>NC_092109.1:29646933-29980460 GCF_045679555.1 Salvelinus alpinus | reverse complement strand
GCTATTTCCAGGGAGGCCTCAGCCCAAAAAATAAGTTAAGGAAGAGTTACATTCGTGTTTTTATTGTTAGCTACGAGCTAAGTAGCATATTATTGCTTTATTATTCAATCTTATTGAACAATATAATTATTGTCATTTGACTCATAAGTAGGCTTCTTGGTCTGATATGGACCTACATCACAGGCTACATACATCAACAGACCTCAGTAAACTGATTTCTTATTCTCCTTTAATCTTTATGTAATATGTCACTTTCATCTGTGGTGCTTATGTAGGCCTGCTATTAAAACTCCATCCTGCTGAGATCTCAGGAGATCTCATCCATTATTGTCATATTGTATTGAACAGTGCAGACATAATGCCACTTTAATATTGGATCCCATTAGCTCCCCTTAATGAGGTATTTCTGTTTTTTAATTTTAATAAATGTGCAAATTTGTCATTATTGGGTATTGTGTGTAGATTGATGAGGAAAACAATTAATTTTATCAATTTTAGAATAAGGCTGTAACGTAGCAAATGTGGAAAAAGTCAAGAGGTCTGAAAACTTTCCGAATGCACTGTACAGGGAGTATCAGTACCAGATCTTTGAGGTAGATATGTACATGAAGGCAGGTTCAAGTGACTAGGCATCAGGATAGATAATAAAAGGAGTAAAATTAAGAACAGTACCTACCCACTACACCTCTGCTGCACCTCATCCATGTCTCTCTCCCTCCATCCCCAGGGCGAGCCCCCCAGTGAGTGGAGGACAGCAGACTTCCGGATGTTCCGTGGGGGCTCCATCTGGAGGCCGCCCCTCCTCAACCCCTACCTCCATGGAGATGAGGAGGCGGGGGAGGAACATTTCTAAAAACCTGTTTTTGCTTTGTCATTATGGGGTATTGTGTGTAGATTGATGAGGAAAACATTTTATTTAATCGTTTTTAGAAGAAGGCTGTAGAGTAAAATAATGTGGAAAATCTGAATGCTTTTCGAATGCACTGTATGTGGATGGAAAATTACTGATTACAATTACAAGATGTGACAAAAGGTATTTTTTTTACCCTAACAAACAGTTGTTCAGAGGTGCATTTTATCAACCTTACAGAGGTCCCCCAGGAGCTTTAAGGACGTCAGACACAGCATGCTTTGCTTAATGCATTATCACCGCACTTTTGTAATGCATAAGATTGTCTTAGATTCTGACATGAATGGCTTTCATTCCCTCTGAGTGCATGGGGTTTACAGTATGTGTATAGTAAACACAGGATTTGCACATCAGTTATGCAGTTAAAGATGCACTCCAGGAACTTAAGCACAACAAATTCATAACATACTTTATCATTCGAATTGCAATATATATACTGTGCCTTCAGAAAGTATTCATACCCCTTGACTTATTCCACATTTTGTTTTGTTACAGCCTGAATTTCACCCATCTACACAGTACCCCATAATGACAAAGTGAAAGCATGTTTTTAGTTTTCTTTCTAATTTATTGAAAGTGAAGTACAGAAATATCTCATTTACATAAGTATTCACACCCCTGGGTCAATACATGTTAGAATCACCTTTGGTAGCGATTACAGCTGTGAGTCTTTCTGGGTAAGTCTCTAAGAGCTTTGCACACCTGGATTTAAAAAATATTTGCACATTAGTCTTTAAAACATTCTTCAAGTTCTGTCAAGTTGGTTGTTGATCATTGCTAGAGAGCTATATTCAAGTCTTGCCATAGATTTTCAAGACAATTTAAGTCAAAACTGTAACAAGGCCACTCAGGAAAATTCAATGTAGTCTTGGTAAGCAACACCAGTGTATATTTGGCCTTGTGTTTTAGGTTATTGTCCAGCTGAAAGGTGAATTTGTCTCCCAGTGTCTGTTGGAAAGCAGACTGAACCAGGTTTTCCTTTAGAATGTTGCCTGTGCTTAGCTCTATTCTGTTTGTTTTTATCCTAAACAACTCCCGAGACCTTGCCGATGACAAGCATACCCATGACATGATGCAGCCACCACCATGTTTGAAAATATGAAGAGTGATACTCAGTGATGTATTGTGTTAATTTCTTTGCTACATTTTTAGCAGTTTTACTTTAGAGCCTTATTGCAAACAAGATGCATGTTTTGGAATATTTTTTTTATATATTCTGTACCATCTTCCTCAATTTCACTTGGCCATTTCTCCTATCATTTCAGATTTCTCCTATCACAGCCATTAAACTCTGTAATTGTTTTAAAGTCACCATTAGCCTCATGGTGAAATCCTTGAGCGGTTTCCTTCTTCTCCGCCAACTGAGTTAGGAAGGACACCTGTATCTTTGTAGTGATTGGTTGTATTGACACACCATCCAAAGTGTAATTAATAACTTCACCATGCTCTTAGGGATATTCAATGACTGCTTCATTTATTTTTATCCATCTTTGCGAGGCATTGGAAAACCTCCCTGGTCTTTGTGGTTGAATCTGTGTTTTGAAATTCACTGCTATACTGAGGGACCTTACAGATAGTTAGTTGTATGTGTAGGGTACAGAGATGGGGTAGTCATTCAAAAATCATGTTAAGCACAATTATTGCACACATTATGGGGTATTGTGTATAGGCCAGCGACACAAAATCTCAATTTAATCAGCCTGTAATAGAACAAGATGTGGAAAAAGTGAAAGTGAAGACTTTCTGAAGGCACTGTATATAAAAAAAACATGACGCATAAAAACAGTTCATTTGAGCATATACAGTGGGGAGAACAAGTATTTGATACACTGCCGATTTTGCAGGTTTTCCTACTTACAAAGCATGTAGAGTACACTTCAACTGTGAGAGACGGAATCTAAAACAAAAATGCAGAAGATCACATTGTATGATTTTTAAGTAATTAATTTGCATTTTATTGCATGACATCATTATTTGAACACCTACCAACCAGTAAGAATTCCGGCTCTCACAGACCTGTTAGTTTTTCTTTAAGAAGCCCTCCTGTTCTCCACTCATTACCTGTATTAACTGCACCTGTTTGAACTTGTTACCTGTGTAAAAGACACCTGTCCACACACTCTATCAAACAGACTCCAACCTCTCCACAATGGCCAAGACCAGAGAGCTGTGTAAGGACATCAGGTATAAAATTGTAGACCTGCACAAGGCCGGGATGGGCTACAGGACAATAGGCAAGCAGCTTGGTGAGAAGGCAACAACTGTTGGCACAATTATTAGAAAATGGAAGAAGTTCAAGATGACGGTCAATCACCCTCGGTCTGGGGCTCCATGCAAGATCTCACCTCGTGGGGCATCAATGATCATGAGGAAGGTGAGGGATCAGCCCAGAACTACACGGCAGGACCTGGTCAATGACCTGAAGAGAGCTGGGACCACAGTCTCAAAGAAAACCATTAGTAACACACTACGCCGTCATGGATTAAAATCCTGCAGCGCACGCAAGGTCCCCCTGCTCAAGCCAGCGCATGTCCAGGCCCGTCTGAAGTTTGCCAATGACCATCTGGATGATCCAGAGGAGGAATGGGAGAAGGTAATGTGGTCTGATGAGACAAAAATAGAGCTTTTTGGTCTAAACTCCACTCGCCGTGTTTGGAGGAAGAAGAAGGATGAGTACAACCCCAAGAACACCATCCCAACCGTGAAGCATGGAGGTGGAAACATCATTCTTTGGGGATGCTTTTCTGAAAAGGGGACAGGACGACTGCACCGTATTGAGGGGAGGATGGATCGGGCCATGTATCGCGAGATCTTGGCCAACAACCTCCTTCCCTCAGTAAGAGCATTGAAGATGGGTCATGGCTGGGTCTTCCAGCATGACAACGACCCGAAACACACAGCCAGGGCAACTAAGAAGTGGCTCCGTAAGAAGCATCTCAAGGTCCTGGAGTGGCCTAGCCAGTCTCCAGACCTGAACCCAATAGAATATCTTTGGAGGGAGCTGAAAGTCCGTATTGCCCAGCAACAGCCCCGAAACCTGAAGGATCTGGAGAAGGTCTGTATGGAGGAGTGGGCCAAAATCCCTGCTGCAGTGTGTGCAAACCTGGTCAAGAACTACAGGAAACGTATGATCTCTGTAATTGCAAACAAAGGTTTCTGTACCAACTATTAAGTTCTGCTTTTCTGATGTATCAAATACTTATGTCATGCAATAAAATGCAAATTAATTACTTAAAAATCATACAATGTGATTTTCTGGATTTTCTCTCACAGTTGAAGTGTACCTATGATAAAAATTGCAGACCTCTACATGCTTTGTAAGTAGGAAAACCTGCAAAATCGGCAGTGTATCAAATACTTGTTCTCCCCACTGTATATATTTGAAGAACGTAACATATCATACAAAATGGATGACGTGGTACACAATTTGATGACATAGTACACAGAAAACAGGGACCACTTTTGGCTCGTGAGCACCACTTTCAAAACTGCTAGCTGAAATTATACAAAAGCCTCAGAGTGCATCTTTAAGAAACATTCAAATTAGTACCCAAATGAGCTTCAGGGACCTGTGGGAACCTGCTGTAAATTCATGTTGGCCTGGACCACTTTTATTACAATATGTAAAATAATATTTTCAATTTACTTATGGCATGTAATTTTGATAGATAGGTTTATGTATGAAATATATTGTTTACATGAGTTTACAATTCCATATACTATTACTCTTCGTGATTATGCAAGGGGTATTTTTATATTTTTCATTATTTGTACAGTCATTCTTTATGAGTCTGTTTCTTGTGTTACCGTATTAGGCCCCCATCCCAATTCAGAGGGCAGAAGAACCCACCATTCCAGCCCAAACAGAGACAGAGGGGTGCGAGGCCATTCGTCCTAAACAGAGCGGTATTTTGTTATTTTTCTATTTTTAACACTTACACACAACCTATAGTAGGCCATGCTATGCTATTCAGAGGAAATAATCTACAGTGCCTTCGGAAAGTATTCAGACTCCTTGACTTTTTCCACATTTTGTTACATTACAGCCTTATCCTAAAATTGATTAAATAAAACAATTTCCTCAGCACTCTACACAAAATACCCTATAATGACAAAGTGAATACAGTTTTAATTTTTTTTTTGCAAATGTATTAAAAACAAAAAACAGAAATACCTTATTTACATAAGTGTTCAGACCCTTTGCTATGAGACTTTCGAAATTGAGCTCAGGTGCATCCTGTTTCCATTGATTATCCTTGATGTTTCTACAACTTGATTGGAGTACTCCTGTGGTAAATTCAATGGATTGGACATGATTTGAAAGGCACACATCTGTCTATATAAGGTCCCACAGTTGACAGTGCATGTCAGAGCAAAAACCAAGCCATGAAGTCGAAGGAATTGTCCGTAGAGCTCCGAGACAGGATTGTGTTGATGCACAGATCTGTGGAAAGGTACCAACAAACTTCTACAGCATTGAAGGTCCCCAAGAACACAGTGGCCTCCATCATTCTTAAATGGAAGACATTTGGAACCACCAAGACTCTTCCCAGAGCTGTCCGCCCGGCCAGACTGAGCAATCTGGGGAGAAGGGCCTTGGTCAGGGAGGTGACCAAGATCCCGATGGTCACTCTGATAGAGCTCCAGAGTTCCTCTGTGGAGATGGGAGACCCTTCCAGAAGGACAACCATTTCTGCAGCACTCCACCAATTAGGCCTTAATGGTAGAGTTGCCAGACGGAAGCCACTCCTCAGTAAAAGGCACATGACAGCCCGCTTGGAGTTTTCCAAAAGGCACCTAAAGTACAGAGAGATCCTTGATGAAAACCTGCTCCAGAGCGCTCAAGACCCCAGACTGGGGAGAAGGTTTACCTTCCAACAGGACAACGACCCTAACCACACAGCCAAGACAATGCAGGAGTGGCTTCGAGACAAGTCTCTGAATGTCCTTGAGTGGCCCAGCCAGAGCTCGGACTTTAACCCGATCTAACATCTCTGGAGAGACCTTCAAAATAGCTGTGCAGCAACGCTCCCCATCCAACCTAACAGAGCTTGAGAGGATCTGCAGAGAAGAATGGGAGAAACTCCCCAAATACAGGTGTGCCAAGCTTGTAGGCTGTAATCACTGCCAAAGGTGCTTCAACAAAGTACTGAGTAAAGGGTCTGAATACTTACAGTACCAGTCAAAAGTTTAGACACACCTACTCATTCAAGGTTTTGTCTTTATTTTTACTACTTTCTACATTGTAAAATAATAGTGATAACATCAAAACTATGAAATAACACATATGGAATCATGTAGTAACCAAGAAAGTGTTCAACAAATCAGAATATATTTTAGATTCGTCAAAGTAGCTACCCTTTGACTTGATGACAGCTTTGCATACTCTTGGCATTCTCTCAACCAGCTTCATGAGGAATGCTTTCCCAACAGGCTTGAAGGAGTTCCCACATATGCCGAACACTTGTTGGCTGCTTTTCCTTCACTCTGCGGTCCAACTCATCCTAAACCATCTCAATTGGGTTGAGGTCGGTCGATTGTGGAGGCCAGGTCATCTGATGCAGCACTCCATCACTCTCCTTGGTCAAATAGCTCTTACACAGCCTGGAGGTGTGTTTTTGGTCAGTGTCTTGTTGAAAAACAAATGATAGTCACACTAAGCACAAACCAGATGGGATGGTGAATCGCTGTGGTAGCCATTCTGGTTAAGTGTGCCTTCAATCCTAAATAAATCACTGTCAGTGTCACCAGCAAAGCTCCCCCACACCATCACACCTCCTCCTCCATGCTTCATGGTAGAAATCACACATGCGGAGATCATCCGTTCACCTACTCTACGTTTCACAAAGACATTGCGGTTGGAACCAAAAATCTCTAATTTGGACTCATCAGTCCGAAGGACAGATTTCCACCGGTCTAATGTCCATTGCTCGTGTTTCTTGGCCCAAGCAAGTTTCTTCTTCTTATTGGTGTCCTTTAGTAGTTGTTTCTTTGCAGCAATTCGACCACGAAGGCCTGATTCACACAGTCTCCTCTGAACAGTTGATGTTGAGATGTGTATGTTACTTGAACTCTGTGAAGCATTTATTTGCGCCACAATCTGAGGTGCAGTAAACTCTAATGAACTTATCCTCATGAGAGCCAGTTTCATTGTAGCGCTTGAGGGTTTTTTGCGACTGCACTTGAAGAAACTTTCAAAGTTCTTGACATTTTCTGGATTGACTGACTTTCATGTCCTAAAGTAATGATGGACTATTATTTCTCTTTGCTTATTTGAGCTGTTCTTGTCATAATATCGACTTGGTCTTTTACCAAATAGGGCTATCTTCTGTATACCACCTCTACCTTGTCACAACACAACTGATTGACTTAAACGCATTAAGAAGAATAGAAATTCCACAAATTAACTTTTAACAAGGCACACCTGTTAATTGAAATGCATTCCAGGTGATTACATCATGAAGCTGGTTGAGAGAATGCCAATAGTGTGCAATGCTGTCATCAAGGCAAAGGGTGGCTACTTTGAAGAATGTCAAATATAAAATATATTTTGATTTGTTTAACACATTTTTGGTTACTACATGATTCCATATGTGTTATTTCATAGTTTTCATGACTTCAGTATTATTCTACAATGTAGAAAATAGTCAAAATAAACAAAATCCCTGGAATGAGTAGGTGTGTTCAAACTTTTGACTGGTAATGTAACAAAACGTGGAGAAAGTCAATACTTTCCGTAGGCACTGTATCACTGCACTTACAGTAATAGAGACATGCAAACAGAGGTAATTTACAGCACGAGGAAAAGAAGGCATTTTACTGGGTACTGTTCAGTTAATGCTTTTTTCTTATGGTTTACAATAAATGCTCTTCGTACGATGTCTAATACCTACTAATTAATCTTAATGAATACACAGAATTATAGAAAAATAAACAATTAAATGTTCATTTTTCCGGTACCTTCTCCATTTCCTGGAGCAAATGGAAAAATGTATAAGTACCAAAAGGTTAGAAGGTGAGATGACGTAACTGTGGTTGCTTGTGACAAATAAACAATTTTATATTGGCAGTATTGCTCATCGTCATCTGCTCTCATATAGCTGGAGAAAGGCGTCCTCTAGTGGTTCTACCTTGACAGTGTCACTTCCCAACTGCAAAACCAATCCAGAGCCCACATACAGTAGTACAAACTGCAACCCTGCTTTACTGAAATGCCTTTGTGGTTTCTGTACAAAACAAAGGTTTACTTGTAATTAATATTGATTCAGATAGTCTACAAAAGCTAATCCTTATCTGTCCTGTGTCTTTACCTGATGTCTCTCAGGACCAAGGTTAAGGAGGCCACAGTAATGGACTGATTCAGTCCATCAGGGGCAGGGGGTGGGATGTCCCTCCAGGCTAAAGGCATCCCTCTCAGATTTAACTTCAAAGCCACTATAAATCAGGTGATATGCCATTACCTGTATTTAGAACATTTACTACCACAACACCTGCTCGTCAAACATTTTATTCCAAAATCATGGGCATTAATATGTAGTTGGGCCCCCCTTTGTTGCTATAACAGCCCCCACTCTTCTGGGAAGGCATTCCACTAGATGCTGGAACATTGCTGCAGGGACTTGATTCCATTCAGCCACAAGAGCATTAGCGAAGTCGGGCACTGATGTTGGGTGATTAGGTCTAGTTCGCAGTCGGCGTTCCAATTCATCCCAAAGGTGCTCTATGGGGTTGAGGTCAGGGCTCTGTGCAGGCCAGTCAAGTTCTTCCACATCGATCTGGATAGACCATTTCTGTATGGACCTCGGTTTGTGCTCGGGGGCATTGTCATGCTGAAACGGGAAAGGGCCTTCCCCAAACTGTTACCACAAAGTTGTAAGTACAGAATCGTCTAGAATGTCATTGTATGCTCTAGCATTAAGATTTCCCTTCACTGGAACTAAGGGGCCTAACCTGAACCATGAAAAACAACCCCAGACCATTATTCCTCCTCTACCATTCTTTTAAGTTGGCACTATGCATTCTGACAGGTAGCGTTCTCCTGGCATCTACCAACCCCAGATTCATCCGTCGGACTGCCAGATGGTGAATCGTGATTCATCACTCTAGATAACACGTTTCCACTGCTTGAGAGTCCAATGGTGGCAAGCTTTACACCACTCCAGCCGACGCTTGCCATTGCGCATGGTGATCTTAGGCTTGTGTGCGTGCGGCTGCTCGGCCATGGAAACTAATTTCATGAAGCTCCTATTGTGCTGATGTTGCTTCCAGAGGCGGTTTGGAACTCGGTAATGAGTGTTGCAACTGAGGACAGACGTGCTACGCACTTCCGAACTCGGTGGTCCCATTCTGTGAGCTTGTGTGGCCTACCACTTTGCGGCTGAGCTGTTGTTGCTCCTAGATGTTTCCACTTTACAATAACAGCACTTACAGTTGACCGGGGCAGCTCTAGCACGGCAGAAATTTGAGGAACTGACTTGTTAGAACGGTGGCATCCTATGACGGTGCCATGTTGGAAGTCACTGAGCTCTTCAGTACAGGCTATTCTACTGCCAATGTTTGTCTATGGAGATTTCATGGCTGTGTGCTCGATTTTATACACCTGTCAGCTACGAGTGTGGCTGAAATAGCCGAATACACAAATTTGAAGGGGTGTCCACATACTTTTGTTTCCTGGTTTTCAGACAGGAGTGACCCTCAATGATCGCTTCACTGGTATGAGGATCAGGGCAGGCCCAGGACAGGGTCCACAGAGGTGCAGTGGCGGGGAAGAGGCAGAGGCCGAGTAGGCCGGATTGTCATCCTGCAGTGATCACTGTTGAGGACCCTTGTGCTTTCTGTAGCCTATATCAAAAGCATCTCATTAATCACATTCTTAACCCTTCCGATAGGCTTACATTTAACACTTTAAAAACTCAACATCATTGAAAATAGTCTTCAGTGTTCCACCACTAGTCAATTTAAAAATGTTTGCTTTCTCTTTACAGATTTACTGAACATCAACTTGTTTGACTGTAATCTTAAAGCACTAACGCAGTTACTGTACATGCGAAGAAATTCGGCTTGTCACCAAAAGCACTCACAAACCTTTACAGATGCACAATCGAGAGCATCCTGTCGGGCTGTATCACCGCCTGGTACGGCAACTGCTCCACCCACAACCGTAAGGCTCTCCAGAGGGTAGTGAGGTCTGCACAACGCATCACCGGGGGCAGACTACCTGCCCTCCAGGACACCTACATCACCCGATGTCACAGGAAGGCCATAAAGATCATCAAGGACAACAACCACCCGAGCCACTGCCTGTTCACCCCGCTATCATCCAGAAGGCGAGGTCAGTCCAGGTGCACCAAAGCAGGGACCGAGAGACTGAAAAACAGCTTCTATCTCAAGGCCATCAGACTGTTAAACAGCCACCACTAACATTGAGTGGCTGCTGCCAACATACTGACTCAACTCCAGCCACTTTAATAATGGAAAAATGTATGTAAAAAATGTATCACTAGCCACTTTATAAAATGCCACTTAATATAATGTTTACATACCCTACATTACTCATCTCATATGTATATACTGTACTCTATACCATCTACTGCATCTTGCCATCTTTATGTAATACATGTATCACTAGCCACTTTAAACAATGCCACTTCTATATGTTTACATACCCTACATTACTCATCTCATATGTATATACTGTACTCAATACCATCTACTGCATCTTGCCTATGCCGTTCTGTACCATCACTCATTCATATATTTGTATGTACATATTCTTCATCCCTTTACACAATGTGTGTATAAGGTAGTTGTTGTGAATTGTTAGGTTAGATTACTCGTTGGTTATTACTGCATTGTCGGAACTAGAAGGACAAGCATTTCGCTACACTCGCATTAACATCTGCTAACCATGTGTATGTGACAAATAAAATTTGATTTGATTTGATTTGGCTTTCTCATAAAGGTACATAAGTACATGAGTCTGAAAGTGTCAAAAAGGCAAGTCCTCAAATAGTCCAGTAGTCAAAGTTCAATGAAGTACCCAAAGATGTAGGATGTTGCCACTCTATCTTGATGTTGGTTTTAGTATGTATGGCACAGATATTCATTACATTTCTTGGCTGTTTTAATAATCAGTTATATGGAAACCCGCAAAAGCATTTTGCAGAGCAGTTAGGCCCATCACCTGAATTAGATTTGGCATGTCAGAGAATTTATGTGGCCGTGTTTACAAACGTTTTTGACCTCTGAAGAACTCAATTAATATTAGAACTCAAAATGACAAGTGATAAAGAAGAGCTGAAGTTACAGGCTACACCTATGTTCACACTCTTCATAAAGACCCTAGGCACACATGTTATTTTGGGAAATATCATGTGAGGTTTGGACAGTGACCTGAGCCTGTTACCCAAAGTATTTATAGCACTGGTCTATGCAGCTGCATGTATATGTAGGCAATATTACATGATGTTTATAGCAACTGCTCTGGAAATCTACTGATAAAATGTCAAATATTGATTTTAATGAGACTATTACTCATATGTTGTAAATTGGTGTAAATTAATTACGAAATATACAAAGGAACGTAGTAGAATTAAATGTTTTATTTATTTGGTAATCAATACATTTGCATTACCTGTACCTACACGTACAGATGTATTGGGTAAAGATAAATTGTATTAAATGAAATTAGAAAGATTATGTAGCTAAATCACATTGCATGCATATTATGATATAATGATTTTATTATAGCCTTGGCCTACTTTTATGAACGCCTTCTGAAAGAGCTGACAAACTGAAGTCATCTTTCTGGGGTTTTTATTGGTCAGAGGGTGTAGTGACATCAGTTTTTCTCTATGTCCAATTTTGTCGTATTCAAAATGGTGGAGCAATAACAAACGCATTGTAAATTTCTACGGTAAGGAATTTGCAACTTTTAGTCTTAATGATTCATACTCATTGCGATGTAGATCATTCAAACCAATCATCTATTTTATTAACTACATATTTGTCTTGCAGTAAGTTAGAAATGATCGCCGTAGCAAAGCTGCACCAGATCACACACAGCAAGCAAGCGAGATTTGGCCTAGCTAGTTAGTAAACGTTAGCCACACAGTGATTGTATGGGAGGAGGGGAGGGGGGTTGGCTGGTAGGCAGGCAGGCAGGCAGGGCTCGTGTATGATCAACTGAGCTAACTAGTTTTTTGAAGAGTAATGGAGGAAATGATAGCTGGCTAGATATTAATAAGCAAGGTTAGGTTCGTATCTGGCGACAGAAATGTGCAGGTATGTCACAGTCAACAAATATGATGACATGTCTAGCTAGCTAATGTTGGTTGGCCATAGCTCGCAGTAGTTAGATAGTTACAGAACTTTCCTAACTACTGTTATTTGTTCAGATTCATGCATCTGCAGTTGTAATAAGTTTGCATGCAATTGCATTCATTACACAACACGCTTTTGCAGAGCTGTAGTTGAAAAAAAATAGAAGTGTGTGAAGAGACAGAGTAGGGTGCATTTTATTAGACTCCATTTCTCCAATATGACACACTGTATTTTTTTGTATAAGTATCAGCATGGCAGACAAAAATGGCAAGAAAGGGAAACCTGTAGGCGTGAAGAGAACATTGACCAAGAGAGAACAAGAAGATCTGAAGAAAAAGGTAAGAGATTTGACCATTTTATAGATAGGCCTACACTTTGTTGCAGATGGCTATGATTTTCGATTTTAAAACAATCCCTTTTCCAGGAAGAAGAAAAAGCAGCTGAAGTTTTTGAAGAGTTTTTAGCATGTTTTGACAGTAACGACAAAAGTGGAGTGAAGACTTTTGTCCGTGGGGGTATCGTCAATGCAACTAAAGGTGAGTGAAACATCCTGGCTAATCCAACTTTGGTTGGGTCTGTGTTGCGAACACTATTTTTCATTGTTTTAATATCTACACAGTTACAATTTCTATTTGTTTTTTGTTTTTTTGCAGAAGAGGAAGCAGCAGAGGTTAAAAAGAGCAAGCTTTACCGACCAATCACCAAGTTTACTTCAGTGTCCCAGAACATCTCACCGGCACACTCTTCTGAAATCAGAAGGCCTGTGAGTATCCATGTGAATCACTTACTGTGTATACAGAATTATACATTATTTTGTCCCCTTTATATGTTTGTCTGGTCCACAGATTGTTAAAAAGAAGACGGAAGAGAAGAAGAAGAGCAACCTTGAACTTTTTAAAGAGGAGCTAAAGCAGTATGTTTTTGACACGTCGTAGTAATTCATGTTCTTTCATTATTTTACCAATTTGTTGTTTATTTTTGTGTGTAAATAATTCTGTTCTCCTAGAATACAGGAGGAACGTGAAGAAAGGTACAAAAGAAAGACAAATGAGCCTGGAGGAGGATATGGAGACTTGGACATACCACTAACGCGACGATCAAGTAAGAGCCAAGTCTGTCCCTTGCAGTGGAATAAGAATGGTTTACTACAATAAGCCTTTGTCCAAATCAAAGATGAACCCTCTGTAGCTTTTACATGTTTAGCTACATATGAACGTCTCCCTCCAGTATTTGATGATGACCCAGCCATACCGAACACAACCAACCTGTACATTGGCTGCATTAGCCCCAAGGTAAAGAAACTATCTGCTTGAGACGTTTTGACAGGAGATAAAGATTCACAATATAGCCAGCTCTTCGTTTGTTTGGGACAAATTCAACTAACTTAAATGCTGACAGAATTTTTGTGAAACTTTGCTGATATGATACTTCTAATGTGTCAGATGAATGAAGAAATGCTTTGCAAAGAGTTTGGCAAGTATGGTCCCCTGGCGAGTGTGAAGATCATGTGGCCCCGTAGTGACGAGGAACGCACAAGGGTCACAAATAGAGGCTTTGTGGCCTTCATGACCAGGAAAGATGCAGAGAGGGCCTTGGCTGCTCTAGACGGTGAGTCAATCTGTGATGAGGGAATATTGCATTCTGTTCAGTAAACAATAGCAGATGATAAATGCCCTGCTCCGTGTTCCATTAACCTTGTAGGATCATTGCTCCTTTTTGCTGCAGGTAAAACGGTTATGGGTTTTGAAATGAAGCTGGGATGGGGGAAAGCTGTTCGCATCCCTCCCCAGCCACTCTATACACCCATAGGGGTACTTAAAATGTCCACACCCCCACCCCCCTCCGGCCTGCCCTTCAACGCTCAGCCCAGAGACCGCTTTCGCAATGACTTTACCAAGCCATGGGGCAGGTCCAAGGAGGAGTTTGACAAGGTAGGTTGGCCCTTTTTTTTTTTTTTTTTTTTTTGTGTAGGGCAGGACTCTCCAACCCTGTTCCTGGAGAGCTACCATCCTGTAGGTTTTCGCTCCAACCCTAATTTAACGCACCTTTCTAATAATTAGCTGGTTGATAAGCTGAACCAGGTTAGTTACAACTGTGGTTGGAGCGAAAACCTACGGAAGGGTAGCTCTCCAGGAACAGGGTGAGGAGACCCCTGCTATAGTGTGTGTGCATGGTTCTGTCAAGTTGTTTAAATAATTGTTTTACTTTGTTTTAAACTACAGTTAATTTGCCAATTTTAGGTGTGTGTAGTAGATATTCTATGCAGGTTGATACATTTATCATAGGCTCAATCAACTGGACATTGCTTAGAATTTGATCAAGAATTCAGAATGGCATTTTATGCACAAAACAAAAGGGATGTGATGGTCATGTTCTGAAATAGCAGTTCCGAGTTCCCTTTTTTTAAATCCAGTT
Source organism: Salvelinus alpinus (assembly GCF_045679555.1). Classification (NCBI taxonomy): domain Eukaryota; kingdom Metazoa; phylum Chordata; class Actinopteri; order Salmoniformes; family Salmonidae; genus Salvelinus; species Salvelinus alpinus. Next base: position 29,965,813 of record NC_092109.1, on the reverse strand, counting down.
GGTTTGTCCTGTGGTGCGTGTATAGACATGTTATGAATCTATTCCTTAGACTAGTAGTGTCTTAGTTTTAGGATATGTTCTAAGGCTGGGGAATTTGACCCAGATGGAGTTATGAGGTAGTTACAGAACCATATGTAATTAAAATGTTACTGTAAAAGTAAGAGGGTGGGGGTATTCTATAGATAATGTACTTTTAACGACAGTGTACCTGTCTCTCGAATGTGGGAACTTTTCCCCTCGTTAAAATAAAGTATAGCTGTTACTGCTGTCCTCAGTTGATATGCTGTATGTATCCTGCAGTGTTTCATCTGTGTATATATACTCACTTTTTTTATATCTTCACTATTTGATTTGACTTCACGAACAGACTCTGTCCGAAGCTGTAGTCAAAGTGGTTATCCCAACAGAAAGGTACACTCTCTCTATCCATTCTTACTACTACGACTGACCAGACATTCTCACAGACAGAACCGTGTTAGAGGACAGAGGCCCTGCCCTGGTATACTGTTCTTGTGTACGTACGTGACAGACAGGAAGCCCCAGTCCTAAGTGCTACGTCTGTATGTACATGACTTATGGGAGAGGACAGCTGAGAACATAACTGTCTCATAGTTTGTAGTAATGTTCAGGGAATTGGTAACCCCTGCTGCTTAAGACTGGAGGCCCTATATCTAACTAGTAGGAGGGCCATGGGCCTCAGTTGAACATGGTTGAAGTGAATCATTGGCCTAGTAAGCAAAGCCCATAGTTTATCACAGTTTATTCATTCATGTCATCCTCATTAGATTAGTAAATGTCACCATTGTAATCCCCTGTCAGGAAAATGGATTGTTAGACTTAAGTGATTGTTGGAGTCAATTATATCCATTGAAACATACTGGTACTAGCTTCAGTGGCAACCTTTGTTCTTCCTACCTGTGTTGGCTGAGACACTGCAGACAGATGCAGCTAGAAAGCAAATGCATTTTAGATTAAAATCAGTAGTAGCTAATAGTAGTATAATGTTGTCACTTTCATGTATATATAGTCCCTATTTTTTCATTTAGACACACTTACTGCTTCATTTCGACACATAATACTAGACACATGACAGAAAGACTAGTTCTGATGTAACTACACAGTAGGGACAGACCGTCTCCCCCACTCACTCGTGTGTGCAGACCAACACACATCACACAACATATCCTCAACGTTGCTGTGATAAATGATTGCAGAGGGACAAATGTTCTAGAAGAGAGACAGAGAGAGGTTAAGGGGCTTGGGGCCAGTGTTCAGTGAGAGCTTTGACATGGCCACTGGTCTGGATGAGGGGGGACAAGTCACAGTGTCTGGTCTCATCCCCTCTCCTTTTACTCCACAGGAATCTGTTAGGCCTCATCCACAGGATGATAGAGTTTGTGGTGCGTGAGGGACCCATGTTTGAAGCCATCATTATGAGCAAAGAGAAGAACAATCCTGACTTGAGGTGATCTACCATTGCTGAGCTCTCCCTTTCCCTCTAGTCATACCACTGGTCTAAAGATGTCTTTTTAAACTCATTTTGAAACTGTTTTTATTCATGATTTCAGGTTTCTCTTTGACAACAAAAGCCAAGAGCATGTGTACTACTGCTGGAAACTCTACTCCATTCTCCAGGTAAGTCATGATCTGTCCTGGCTACAGCCCTATGACCATGAGGCCATCTCAAATCAAGTGTTATTTGTCACATGCGCTGAATACAACTGGTGTACTTGACCATGAAATGCTTTCTTACGAGCTCTTCCCAACAATGCAGAGTTAAAAAAAAAAAATACAAATAGTAACACAATTGGAATAACAAACAAGCATGAAGCTATATACAGGGAGTATCAGTACCAGACCAATGTGCAGAGGTATTTGAGGTAGACATGTACATGAAGGCAGGTTAAAGTGACTAGGCATCAGGAGAGATAATAAGGTATTTGAGGTAGACATGTACATGAAGGCAGGTTAAAGTGACTAGGCATCAGGAGAGATAATAATAGAAGTGAAATAAAGAACAGTACACACTACACCTCTGCTGCGCCTCATCCATGTCCCTCTCCCTCCATCCCCAGGGCGAGCCCCCCAGTGAGTGGAGGACGGCAGACTTCCGGATGTTCCGTGGGGGCTCCATCTGGAGGCCGCCCCTCCTAAACCCCTACCTCCATGGAGATGAGGAGGCGGGAGAGGAAGAGGAGTCTCCCTCCCTGGAGGAGGAGCTGCTGAAAAAGGGCCAGCTGAAGACAGAGTGAGTGTTGCTGTACATACAGGGCAGAGAGGGAGGTTCTGAGGCAGACTGAAGATGAAAGCATTCTCTCATGGATCTGACGTGTTACTGGAAAAACTGACTTTGGAATATGGACATTCTCAGGATAACAATGAATGCGTGTTTTTATTCCAGGCACAGGGAGAGACTAGAGATGCTGCTGAGAGGACTCACCCCTCGTAGGGAGGACATTGGTGATGCTATGCTGTTCTGTCTGGAGAGAGCCGAGGCAGCGGAGGAGGTGGTGGGGTCCATCGCAGAGTCCCTGTCCCTCCTTCAGACACCACTGCAGAAAAAGGTCCCTTATCCTATGACAGTCTTACACGATCAAGCACATTCACATGGCATATAGTATATAGAAAACATGTATTATCAACGATCCCTGGAGAAATTAGGGTTAAGTGACTTGCTCAAGGCACATCGACAGATTTTTCACCTTGTCGGTTACTGAACCAACTCTAACCACTAGGTTACCTGCCGCCCAGATTATTGCTCACAGTCATGTCTATCTTTATTTCCACAGATTGCCAGACTGTACCTTGTATCCGACATCTTGTACAACTCCTGTGCCAAAGTTGCCAATGCATCTTATTATCGCAAATAGTAAGAAAAGTATATTTTAAATAAGTCTGTCATTACATAATACACATGCTCAGTGGTCATACTGTGTCCTTCTAACGGTTTATTGTTTCTCTGTTCCTTCAGTTTTGAAGCAAAATTGCCCCAGATATTTGGTGACATTAGTGATGCATATCGAAACATACAAGCAAGACTACAAGCTGAACAGTTCAAGGTAACGAGTGAAGTTTAAAAAAAATGACAATGATTTATAATCAATCAATCAATCAATTTTATTTTATATAGCCCTTCGTACATCAGCTAATATCTCGAAGTGCTGTACAGACACCCAGCCTAAAACCCCAAACAGCTAGTAATGCAGGTGTAGAAGCACATAATGTTTTTCCATGCTTGTAATCTGTTATTGCCTTGGCCAGAACAAATACATTATCACTCACCCATATGTCTTCTGTCCTCAGCAAAAGATAATGGGCTGTTTCAGGGCCTGGGAAGACTGGGCCGTATACCCAGAGTCTTACCTGATCCAGCTGCAGAACATCTTCCTGGGTCTGATCAAGGCAGGAGAGGAGGTGATCGAGAGGGTAGAGGTGAGCTGGTTCTCAGGACCTGTCCTGGACAAGACCTGGAAAAGAGTTTTGATCAATGCCTATTTTACTGATGACACTGTTACATTCTCTGATAGTGTGTGTAAATATACAATTCAGCTAGAAGCAGAGCTGAATTTAGCAACATTGGTTTATATGGGCTGGGTATACCTCACCTCAGGTGTCGTCTCCAGACCTGGATGGAGCCCCGTTAGACGGAGCTCCACTGGACAACCTCGACGGCTCACCCCTGGCCTGGGACCCTGCCTCCCTGGATGGGGTGCCTGTTGATGACATCGACGGGGTTCCCCTGGGTGCACCCATGGAGGACATTGACGGAATGCCTTGTAAGTCAATCTGGCAGAATTTCTGTGAAAAATGGAAACCATGAAAGCGTTAAAAGATGTGGACTTGATGTAAGTTTGTGTTCTGCAGTGGATGACCTGGCCCACTCAAGAGTGGCTCTATCTAAATGGGAGAGGGTGGACGATGCTGACGCTCTCCCACAAGGTACTGTACTGTCAGCACTGTCAACTCAACAATCATATCTCTACTCCTAACCTACAGCTCACCCTGCCGCTTCCTCTTTCAGCTAACACTGAATCCAAATGGGACACTTTGGGAGAGCGAGACTTGGGGGATGACCTGAATGCCAGGTAAGAACCTGGTGCAGGCACTCTTTTCCCCATCACTGAAACCCAAAGCATCACAGAGTTTCTGTAATGTAGCATGTGCTGCTGTTGAGTGGTGTTTTCCAGCGCCAGTCCTCCAGTACCCCCAACAGTACACAGTTTTGTTGTAACCCTGGACAAAAAAAAAGGGCTTAATGATTAATTGACAAGTAGAATCAGGTGTGCTTGTATGGGGCCATAACACATATGTACTGTTGGGAGAACTGGAGTTGGGACATAGTGGCTCTTGCATTTTGTTAGAGATTAGTTGACTGGCAACAAATTGTTGCTACATTTGGGGGAAAGTTCATCGATTTTGTTTGGAACAAATCGTAGATTGCTTAGGGCTGACAAGATACAGGTACACTGCAGGCAAGGAGATTGAGTCTAAAACAAGTAACTTAACTTGGTGTGTCCCTAGATCAATCCCTTTCTGGAGACCTGATTGCTGCTAAAATTATTTCTAAAATGGCAAACAAATGTAAATGTTTATATGATATTGGATATTTTAACATCAAAGTTAAGAAACTGCTTGTGTCATGTTGATTATGCTGCTCTGCTTGGTATAGTGGGCTATCAAAAAATCTGAAAGAGAATGCAGGTCATGAAAAATAATGTTATCTGTTATATGCTGAATGTCCCCCCTAGGACACATAATGTTATCTGGTATATGCTGAATGTCCCCCCTAGGACCTACATAATGTTATCAGGTATATGCTGAATGTCCCCCCTAGGACCCACATAATGTTATCAGGTATATGCTGAATGTCCCCCCTAGGACCCACATAATGTTATCAGGTATATGCTGAATGTCCCCCCTAGGACCCACATAATGTTATCAGGTATATGCTGAATGTCCCCCCTAGGACCCACATAATGTTATCAGGTATATGCTGAATGTCCCCCCTAGGACCCACATAATGTTATCAGGTATATGCTGAATGTCCCCCCTAGGACCCACATAATGTTATCAGGTATATGCTGAATGTCCCCCCTAGGACCCACATAATGTTATCAGGTATATGCTGAATGTCCCCCCTAGGACCCACATAATGTTATCAGGTATATGCTGAATGTCCCCCCTAGGACCCACATAATGTTATCAGGTATATGCTGAATGTCCCCCCTAGGACCCACATAATGTTATCAGGTATATGCTGAATGTTCCCCCTAGGACCTACATAATGTTATCAGGTATATGCTGAATGTCCCCCCTAGGACCCACATAATGTTATCAGGTATATGCTGAATGTCCCCCCTAGGACCCACATAATGTTATCAGGTATATGCTGAATGTCCCCCCTAGGACCTACATAATGTTATCAGGTATATGCTGAATGTTCCCCCTAGGACCTACATAATGTTATCAGGTATATGCTGAATGTTCCCCCTAGGACCCACATAATGTTATCAGGTATATGCTGAATGTTCCCCCTAGGACCTACATAATGTTATCAGGTATATGCTGAATGTCCCCCCTAGGACCCACATAATGTTATCAGGTATATGCTGAATGTTCCCCCTAGGACCCACATAATGTTATCAGGTATATGCTGAATGTTCCCCCTAGGACCTACATAATGTTATCAGGTATATGCTGAATGTCCCCCCTAGGACCCACATAATGTTATCAGGTATATGCTGAATGTCCCCCCTAGGACCCACATAATGTTATCAGGTATATGCTGAATGTCCACCCTAGGATCCACATAATGTTATCAGGTATATGCTGAATGTCCACCCTAGGATCCACATAGGGGTACAGGAGTTCCGGAGAGGTGGGCTTGTTGCCTATGGAGTCCAGAGTGGACCAACTTAATCATACGTTTGACATCTTAAATGATCGTGCCCCAGGTTACATGAAAAACCACATTGGTATGGTCTATAACCAACACAGTCACAATACCAGAGCTAGTATTATGTCTTGTAAAATCCCAAGAGTAAACAGTGCTGTGAGGAACACATTTTGCTATGGAATAGCCTCCCCCTTGGAGATCAAGAAAAAATAGCTTTAAAAAGCAGGCAAAGGTTTTCATTTGGACAAGGTTGTCTAAGTAAGAGAAATCACTCCACTGCCCCTTGTCCCTACTGCTGGTCAGGTGTATTTATTTGAAGGATCGGTATGACGTGAAATTAATATGGTTGATTAAGGTTAGGGAAAAGTGACACTTTAGGATGTCAATATACATGAATGAATGTTTTTACCATCGAGGTCCACTTTGGAAACAAGCATTTTAATTAATACTTTCGAGTGATATCCTCCAGGTCCACATTGTACATGTCTGTTACCCAAAATAAATTAAATTCCTCTTATCTCCCCCTGGTCCACAGTGCTAACATTAAGGGAGGAGATGGGAAGTCCGAGGGTGACAGCAGCGATGATGACAGCCCCTCCAAGTACGACAATGCTGACTTCAAGAGCTCCCTTAGCAGTTTTGAGATGTCCGAAAGCAAGAGGAGCCGGCTGAGAGAGCTGGAGGTAAGCACAGTCAACAATGCCTACTAGGACCAAGTAACACAGTACGTAACACACTGCAGCAGACCTTCAGACTCAGTCCATACCGGTTAACCAACTAATAATAATACATACAGGGCCTTCAGAAAGTATTTACACCCCTTCACGTATTCCACATTTTGTTGTTACAGCCTGAATTCAACATGTATTTGTTTTTCCTCATCCATCTACACACAAAATCAATCACATTTATTTATAAAGCCCTTTTTACAGCAGCAGATGTCATAGTGCTATACAGAAACCCAGCCTAAAACCCCAAACAATGCAGAAGCACGGTGGCTAGGAAAAACTCCCAAGAAAGGCAGGAACCTAGGAAGAAACCGGGCTCTGAGGGGTGGCCAGTCCTCTTCTGGCTGTGCCGGTTGGAAATAAGAGTACATGGCCATGTAAGGCCATAATGGAAAAGTGAACAAATTTATTGAAAATGAAATCTCATTCAAATAAGTATTCACACCACTGAGTCAGTACTTTGTAGAATCACCTTTGGCAGAGATTACAGTGAGTCTTTCTGAATTGTGCAACATTTACCCATTTATTTTCAAAAATCTTCAGGCTCTGTCAAATTGGTTGTTGATCATTACTAGACAACCATTTTCAGTTCTTGCCGTAGATTTTAGTCAAAACTAACTCCGCCACTGTCTTCTTGGTAAGCTACTCCAGTGTAGGACAGACATCTATTGGCAGAAAGCTTAAATTCTTGTTAATCTAACTGCACTGTCCAATTTACAGTAGCTATTGTTTGAGGAGTGCAATTTAACAGTTATTACCAAAACAAATTAGGCATATTTGATCAATTTTGACAGGAAATGCAATGGTTCATCGAATCAGTCAAACTTTGCACATACACTGCTGTCATCTAGTGGCCAAAATAATACATTACGGCCTTTCTCTTGCATTTCAAAGATGGTAGAAAAATAACGCTTTTTTTGTGTATTATCTTTTACCAGATGTGTGTTAGTTTCCTTTCAAATGGTACCAAGAATATGCATTTCCTTGCTTCAGGGCCTGAGCTACAGGCAGTTAGATTTGGGTATGTCATTTTGGGTGAAAATTGGAAAAGGGGCGGATCCTTGAGTTGAGTAAATTCTTAATTGTGGGTTAACGACAGATTTTTACCTTGTCAGCAAGGTAAAAAAAATGAAACACTATTGCACACAGAGTTCTTGTTATGCACATTTTTAACCCTGAACTTATTTAGGCTTGCCATAACAAAAGGGGTTGAATACTTGACAAGATATTTCAGCTTCTCATTAATTTGTAAAAAAGAAAGGTATTTTTGTAGGCTAGTGATAACAAAAAAATCATTTTTAAATTCAGGCTGTAACAATGTGGGAAAGGTAAAACCCGAGTACGCTTGGCAGTTTGTTTGATTTCCATTAATTTATGCAACAATTGGACCCACTGTCCAAACAGTATGAATGTATGTATCTTATATTTACTCAATGTGTCTCTGCTGCAGGTGAAGGTGATGAAGTTCCAGGATGAGCTGGAGTCTGGGAAGAAGCCCAGGAAGTCAGGGTTAAACATGCAGAAACAGGTGGCGCACTACAGGAACAAGCTGTTGCAAAAGGTGGGTTTCTAGTGTACTTTTTCATAAGCCCAGCAGTAAGGGAAACTGTCCAGATACCATGAAGTTGCAGGTTTAAATGTGACTTTAAAAGAAAACTTCACCGGTTGCAATGGCTCCACATGTTCTGTTTACCTCAGGAGTTTGATAAGGATGACAAGGAGAAGAGAGAGAGATCCATTCCGAAATCAAAAGAGCGATCAAAGAAGGATGAGCGGAGAGACAAGGCGGAGGAGACCAGTAAAGGACGGGACAAGGAGAAGAGTAAAAGGAGTCAAGACCGGGACAGGGGACGGAGTAGAGACACAGAGGAGCGGACACACAAATACAGAGGACATTCTCCTGCAAAGTAAGGCCTATGTGAAACCATTGTTCCATTTAATTTGTGTTCAGCATTCTATATTTGTGCTGACTCACCCCTATCCCACCCTTCCAACAGAATCAAGTCAAAGTCTCCCAAGAAGTCCAAGCGGTCCCGGTCGCCCTCGCCAGTCAGGAAGACGTGGAGGAGGTCTAGCTCCCGGTCGCCACACCGCTCCCACAAAAAGACTAAGAAGAGCAAACACTGATCCTGAGGCCTATGCCTCTCCCCCTGAAGCAGCCAGGCGGCTTTCATGGACTGCCCTGCTCCGCCACACGCTTCTTTCCCACAATGCCTCTGAACTGCCTCTGCAGACCAACTGACAGCTGTTTCCCTCTGCAGTGAAGATTTGGCCATTTTTTTGTAAGATGAACATTGTTTGTACAGTTCTGTTTTCCCGTCAGGTTGTTTTTAAACCCCATTCAGATTGCGACTAGTTCCTGAAACAATAAATCACTCTTGGCAATGTGTCTGTGTTGTCATCCATGCTCCAGGATGGGGAATGGATTACCTGAGGGTACCATGTCATTTAGCCTTTCTAAACAGCATTGGAAACTAATCTCATCTCCATGGAAAAAAAATAGAATAAGAGCACTTTATAAATGAAAATCATTATCCTTAAAGTGGTTCCATTTTATTTTTCATAACATAAGACACAGATGTACCCGAATTGATTGGATTTGGTTTTAATTTTAAGACTGACATTCCTGGCAAGGAGGAGAGGGTACTAGAAAAGCAGTGAAGTTCAGAGTAAGACAGTGCCCGTTAAAACTGACAAAACGTACATTAGTGTCATAACCGTCCACACTGCACTTGTTTAACCAAATTCTGATCCAGTCTCACAAACCTGCTTTACTTTAAACACAGCGCACTTGTTCTTTGTGACAGGACATCTGTGAGCCACCTTCCCATCATCATCATCCTCTACTTTAGGGTCCCTGTTCTCCGGAGGGTAACTCCTCCCTCCCGGAGCACTCACCAGTAGGAAATTGTCCAGTTTTAGAAGCATTGGCAGGGCCGCGTGTTGCTCTGCCTCCATGGTAGGACTGTACACTGGCACACTGACAAGAGTTCAGGGTGAAGCCTTTAAGGCAGAAGTGCTCAGTATTTTTTTACATTGATGAAAACTTTAATGGCGCCGGTGAAGTCAGCAGAGAGCAGAACCTCTGTATGATCGGCCTTCAGAGCCCCTGTGGAAAATAAATACCATGTTAAGCATTGAAAGTATACAAAAGTGTTTTATTATCCACTCAACACAAACCATATCAGTTTATGGTAATCCCTCTGAGTCTTTAAGCATACAGAAACCGGCATGCTGTACCTGAGGGAATGGTCTCGGAATCAGTGGAGTCCACGCTCTTACACTCTGCATCGGCCCCAGCCCCCGCTTTCTCTGCCCCCGCCTCCTGGGGGACGATCAGGTTAGGATGGGGGGCGAAAATGGCCGATGTCACTACTGCATTGTGGGCTGAAAGACAAGAGACTAGAATTAGCGGAGGGACACTACACCCAAACTTTCATGTTACCAACAGTAAAGACCTGAGCACCACTACAGTATCTAGGTACCTTTAATTCCCTCCCAGAAGTCATTGCGGTCTCGTCGTACGGAGGTAAACTTGCTCAGATCATGGTAGGTGCTCCAGATGTACACGTACTTGTCTTCTGAGCCACTCACAATGAACGAATAGTCATGGCTGGAAAATAAAGAGCGTAGCAGTTCCTCACGATTTGTTGACCGGCAACATTGAACATGGCGGACTGAGGTGGAGCTGTTCTCACCTGAAGCTGGCTTTGATCTGACTACTGCTGTTGACATAACCCTTGTACTTCATGGACAGAGACAGGTCCCTTAGGTCATACAGGCGGATCCTGCAGTCATTGGAGGTTACCAGAATCTAATAACAAAATAAAGAGACTTAGCTAAAGGACAACTGTCACTAGCAACGTACCCTCAATTTTAAGTTACAGTTTCAGACAGTGGTCAAGTAGGCTACTGTGGTTATTTGATCATAATGTAGGCCTACCAGAGTGGCTTACCGTCAAAAACAATTGAGAAAATGCATCCCATAACATTTTAACATGATAGCAGTATATCATTCAGCCTACTGTAGCAGCCTTTGTGTGGTGTTCAATGTTGGCCTACATTCCATGAGACTTTTGGAAAAAAAACATGCAGGGCTTGACAACCTGTTTATCCACTTGTCCGTCAGACAAGGAGGTGACTGAGAATGTGTTTGATGCAAGAAACCACTTTACAAAATAAAATGCATTATTATTATTACAGAGAATCAGACAAATGATACTACCCTCTGCCTACTTAGCTTATTCAAGCCTGTCTCAAAATACAACACTGCCCCATTAAGACAAAAAAAAGCTCTTTACCTGACTCACTTTTCAAAGATGTCTAGTTTTGTGCTCTTATAGGAAGCAATCACACCCCCATTGCAATCACTCCCCCAAATGATCTATAAAATGGGCTAATAACTCACTAACTAGCAAAGGATATGTACACACGCGGCTACATGCAGCTCTTGCTTTGATCTCAGAACAAGCGCATCTACTCACGACCGCTCACCCTGGACATAGTCCAGTTCAAAGTGAATGGCACAGATCCATACAGTGCATTTGGAACGTATTCAGACCCCTTGACTTTTTCCACATTTTGTTACGTTACAGCCTTATTCTGAAATGGATTTAATCATTTTTCCCCCCCTCATCAAGGAGCTCCCGAGTGGCGCAGTGGTCTAAGGTACTGCATCAGCGCTAGAGGAGTCACTACAGACCCTGGTTTGATTCCAGGCTTTATCACAACCGGCCGTGATTGAGAGTCCCATAGGGCGGTGCACAATTGGCCCAGCGTCATCCGGGTTAAGGTTTGGCAGTCATTGTAAATTCGAATTTGTTCTTAACTGACTTGCCTAGTTAAGGTAAAAATATAACACACACCCCCCCCCCCCCCATAATGACAAAGCAAAAACAGGTGTATAGCCATTTTTAGACAAATTTGCTTTGTCATTATGGGGTATTGTGTGTAGATTGAGGATTTGTATTTATTTAATCAATTTTAGAATACAGCTGTAACGTAACAAAATGTGGAAAAGTGAAGGGGTCTGAATACTTTCCGAATGAACTTTATATGACAATTGTCTATTTGCATATAGGCCTACTGCAGCTCTGATTACACAGACCAGTGCGGCATGACCAGAGTATGGGCTGAGTCGTGCGTGTCAATAAAATGGAATACTACTCCGATGCATTCTGCCTACCTACAACAAAATCTCTTGCATAGTTAGTTTTGGTATGTTGCATTGAAAGTGGATAATAATGCGTTGATTTGATCACAATTCCCACAGTAAAGGGAAATGTTAATAGTGTTAACTAAGGGGTAAAACTAGAGAAAGTTGAGTGAAGTTCAATCTTGTGTTTCTCTGCGTGGGCTGATATTTCTTCTGCGAGGCAGTCCCGGGGAGCTGCACGCCCACAAATGTGTGCAGCTTAGTGGGAACATTGGTCACTAGTAGGTCATCTCCAGAGAGGCATGTCTATGGAAAGTTCATCAGAGCATGGCTATACCTTGTTCTCTCCAGGCAGAGGCTCGATGCCTGTGATTTTCCGTCCCACTCGGTTCCTGCCTCTGGTTGACCGTACATGGATCTGGGTGTGGTATTTAAGGCGCTGAAAAAAGAACCAACTTAGAAATGGTGAACCATTTCCTGTGTTCCTCATTTTCATAATTATGTTCAGCCATTGTAATGCTCAAAGAATCAAACATTGCCTGAAATAATGATTCTTCAAACTTGAGGAACAGTGTATAATTCTCCCTCCACCGTACCTCTGTGTCGTAGAAGATGCAGCGGCCATCGTAGGTGCCAATGACAGCGTACTTCCCGTTCTGGCAGAAGTTGGCAGCAGTGATGAGGCGTGTTTGTCCATCCACCTCGTTCCACAGAGCCACCTTCTTGTCTGGGATGTTCCACAGACGCAGTTTCCCATCCAGAGAGCCACTCAGAAAGTACCTGTCATCCTAGGAGAAATAACAGATAATTAGTCTGGCTATCAGAGTCAGAACACAAATATAGCCAACTCACTCTGCGCTTAAAAAGGTCCATACTTAAACCTAAACACGCACTAACAAAGGCACACAAGCTCACAGAGGCCCACTTACTCTGGGATGGAAAGCGATGGCTGTGACAAAGTCAATATGCTGAAAGCAACATAGACACTCTCTCCTGGATATGTGCCACAGTCGGACGGTCTTATCCATCGACGAGGAAAGCAGGAAGTAGTTCTGGATACAAAGAACACAAGGAATATTAGGACACAGTGTACAGTCATTTGGGAGTGTTGCTTTTTTTAAAGGAGGAAAGGGATTTGGAGTATCACCTTTGACCAGGACAGGTCAAGCAGGTCAGCTGTATGACCCTTGTACTTGCAGAACGGGACTTGGCGGAAGGGGAGATTCTTGTCCTCAGGGTCTTCAGGAACACTGCTCATCTGGGAACAGAAGACACTGTTGTCTGTCAGACTGGTGCTGAGGTCTGAATGGTAACACTGGTTAAGTTAGACCTTCTAGACAACTGGGTGTGATTGAGCTATTACTTCCTCCTTTAGTGGTTTGAGTTAACACAAATAAACCATGCATCTGATTATATCACAGACCGGTCCTAACCTTACTCACCCCACCGTCCGTGTCTGATTTGGAGGAACACAGGCTTTCCTGAGAGGGAGAGGGAGACACACGACCTGGTTGACAACATAAAGGGAGGAACCATGAGAAACCCACCAAACAAGCCTTACATTTTCCAAAGGTGCGGTAGAGAGAGAAACTAAACTACTCACGGTCTACCTACCTTCAGTGTTGTACTTTGCCCTCATGTTGTTGAAGTAGTCAAAGGAATTTTTCAGAACCCAGATTCGCACCACGTTGTCCTGGCCTGCTGTCGCCAACAGCCTCCCGCAGTGAGAGAACTTCATGGTCCACACTGCACCCTGAAGGAACCACAGAACAAGGATTTGGCAAATATATACATATACTCACGTTTTACATCTACATTCATGGTAACATATGCTTCAGTCATGGCAGTAGTCAATTGTTTAATGGAATGAAAGCACTGACACATTAAAACACAATCTTACCATGTGCTCTCCGCTCAGGTCCTGGACCACCTTAACCTGATCAAAGTCGAAGGGGCCCTTGAAGCTGTGGGCTGCCTTGAACTTGACAGGCCGGGTGTAGGGCATCCCCTCATCGTCACTGGACGACGGGTCATCCTGGTCGTTATGGAAAACTGAGACAACAACCACGCCGTGAGACTAAACAGCAGCAAAACTACTGACCAACTGATGAAGAGCAAATACAAATATGTCCATCATGAAAACAAGCAGGCATGTGATTGGGGTGGGGTTTGGCATACCTTCATCACGGACACTCTTCACCTTGTTGACGGCCTTCTCCCCATACTCCTCAGCCAGATGCTTGGCCCTCTTCACAGACTTGCCCAGGAACTTCTTCAGCCGAGTGCTAGGGGAGTGAAGACAGAGGAGACATAAAACTCCATGAACTTTATCACAGGCTCTGTCACAGCAGCAGAGAGGAAAGACTGTAACCACAGCAAAAGGCAGGGCACTGTTCCAAGTCTTACGTTTTCTGTTTCAGCTTCCCTCCGTCTGTGTCAGTCAGCGGAGCCTGGCCTCTGTCATCATCATCGGACTGTGCGGCGTCATTCCTGACAGGAAAAAAGGAACAAACGGTGGTATCTTCTTCTGTATTGCTGCATGTGAGTGCTCCTTACCCAATCTGTTAGCACAGGGGAATGATTATATAGCTGTATGTTTTTTAACCATATACCAGGGATTGGTGTGAGCCCATGAGATATTAGAATAGTTGAGGTAATAGGAGAGCAGTTCTTACGTGATGTACTCCTTGGTCCTCCTCATGATGTGTAATGTGAGTGGGTTGATCCCTGTAGGAAGCTTCTCCTCTGCCTGGATCAGAGGGATCTCCTCCCCAGTGTCCAGATTCTTGATCATCACACTCGCCAGGATCTCCTATTACAGAGACAGCACACCCAATCAATGAATTGGAAACACACACTCAAAAAGGTATGTGTAGACAGAAGCAAACCTGTATAAAAGGAGCTGAAGGCTGGATGAATGGAATACAGAGACGACGATACGTACCTCATCAGTCAGCTCTCTGCCAGAGTTGGAGCGTGGGCGCTGAGGACCTAGAGAGTCATCAATGGGACCGGATGCCTGCTCATCCTCATTCTCCTGTGGGAACACACACAGGTGTCAACTAACAGGTATTCAAAATTGTTAAAGGCTGTTGAAAGAGGACAACATAGAACTAAAAGTAAATCCACACACTGGTATGCCGCTCTTAAAGTGTTTAATCCGAAAAGGACTGGGTCTTCGTCAGGACAAAGTGTTCACCAGGTGCAGAAGAATATATACAGTGCATTCGGAAAGTATTCAGACCACCTCCCCCTTTCCACATTTTGTTACGTTACAGCCTTATTCTAAAATTGATTGTTTTTTCCACCCTCATCAATCTACACACAATACCCAATAATGACAAAGCAAAAACAGGTTTAGACATTTTTGCAAATGTATTAAAAATAATAAACTGAAATATTACATTTACATAAGTATTCAGACTCTTTACGCAGTACTTTGTTGAAGCACCTTTGGCAGCGATTACAGCCTCGAGTTTTCTTGGGTATGACGGTACAAGCTTGGCACACCTGTATTTGGGGAACTTCTCCCATTCTTCCCTGCAGATCTTCTCAAGCTCGGTCAGGTTGGATGGGGAGTGTCGCTGCACAGCTATTTTCAGGTCTCTCCAGAGATGTTAGATCAGGTTCAAGTGCGGGCCACTCAAGGACATTCAGGTTGTCCTTCTAGAAGGTTCTCCCATCTCCACTTTGAGGCTCTGTCAGACTGACCATCGGGTTCTTGGTCACCTCCCTGACCAAGGCCCTTCTCCCCCGATTACTCAGTTTGGCCGGGCGGCCAGCTCTAGGAAGAGTCTTGGTGGCTCCAAACCTCTTCCATTTAAGAATGATGGAGGCCACTGTGTTCTTGGGGACCTTCAATGCTGCAGACATTTTTTGGTACCCTTCCCCAGATCTGTGCCTCGACACAATCTTGTCTCAGAGCTCTTCGGACAATTCCTTTGACCTCATGGCTTGGTTTTTGCTCTGACATGCACTGTCAACTGTAGGACATTTATATAGACAGGTGTGTGCCTTTCCAAATCATGTCCAATCAATTGAATTTACCACAGGTGGACTCCAATCAAGTTGTAGAAACAGCTCAAGGATGATCAATGGAAACAGGATGCACCTGAGATAAATTTCAAGTCTCATAGCAAAGGGTCTGAACACTTATGTAAATAAGGTATTGTATTTTTAATAAATTAGCAGAAAAATACTAAAAACCTGTTTTTGCTTTGTTATTATGTAGTAGTGTGTGTAGATTGATGAGGAAAAAATAGGACGTAATACATTTTAGAATGAGGCTGTAATGTAACAAAATGTGAAAAAGGGAAGTGGTCTGAATACTTCCCGAATGCACTGTACTTCTTGGGCAAACAATTAGTGGACCTGTGTGCTGTGCCAATGGAACGCATGGGAAACAAATACCAACTGACCTGTGCTGTGACCACCTTGTCCCCGCTGGTGGCGCTGGCCAAGTCCAGAGAGTGCTGCAGATCCTTGGTGATGCCTCTCACTGTGCTGCTGGGAGACACCAGGCCACACGGCTCCTCTGGCTCCGCTGCACACAAAGGCCAATCACACAGCAGACATGCAGGGTCAAAGGTCAACACAGTAACCTTGTCTCCATGGTTAAACAATTAAATTACCTACAACCTTAATTTTAATAGAAATTATAAGTAGTAGGTGTGGGGACAGAACTGTAGGAACATTCCCTGTAGGAACATTTTTAATTGACATGCATATCAGCATTCAGTCTATTGACCTTATACAATTGGGTGTGTGTGGAGAAACAAGTACAGCGTTATTTACCATCCAGTCCTGTGGGCCTCATACACTCCTGGGACTTCTTGCTGAGGGGTAGAGCAGGTCGGGATGGGGGAGGTGGTCGTGGAGGAGGAGCTCCGCTGGGAGGAGGGGGGCGTGAGGGCGGAGGCTTCTTGGTGCTGGCTACAATGTCGGGCTCTACAGTGAACTGCCGTGGGGGTTTAGAAGGCCCAGGGTCGGTGGAGTCACCTGGCTTCTTGTCCCCCTCACAGACCTGGTCTAGGATGTCTGCAGGTCTCTGCTCCCTGTCCTCTGCAGACACCCGGGGTAGGTCAGGGAGGTCCGGCGGGAGGTCTGGTTGACTCTGGCCCTGACCCAGGGTGCTGGTGATGTCTGGGGGCTGGACGTGCTCCTGTGACCCAACCGACGGGCCGGGGATGTCTGGGAGAACCATGGAACACACTCCCTGCTGTTCCTGAGGCTGCTTTGATCTCTCAACCACAGGCTGAGGTTCCACAGCAGGATGCTCTGGTTCTACAGGGGCCTTATTCTCCTTCTTCACCTGTGACTCCATCCTTGTCTCAACATCCCTCTCTCCCATCAGCAGAGCCTCCTCCGCCACAATTCCCTTCTGGCTCTCCTCAATGATGCTGTCGATGATCTAGGAGGAACAAGACATCACAGATGAAAACATCATCATCCAAAGGGATGTTCTCATAACAGGATGTTCCTCTAATGAGGAGTTTGTTCTTGTATTCAGTCACGGTGAAAGAGGGGTGTGGAGAAGGATTAGACAGACACATGTTGAGGGGCTGTGTGCGTTGATTTTAAAGAGCGACTGCCCCTAAAAACCAACTAATCCCTTTGAAAACGGCATGTGGCATCGATACGAGTCAAACATTTATTCTAGTGTCAAAATTAACTAGTGTAAATAGGATAATTTTGAGAAACAAACTCAGCAAAAAAAGAAACATCCTCTCACTGTCAACTGCATTTATTTTCAGCAAACTTAAGATGTGTAAATATTTGTATGAACATAAGATTCAACAACTGAGACAAACTGAACAAGTTCCATAAGACATGTGACTAACAGAAATGTAATAATGTGTCCCTGAACAAAGGGGGGGGGGGTTCAAAAGTAACAGTCAGTATCTGGTGTGGCCACTAGCTGCATTAAGTACTGCAGTGCATCTCCTCCTCATGGACTGCACCAGATTTGCCAGTTCTTGCTGTGCGATGTTACCCCACTCTTCCACCAAGGCACCTGCAAGTTCCCTGACATTTCTGGGGGGGAATGGCCCTAGCCCTCACCCTCCGATCCAACAGGTCCCAGATGTGCTCAATGGGATTGAGATCCGGGCTCGTCGCTGGCCATGGCAGAACACTGACATTCCTGTCTTGCAGGAAATCACGCACAGAACTAGCAGTATGGCTGGTAGCATTGTCAAGCTGGAGGGTCATGTCAGGATGAGCCTGCAGGAAGGGTACCACATGAGGGAGGAGGATGTCTTCCCTGTAACGCACAGCGTTGCGATTGCCTGCAATGACAACAAGCTCAGTCCAATGATGCTGTGACACACCGGCCCAGACCATGACGGACCCTCCACCTCCAAATTGATCCCGGTCCAGAGTACAGGCCTCGGTGTAATGTTCATTCCTTCGACGATAAACGCAAATCCGACCATCACCCCCGGTGAGAAAACAACGCAACTCGTCAGTGAAGAGCACTTTTTGCCAGTACGGTCTGGTCCAGCAACGGTGGGTTTGTGCCCATAGGCGACGTTGTTGCCGGTGATGTCTGGTGAGGACCTGCCTTACAACAGGCCTACAAGCCCTCAGTCCAGCCTCTCTCAGCCTATTGTGGACAGTCTGACCACTGATGGAGGGATTGTGCGTTCCTGGTGTAACTCGGCAGTTGTTGTTGCCATCCTGTACCTGTCCCGCAGGTGTGATGTTCGGATGTACCGATCCTGTGCAGGTGTTGTTACACGTGGTCTGCCACGATCAGCTGTCCGTCCTGTCTCCCTGTAGCGCTGTCTTAGGCATCTCACAGTACGGAAATTTCAATTTATTGCCCTGGCCACATTGCAGTATGCCTAAGGCACGTTCACACAGATGAGCAGGGGCCCTGGGCATCTTTCTTTTGGTGTTTTTCAGAGTCAGTAGAAGGCCTCTTTGGTGTCCTAAGTTTTCATAACTGTGACCTTAATTGCCTACCGTCTGTAAGCTGTTAGTGTCTTAATGACAGTTCCACAGGTGCATGTTCATTAATAATTTATGGTTCATTGAACAAGCATGGGAAACAGTGTTTAAACCCTTTTACAATGAAGATCTGTGAAGTTATTTGGATTTTTACTAATTATCTTTAAAGGACTGAGTTATCTTTTTTTGCTGAGTTTACATATATTTTCCTAAAATAAATGTAAGAATTGAACTCGTTTTCATTGAGAAGGCAGATAAAACGTCTTTACCAAAAGCAATCACTTTTGCATGTGAGTACACAGAATCCTCCTCCCTCCACGTGTTTGTTTACGTCACATTTGTTTTGAGATGACTTCGCCGTCGGCCAGAGCCGGGCACCTGGCTCTCACCAGGGAGCCAGGTGCAATCACTTCTCACCCTGTTCAAACTCCTCCCACCGGGGTAACCCAGGCCAGATACACAAACCCCCTCAATAGGGATCCGCGAGAAAAAGATCACGTCGTTTGTGACTGAAAAGCCCTATACAGATTGACCAACTATGGTTTGTATCCCCTACCGAAGGACGCCATCATACGGAATAGGTGGTTGGTGTTTTGTTGGTCCCCAGAGCAGTTGTAGTGAGTATACAGATATCTAGACCATAGACTGCTAGTTATGTATATTTTGATAACCATGATCACTGTCATTGCTAGCGTCGCTGACGTTAGCTAGCGTTAGCCTACCACAATACAACTTGGATTTGTCTCAAACACATTTCAAAAGGCAAATAATTAGTAGGAAAACCTTTTGTCATAATTGTGATGGCGCCAGATTGACTTTAGATGCTGTAGAACTTTAGCCTGTTAATTAAGACTGAAGGGACCACTGTATTTTAGCTAGCTAACATTACAAAAGCTAGCCATTTTTGACGCGCTTTGATCACGCACTCCGTAGCCGATGTGAGCAAGACCTTTTAAAACAGGTCAACATTCACAAGGCCACGGGGCCAGACGGATTCCCAGCATGTGTAATCAGAGCATGCTTGGACCAACTGTCAAGTGTCTAAACTGACATTTTCAACCTCTCCCTGACCAAGTCTGTAATACCTACATGTTTCAAGCAGACCACCATAGTCTGTGTGCCCAAGAACGTGAAGGTAACCTGCCTAAATGACTACCGCCCCGTAGCACTCACGTCGGTAGCCATGAAGTGCTTTGAAAGGCTGGTCATGGCTCACATCAACACCATTATCCCAGAAACCCTAGACCCACTCCAATTTGCATACTGCCCTAACAGATCCACAGATGACGCAATCTCTATCGCACTCCACACTGCCCTTTCCCACCTGGACAAAATGACCACTTTTGTTAGAATGCTATTCATTGACTACAGCTCAGCATTCAACACCACAGCACCCACAAAGCGCATCACTAAGCTAAGGACCCTGGGACTAAACACCTCCCTCTGCAACTGGATCCTGGACTTCCTGGCAGGCAACACAGCCACGCTGATCCTCAACATTGGGGGGCCCTCAGGGGTGTGTGCTTAGTCCCCCCCTGTACTCCCTGTTCACCCACGACTGCGTGGCCAAGCACGACTCCAACACCATCAAGTTTGCTGACGACACAATGGTGGTAGGCCTGATCACCGACAACGATGAGACAGCCTATAGGGAGGAGGTCGGAGACCTGGCCGGGTGGTGCCAGGACAACAACCTCTCCCTCAACGTGATCAAGACAAAGGAGATGATTGTGGATTACAGGACTGTAGTGGAACGGGTTGAGCGTTTCAAGTTCCTTGGTGTCCACATCACCAACAAACTATCATGGTTCAAAACACACCAAGACAGTCGTTAACTTCTCTAGGGTAGGTGAGACGCTAACGTCCCACCAGGCCAACATCCGGTGAAACTGCAGAGAGCTAACATTTTAAATACACCATTCGTTGTATTAAACATTCTTGTAAATACATGTATCTTGCATCATTTAAAAGATGAACGTCTTATTAATCCAGCCGCTGTGTCAGATTTCAAAAAGGTTTACTGCAAAAGCAAACATGCGATTTTCTGAGGACGGTGCCCCACACACACAAGTATTACTAGCATTTTCCAACCAAGCATTAGCGTCACGAAAGTCAGAAATAACAAAATAAATCGCTTACTATTGAAGATCTTCCTCTGGTGGCAATGCCAAGTGTCCTAACTACACAGTGAATGTTCGTTTTGTTTGATAAAATCTATGTTTATAGCCTAACACGAAACATTTGTAAACCGGTTGCGTCGTGATTTCCCTCTCATTCAACTTTGGACGAAGCGTTCGTGGTAATTACACACACTAAACAAATGTTTATCCAGTCATGGTTGGTTTCATTGCAATCCTCTGGTTGTTACTAACACAACCATACATGATGGCTCTTTTCCCGGGACGTATTGACCGAAACAAACCGATTTGAAGACACCAATCAATGACCTCATTGCGCACCAATGGTAGGACCGGTCTATCGTTGATTGACTGTATTTTGGCCCAATGACCACTGATCATCTTGAAATCTATCTTGGAAGATCGCCAATGAGCTGAGGTAAACGGCAATATGTAATGGTTATACGTTTGAAGACCAGCCTTTGTCGTAAACTCTGGCGTAAAAGAGGTTCATTCGCCATTGCAAATCCTACTTGACGGAGCCACGAGTGTTACGCATAGCAGTACATATTCAATAGCATTTAACAAGTTTATATATTTAAATTATTGCGAATAAATCAGGAAAAGCTAAAACAAAGTCTAGGTATACAGATTTAACCCAAATTATAGAGTAAATTGATAGAGTCATCGCACAGCTAGCACAGCCATCTCACAGCTAGCCTTCAGGGAGCTGCTCATCCAGGAGCTTGCAGCACCTTCTGCTCCGTCAACCAGTGGTGTTCACCTGCCCAGATTAATCTCTGCAGACATGAATGTGCCTCAGGGCAAAAAGGGCACAGTGGGGAGGCGACGTTGTGCCCTTTGTCACAGGAAATGCCCCATCACCTGCACCACCTGTTCAGTAAGCCTCTGCTTTACAGCAGAAAGAGACTGCTATGGGCCATGGCACCAGGACTGAGGGCTGAGGGTCTTCACAATATTTATCTATTTATTTATAAAATATACAATATTGTAAATAGAAAGTGTAAATAGTTGGGGGGGGGTGTGTTAGAATAGCATTTATGTATTTTGTATATAGTTATTTCCTTCAAAATGTATCACTGTACCAATTCGGCCACTTAGGTACATTTGGGTACATTTGTGTGGGACACCTGGGTGACTTCATGCTCAATGTCATGTAGCTCGCTCATTTTTGAAGTTATGTCTAAAACTTTGCTCAGCTATTGTTGCCATCTTATGTTCTTCATTCAAATCATCCTATCTGTATGTTTGGCTGTTCTTGGTCATTTGAAAGATGATGCAGCAACAAAAAACAGAAAACGTATGTTTATTTCCTTGTATTTTCTTCTACCAGATCTATTGTGTTATATTCTCCTACATTCAATTCACATTTCCACAAAATTCAGAGTGTTTCCTTTCAAATGATACCAAGAATATGCATATACTTGCTTCTGTGCCTGAGCTACAGGCAGTTAGATTAGGGTATGTCTTTAGGCGGAAATTGAGAAGGGGGGGGGTACCCCAAAGAAGTTAAGAGGGCACAACAAGGCCTATTCCTCCTCAGGAGACTGAAAAGATTTGGCATGGGTCCCCAAAAACTCAAGAGTTCTACAGCAGCACCATTGAGAGTATCCTGACCATTTGCATCACCGCCTGCTAAATCGACAGCTCGTCATCCGACCGTAAGGCGCCACAGAGTGTAGTGCGAACAGCCCAGTACATCACTGTGGCCAAGCTTCCTGCCATCGAGGACCTATATACCAGCCGGTGTCAGAAGAAGGCCCCCAAAAAATAAAAAGTCTCCAGTCACCCAAGTCAGAAATACTGTTCTCTCTGCTACCGCACGGCCAGCGGTACTGGAGCGCCAAGTCTACGTCCAAAAGGCTCCTTAACAGCTTCTACCCACAAGCCATAAGACTGCTGAACATTTAGTCAAATGGCCACCCAGACTATTTACATTGACACACCCCCTCTTTGTTTTTACACAGCTGCTACTTGCTATTTATTATCTATGCATTGTCACTTTACCCCTACCTACATGTACAAATTACTTTGACTAACCTGTACCCCCGCACATTAACTCAGTACCGGTACCCCCTGTATATAGCCTCGTTAGTGTTTTGTGTTATTTTTTTACTTTAGTTGATTTAGTACATATTTTCTTAACTATTTCTTGAGCTGCATTGTTGGTTAAGGACTTGTAATTAAGAATTTCACGGTAACGTCTACACCGGTTGTATTCAGCGCATGTGACAAATAAAATGTGATTTTATTTAGTAACAGTAAATGGCAACATTGCCAAATCTCAAAGTACACTACCATTCAAAAATTTGGGGTCACTTAGAAATGTCCTTTTTTGAAAGAAAAGCAATTTTTTTGTCCATTAGAATAACATCAAATTGATCAGAAATACAGTGTAGACATTGTTAGTGTTGTAAATGACTATTGTAGCTGGAAACTGCTGATAAAAAAAAAATTGAATAACTACATAGTTGTATGGGCCCATTATTAGCCACCATCACTCCTGTGTTCCAATGGCACGTTGTGTTAGCTAATCCAAGTATATCATTTTAAGGCTATTCCATGCGAGTCCTCAACTGGCAGCTTCATTAAATAGTCCCCCCAAAACACCAGTCTCAACATCAACAGTGAAGAGGTAAACTCCAGGATGCTGGCCTTGAAGGGAGTAGTACACAGCGTTGTATGAGATCTTCAGTTTCTTGGCAATTTCTCACATGGAATAGCCTTCATTTCTCAGAACAAGAATAGACTGACGAGTTTCAGAAGAAAGGTCTTTGTTTCTGGCCATTTTGAGCCTGTAATCAAACCAACAAATGCTGATGCTTCAGATACTCAACTAGTCTAAAGACCAGTTTTATTGCTTCTTTAAAATCATCACAACAGTTTCAGCTGTGCTAACAATGTGATAGCAATGGTTTAGTGACCTCCAAAAATAATTTTGTTCACTTGCTATTTTCACAGCTTGTCAGGCAAGACCTCCGAATAAAAGTGTGTCATTTGACACAAGTACCCTTGTGACACCTCCGTTGTTGCCAGTCTTCCATGACTTCAATGAAAAGGCCCCACCACAATGAGGCCTCTGATAGTGACCCGAATTGCTGCTCTAATGAACAACGACAGGTAATGTGTTTTATGTGAAAAGTTGTATATAATAAAATCCCTCCAAGTCAACACCACCTCATAAGATTGCCTGTTGCAGTTGTTAGAGAGAGAGACAGTTTGTAGCCAAATATGCAGCATAGACAATACCAGCAAGGGGGCCCTGAACAGCAACATGCCCTTACTTTGAGAATTGCTATGAATGGAACAGTAAGCCACATGTTGGCAAGTATCCGGCCAGCAACAGCTTTCACAGGTTCATAATTTGTACAAATACAGAAGGTAACCCACTTCATTACTTTGATAAATTGCTGCTTATTTTCTACTTCTTAAATGCATATAATTTCCAGGGCATAACCAGCCTGATCGCTGTGTTTGCCATTTTATTTCACTTCACATTTTATGATATCTGAAGTGAAATAGAAAGGTTAACACAGAAATTAGGTTGGTTCCACTATTGATAATGTAATCAGTGTGTGACCAACCAGTATTTTTGGTGAGAGGCCAGGAGCTTATCTACGCTGCTATGCCCATCAATTGGGCTCTGGCAAAGACCTCACCTCTTGCCTGCTCACCAACGGTTGTCGATGGGGAGAACAGAATTAGGTAGGTTTGGTCTGACCCGTTCAAACTTCAACATAGTATATGTTTGTGTGTCAAATATCACCGATCCCTAACTGCCATTAGTAATAGAACAGTGACTGTTTACAGAGCATTCAGAAAGTATTCACACCCATTGACTTTATCCACATTTTGTTGTGTTACAGCCTGAAATTAAAAATGATTACATTGAGATGTGTCACTGGCCTACACACAATACCCAATCATTTCAAAGTGGAATAATGTTTTTCAAAATTGTACAAATAAATAAAAAGCTGAAATGTCTTCAGTCAATAAGTATTTTGTTATGGCAAGCCTAAATACGTTCAGGAGTAAAATTTTTGCTTAACAAGTCACATATGTTGCATGGACTGTGTGCAATAAAAGTTTTGAACATTAATTTTGAATGACTACCTCTTCTCTGTACCCCACATACAATTACCAGGGAGGTTTTCCAATGCCTCGCAAAGAAGAGCACACATTGGAAGATGTGTAAAAAATAAATAAACATTGAATGCATGGTGAAGTTATTAATTACACTTTGGATGGTATCAATACACCCAGTCACTACAAAGATAAAGACATCCTTCCTAACTCAGTTGCCAGAGAGGAAGTAAACCACTCAGGGATTTCACCATGAGGCCAATGGTGACTTCAAAACCATTACATAGTTTAATGGCTGGGATAGGAGAAATTTGATGATTGATCAACATTGTCATTACTCCACAATACTAACCTAAATGACAGAGTGAAATGAAGGAATCCTGTACAGAATAAAAATATTCCAAAACATGCATCCTGTTTACAAAAAGGCACTAAAGTAACACTGCAAAAAATTTGGCAAAGCAGTATTTTTGGGGCAAATCCAATCCAGCACATTACGGAGTACCACTCCATATTTTCAGTTTATGGGTATGCTTGTAATCGTTAAGACTGGGGAGTTTTCAGGATTAAAAAAATAAACAGAATGGAGCTAAACACTGATCAACCAATTTGAATGTGGAATAAGTCGAGGGTCATGAGTACTTTCTGAAGACACCGTATGTGTTCAGATGCATGAATGCAGGAGAGAGCTGGCACTCAACACATCCACAATGAGGTGATTACTAATAATACAGTACAGCACAAATGTCCAGTAATAGCAACACCATTTTCATTCCATGTGTCAATGATGAACTCTGCCTATTTCTACTGATGGACTGGAGATGCTTTTACCAAACGGCAGCCTCAGTCATTTGATGGGGAGACCATAGCAGGGTAGGTTTTATCTGACCTGTTCAAATTTCCACATAGGATAGGTAATATCTGACATACAGACAGGTACTAACTGCCATTGGTAATAGAACAGTGACTATGTGTGTGTGTTCACAGAAACATGGAGACATGATGTTTCAGACTAACAGACAGGCTTGATGTTTCTGAAATGGAGAGAGACCTGGCACTCGGCATTAAAATGTGCCAAGGTAGCCCCCATTAACACCAATAGGCACAGTATCTGTATCAACTGGGAATGAAAGATGTACATTGTTATATTAGCAGAGCACTGCTTCTATGGTATTATGTTTATTCTACATGGACCTGTTATTACATTTGAAAGTTATCAAAACACTTAGTTTAGAATATCTACATAAATTCAGCAATTGCATTCTTCTTATATTACTCTGTAGGCTACTGACCTATTCAAAGCTTCCTCCAGTATCTCACTATACATCTGCATGTATTTATTGAACTCAGCCTGCAGGAGATATGTTTGATGTGATTGACAGGGGGGAAACAGTTGCAGGAAAGGTTCTGGCCGATTGGTGTGTCAAGAAACCCCCACACCAAACCAACTCACATTTGGCTTCTGCCAGCATTTCTTGAGGAGCAAGCCAAAAGGGTGCAGGTTTTTTATTGAACCTTTAACTTGGCAAGATAGTTAAGAACAAATTCTTATTTAAAATGATGTTCTACACCGGCCAAACACGAACGACTCTGGGCCAATTGTGCACCACCCTATGGGACTCCCAATCACAGCCGGTTGCGATACAGCCTGGATTTGAACCAGGGTGTCTGTAGTGACGCCTCAAGCACTGAGATGCAGAGCCGCTGTGCCACCCGGGACCCCCCAGTTCCCCTTTAATGACCTAGACCACTTAGTGGTGTAATACACCCCTCACTGGCAGTGACTCTATAGAACAGTGATAGAATAGCTACATTTACATAAAGCCCAGGACTCAGCCACCATAAAGAAATAAACATTTAGACATGAATGACACATACTCAGTGACTTTTTTTTAAATCACAGGGAATAAAACAAAACTTTGCTTCATAATGACATTCACAATGCCCCATCTGAGTAGGGATTCATGAGCTTTGGCATAGATTTGAAGATGAGGAAATACCTGGATGGGGTCATCTTGGCGTGCCTCAAGTGTGGCCAGCCCAACAGCCACGTCCTCTGGTGAGCTCTCTACCACCCCCTGCAGGAACACAAAACAAAGGCACAAAAACAAAAGGGAGCGTCAAACAACCTCATACAGTGCATCCAAGCACTTTAAAATTCTGGGATGTGCTTATGTTTTGTAATATTTTACTAGTAAATGAGATGACAGTGTCCTGAATAGAGTCTTTAAAACACAACTTCACTGGCAACTCAGGACATGTAATAGCAAACTGCTTATTGCAAACAATCCCACTTAAAGTTGTGTTTTGGGTTAACTTTAACCTCAATAGAGCACTTAAAAGCCATCCTCTACCTAGCTCATTTGAAAGTAGTTAACAGCTGATATGCCTTTTAAGTAATGATTTAACTAAAACCAGCACTCTGGGTTACAGTCTTTGATATGCCGCTCCAAAGTTGAACTTGACTCTTTAAAATGGAGATGGCTGTTAGAAACAAATGTTCAAAACTGTAAAATGCTAGTAAGAGGAAGACATACCTGAGGTGTGGGAAGAACAAACTGTGTCGGTGTCCTAAGCAATAAAAAAGACACGTAAAAGTGTGTTAGTCACAAGACTAGTCCTGATATGGTTGTGTGTCAGAGACACAAGTCAGACTTCTCTCTCCCTTACACTTTGTTCACCGTGAAAACACAATTCCTGTTGGTAGACTTGGGGAATTGATCTCCCCACAACATTTGAATAATTAAAAGGATGGGAGTAGAGTAAACAAGGCAAAATCATCCAGACAGATGAGTCGTTATTGTTGTCAAATAACTAATGTTTTTGTTCCTTTATTAGCTACAGAAGAAACACTGAATGTATGAACAAAACAATGTTCTCTCTTGCTAACATCTGGTGCAACTCAATAGCCAGCATCATCTACGTCATATCTGAGAACGTTTCAATACCTATCACAGCATATAAAAACACACGATAGTTCTTTAACAATAGCTGTAAGTAGAAAGGTCACTTACAATTTAGGCGGTGGAGTAAAATTTACGTCTTCAGCAGCATCGTAGAATTCCTCTGTATCACTATCTGACGCCATTTAGCTAGCTAACGTGAACTAGATATCGTAGAGGCCCTGCATACATCTAAACTAAGGGAAATCGCTGCTATATTTATGTGTTCGGTTCGAAGTGATGAAGACTTCCAATTTGTGCAGCAATTAAAAAGGTCATAGACTGAAAACTCAGTTACTTCGCTAGGATACACCCAGATGTTGCTAGCTACTAAGTTGCTAATGCATTTGAGAGGCCACTCACCTGTGTGTACTAACTACTCCTAACTGGCTGCTAACGTAACCAGCTAGTCAACGAAGTTACTTAGCGCTAGTTTTTACCTAGGTACCTACCAAGTTTCTTGAATCAATTCATAAATACATACTCCGAACTAAATGTCTAACGATAAAACGCCTGCCCATTACCGTCTTCCTCGACAACAACAAAAAAGGGCTGCAGCCGGGCCAAATGTAGCTAGCTTGTGTAATCACAAATAAGGAAGAACACCCCAAAAGATTAATAACGCATACGGAAATCTCGCGATAACTTATCTGAGCCCACTTCCAAGCCCACTCCTCTCTTCTCCTCCCCTCATATTGATGTAAATGAGAACTTGTTCTCAACTGGCCTACCTGGTTAAATAAATGTTAAATTAAATAAATAAAAAATATCCTCATGTGTACAGTACATGGCATGCGTCTCTGATGGCTTCACAATCGGACACAATTGTAGCAAACAGTGAAACACCCATTGTGGAACTCGAAACTGGGTATATATTGCTAAACACTGCTCCAATAGGGTTAACCCACTTGAGCTTTTCTTGTCTATGTTTCATGTTTTGTGTGAACCCCAGGAAGAATAACTGCTGCTTTTGCAACAGCTAATGGGGATCCTAATAAAATACCAAAAATACCACTTTGGGGGGATTGTATTGAGCCTAAGCAAGCGTCATCATTACACTATTACTGAAAAAAAAAGTACAATACACATGAATCCTTCATTAACAGCCCTGAAAGAAGTAGAATGCGTCTTGAAGACGGAAGGGACGTAGCCAGCGGTCAAGGATGAGTTGATGAGCGAGGTGAGGTAAGGGAGAAGGTCTCCGGAAATGGTCTGGAGAAGAGAGGAGGGGATAGGGTCTGCTATCTCTCTCAGAATGACCTTCTTGATCCAAATCAGTCAGGTTTCAAGACTAGTCATTCAACTGAGACTGCTTTTCTCTGTGTCACGGAGGCGCTCCGCACTGCTAAAGCTAACTCTCTCTCCTCTGCTCTCATCCTTCTAGACCTATCGGCTGCCTTTGATACTGTGAACCATCAGATCCTCCTCTCCACCCTCTCCGAGCTGGGCATCTCCGGCGCGGCCCACGCTTGGATTGCGTCCTACCTGACAGGTCGCTCCTACCAGGTGGCGTGGCGAGAATCTGTCTCCGCACCACGTGCTCTCACCACTGGTGTCCCCCAGGGCTCTGTTCTAGGCCCTCTCCTATTCTCGCTATACACCAAGTCACTTGGCTCTGTCATATCCTCACATGGTCTCTCCTATCATTGCTATGCAGACGACACACAATTAATCTTCTCCTTTCCCCCCTCTGATAACCAGGTGGTGAATCGCATCTCTGCATGTCTGGCAGACATATCAGTGTGGATGACGGATCACCACCTCAAGCTGAACCTCGGCAAGACGGAGCTGCTCTTCCTCCCGGGGAAGGACTGCCCGTTCCATGATCTCGCCATCACGGTTGACAACTCCATTGTGTCCTCCTCCCAGAGTGCTAAGAACCTTGGCGTGATCCTGGACAACACCCTGTCGTTCTCAACTAACATCAAGGCGGTGACCCGTTCCTGTAGGTTCATGCTCTACAACATTCGCAGAGTACGACCCTGCCTCACGCAGGAAGCGGCGCAGGTCCTAATCCAGGCACTTGTCATCTCCCGTCTGGATTACTGCAACTCGCTGTTGGCTGGGCTCCCTGCCTGTGCCATTAAACCCCTACAACTCATCCAGAACGCCGCAGCCCGTCTGGTGTTCAACTTTCCCAAGTTCTCTCACGTCACCCCGCTCCTCCGCTCTCTCCACTGGCTTCCAGTTGAAGCTCGCATCCGCTACAAGACCATGGTGCTTGCCTACGGAGCTGTGAGGGGAACGGCACCTCCGTACCTTCAGGCTCTGATCAGGCCCTACACCCAAACAAGGGCACTGCGTTCATCCACCTCTGGCCTGCTCGCCTCCCTACCTCTGAGGAAGTACAGTTCCCGCTCAGCCCAGTCAAAACTGTTCGCTGCTCTGGCACCCCAATGGTGGAACAAACTCCCTCACGACGCCAGGTCAGCGGAGTCAATCACCACCTTCCGGAGACACCTGAAACCCCACCTCTTTAAGGAATACCTAGGATAGGATAAAGTAATCCTTCTAACCCCCCCCCCCCCTTAAAAGAGTTAGATGCACTATTGTAAAGTGGTTGTTCCACTGGATATCATAAGGTGAATGCACCAATTTGTAAGTCGCTCTGGATAAGAGCGTCTGCTAAATGACTTAAATGTAAATGTAAATGTAGACAATTGACCAGATCAGGTTCCCTCTTTGTTTATATATGAAGGAGAGACGAGGACCATGAGCATATGAGAGGAGGAGAAGAGAGGAGTGGGCTTAGAAGTGGGCTCAGATAAGGTATTGTTGCAAAAGCAGCAGTTATTCTTCCTGGGGTTCACACAAAACATGAACCATGACATAATACAGAACATTAATAGACAAGAACAGCTCCAGTGGGTTAACCCTTTTGGAGCAGTGTTTAGCAATAGGTACCCAGTTTCAAGTTCCACAATGGGTGTTTCACTGTTTGCTACAATGGTGTCCGACTGTGAAGCCATCAGAGAGGCATGCCATGTACTCTGGCTTGGGGAGCAAACATAGTCTTCAGGTCTGAGGAAAGAGTGTGGTTCATCGAAGCAATTCAATTGCAGGGGTTCAGACCAGACTCAGAAATAAAACACACTTAATCTTGTTTAAAAAATTGCAAAAAGAATTGCTATCAATAAAATTGATTTATAAATAAAACCAACAAGATCGATATTTACAGAACTCTTATTTCTTCTATGAGGTTTCACAACTCCAGTAAATTGCATATTCTACCACCAGCTGGACCACTTCTACTTTGTTTGGTGTTTCAGTTTTGTGAATATGAAAAATATTGCCGTATGATCCTACCATTTACCAGCGTGGCTACGTCACGTTCCTTGCAAACGACCATTGGATAGGTTGTAGGCGGACCTTAGTGAGATCTATGGGTAGAGTGGATTTGAGGGTTTAAGAAGAAAACAAGGACGTATCAGGTAGGAATTTCGCTATTTAAAAGTTTATAGAATGTCTTTTAAATTCTCTTTTATATGTAAAATGTTGAATACAACATCAAACGCAACCCAACGTTTTCAATTACGGGTAACTAGCTAAAGAAGTAGCTAGCTAGCTAAGTAGCTTAAGATGTAGCTTCAGCTGGCTAACTAACTTCACGGGTAGCCATGCTGTGTGGTTTGTCCTTCCTACAAATGCTCTCGCCCGGCGAAGTTGGTATACATTGACACTGCTTAATGGGTTTCAGCACACCACGATAGCTAACTAGCTAGCTAGATAAATATACGTTCCACCTTTATTTCTAATTGTTGCCTTAGCTTTTCACTTAGGTGATCATGAATGTTTGGAATAAAGATGTGTTGTAACTAACTATCCAGCCTGTAGTTACAGTTAGCTAGCTATCCAGCCTGTAGTTACAACTAGCTAGCTACCTAATTTTCAGCCTTTCTGAACAGTGGTGGTCATACTAGGTAGCTAGCTAAACAGCTAGCAAGCTAGTGAAAGTTTTAGAAGTTTCCAATAAACATGTGTAGTCATGTCCTCCATGCATAGCTACGCTGGGGTTAATTCGCTGCTAAACTTGGAGCTAGCTAACAGTTGACTGTACAGCAGCAAGTTAACTGTTATGTATTTGATATTTTGGTTAGCTAGTATGAACGCCAGGAAAGTGAGGCTTGGATTATTCTGAATAATACTTTACCTTGTTACCACGATATCGGTGTGACAAACTGAGGTTTAGAATATTAAATTGAATGGAGGGCGTCAACTGGGCGCTGTCCTTTTTTCCAGTTTCAGATTACATTCTTGTTGCTCTTTATCATCTATGGTAACGTATTGACTGACATTAGCTAATGATTTAATGAACTTTAACAATGTTAAATTTGACACTCAATTGCTCGACAATTTGTGCATCACCTGTCAGAAGGCCTTCTCGTGTTAATAATTTGTTTGTAATATTGGGTCGGTATAGGTGCACTCAGAAGGTGGATGTGTTTATTGGAGGAGCTGGTGTCATGGGGATTGCCATACTAGACAACATCCAAACCGCTAACTGAGTTAGTTACCTGCCCCAATGGGGCATGCATGTATTTGCTTTCAAAATCAGTATATCATTATGGAAGCAGCAGCCCATCACATGAGCCCTTTTTAATGTAATGCCAATTGTTCTTTTGATACATGTTTGTCAGATCTGTCCAAATGGGACAACTACATAACATGTACAGTAGGCTACACAGTATACATCAAAACTGCACACCTCTGTGTAGGCTAAAGGCTAGTCAGACCTAGTGGACTAAACTCCACGGTGAAGGAAGTTGATGATGAACTTCACCAACAGAGTGGAGCAGAGACCAGGCTTTGTGGAATTGACCCCCGACGACATTGATTCGGCCATGGTCAATACTTAACGGTAAAAGGGTAGGCGTTTCATGATTTACATGTGTCCTCTGTAGTTGCTTGACTTTCTTTGTATGCTGAAATCATACTTTCAATAAACGTGAATCAAATACAACCACCAACCTTTTGCTCGTTTCTGTCTCTCAACGATGACAACTCAGCGCAAATGCGCATGTGTCAATTGAATCTCAAAGTATGAATTTCAGCAAACAAAGGCATGCAAGTACAGATGACAAACATAGGTATAGTGTAGGCGTTTCCTGATTGAAAGTTTTGACCTTGGGTGAATCGATGTAGTCGGAGCTAGATCCCACAAAGCCTGGTCTCTGTTTCACTCTGTTGGTGCAGTCATCATAAACTTCCTTCTCCATGGAGTGGTGTTTAGTCTGCTAAGCCAGACTTAGTTTTTCTCTATGTTGGCCATATTGGATGTGTTTTTGTGTTCTTTGCCCTGAGTGTGACTGGAGAAAATAGTCTACACATTGTTCACAGTCAAACAAAGGGCCCTTTGCCACTGACCTGCTACAAATAACAAGTAACGTGCCATGTTCAAGATGGCCACTGCTTGGCTTTGTGTTTTGGCCTCTCTAGATGGAGGATCATGGTTGAACCTTGTTTGTCCCGTCTAGGCCTAGTAGTTTAGTTCTTCAAGGTTGCCCTCTCCTGGCTTAGCCTGACCTATAATCATGTCCTCAGATGGAAACTTTCTAGATCAGGAGGCATTTTGTTTAGCAAGAGACGAGAGTTAATTTCAATCTTCATAAAGTTTTTTTATTTAGGCTAATTAGGCTAGGCACCGGTCGTGGACTGGTCTTTTCCAACCAATTGCATTTCAGCTTGACTAGACTAAAGTCATGCCCCAGCCCCTGTTGCACTGCGTGTATGACAACTCCAGCTACTTTGATATGCTTCTGAATTCTGACTGGTAGGAAGAGATTTCTGTCACTACTTTAAGTCATTAGGATATGCAATGTAGCTACATAATTGTACAATTTTAATGCCACTATGCTCACCTAAAATTAGCTCGGATGGTGTGGAAGCCACAGGTGTTGTCACCTTTTATTACAGGTAGCAGACTAACCACTATATTAACTACTCGCGTTTCATTTTCTGTCACCTCTCTTCCTATGTCCTTCTGTCTGACTATGTAGACCCCTGGTGTGGTCCTGTGGACTGAACTATCCACACAGACTGTGCTGCAATTATCACCCCATCTGATCTCCACTGTAATCATGACCAAGCTGAACAGTGGGGTGCAGGGAGGACAGATGGCAGACAACGCCCCAAAATATGAGTCTGAAATATTAATAGAAAGGCCATATGCTCACGCCGCTAATAAATGGAAAAAGAGAGGAGGCAGAGCTGAGCTCTGTCCACCTGGCCTTGTGGAAATTTGGGAGAGAAATATTTGTTGCTTATTTAATTGTACAAAATGTAATTGTCAAGTGTTTAACCTTTATTTAACTAGGCAAGTCAGTTAACCTCTCTTGTACGTGAGACGTTAGCGTCCCACCTCTTCAACAGCCAGTGAAACTGCTGGGCGCCAAATTCAAATACAGAAACACCCAGCAGTTTCACTGGCTCATGATAAAAATTCAGAAAACAAAACATATTTTACATAGGTTTAAGTATTAACTTCTTGTGAATCCAACCACGGTGTCAGATTTTAAAAATGCTTTACGGCGAAAGCATTCCTTACGATTATTTGAGAACATAGCCCAGCAGACAAATCATTACAAACAGTAACCAGCCAAGTAGAAGAGTTACACAAGTCAGAAATAGAGATAGAATTAATCCCTTACCTTTGATGATCTTCATATGGTTGCACTCAGCAGACATTCATTTACTCAATAAATGTTCTTTTTGTTTGATCAAGTCTCTTTATATCCAAAAACCTCTGTTTTGTTTGTGCGTTTTCTTCAGTAATCCACAGGCTCAAACGCAGACAAAAAATCTAAATTGTATCCGTAAAGTTCATAGAAACATGTCAAACAATGGTCCCGTGTGGCTCAGTTGGTAGAGCATGGCGCTTGCAACGCCAGGGTTGTGGGTTCATTCCCCACGGGGGGACCAGGATGAATATGTATGAACTTTCCAATTTGTAAGTCGCTCTGGATAAGAGCGTCTGCTAAATGACTTAAATGTAAAACAATGTTTATATTCAATCCTCAGGTTGTTTTTAGTCTAAATAATCGATAATATTTCAACCGGACAATAACGTCGTCAATATAAAAGGTAAACAAGAAAGGCACTCTCTCGGTCGCGTGCATGAAAAAGCTCTGTGACACTTTAGGGCCCACTCATTCAGACTGCTCTTACCTCCTCATTTTTCAGAATACAAGCCTGAAACAATTTCTAAAGACTGTTGACATCTAGTGGAAGGCATAGGAACTGCAATTTGAGTCCTAAGTCAATGGATACTGTAATGGCATTGAATAGAAAACTACAAAACCAACAACAACAAAAACGACTTCCCGAATGGATTTTTCTCAGGTTTTCGCCTGCCAAATCAGTTCTGTTATACTCACAGACACTATTTTAACAGTTTTGGAAACTTTAGAGTGTTTTCTATCCAAATCTACCAGTTCTATGCATATCATATCTTCTGGGCCCGAGAAGCAGGCAGTTTAATTTGGGCATGCTTTTCATCCAAAATTCCGAATGCTGCCCCCTACCCTAGACAAGTTAAAGAAGAAATTCTTATTTACAATGATGGCCTCCCCCGGCCAAACCCTAACCCGGACGGCACTGGGCCAATTGTGTGCCACCCTATGGGACTCCCAATCACGGCCGGTTGTGATACAGCCTGGAATCGAACCGGGGTCTGTGGTGACGCATCTACCACTGTGCCACATGGTCAACCCTATCTCTCTTATTGAAAATATTTTATAATGAGATTAATTAGGATAAAGGTGAAATAAAATGCAACAAAGTCTTAAATGTAGAATTTTGAACGGCTATATTTGAGCAATATTGCTAATAACATAAACCACGAGGTAGAGCTCTGCTACCCAACACGAGCCCGACATTTATAATGGATTGCTAAAGGAGGAAGTTATTTTGGGTACCAGGCTGGGCCTTACATTTGGCTATCGGGCCTGGGTAGGGCCTGAACGTCGCGGGCTTAAAATTCATGCCCGTGCAGGGTTATATCCTGAGGTGCCTTATTTGGGATGGGCGGTGTCCAGATTTTCATATGGTCATGTTGTTTCTGTACCATACCGGGGTATACGGTATTACCGAAAGTGCACACAAGGGGTGCTATTTCTACAAAAAAAAATTGGACGCAGCGATCTTGATCCAGGAAGGGATTGAATGTCTCTGCTGTAACCAAGAAGCTTGATCTTGACATCTAGCCACTTAGCTAGCAAGTTATCAAACCACATGCATAGCTGGAGCCCAGACCTGGATATAATTTATTTTACACATCTTAGATTTTTTAAAGTAATACTTAACTTATAAGCAGTGGCATTGGTATTTCGGGGGGGGGGGACCTCTACGGTATATCGCCCGAGCCTTATTGATATTATAAACTGGTTACTGGCATGAATAGAACAGTAAACACCTATTTTTGTGTCATACCCGTGGTATATTGTCTGATATACCACGTCTTATAGCCATTCCGCATCCAGGACCCAAACTACCCGGTTTATAATGCGAGTTTGAAAACAAATGCACTACAGGAAGGGATTAGCCTATTGCATTTTATGACTTTGAAACTAAACAGGGGAACCGGGTTTGGCTAGGAGTCAGTCAGTGTTGGCAAGGGGGGTAGCACTGTGACAACTGTTAAAGTAGTGTAGATTGTCCATCTCCCATTTCCAGTTTGCGGTCTCGCAGCCCTGAGCTTCGGCTTTCACTGGGACAGAAGGTGACAGTGGAGAAGTGGGATAGAACTGAACCTGTCTTAGATTTTCCAAACACTCCACAAACTTTCTTTAGGCTATTCATGTGTACAGGCGAAGGGGTTGATGATTGTATTATCACCTAAATGACCTTTGAAGAGCCCTGACAATATCATTAATGTATTGTTCACCTGTTTTTCAGTGGTGTGGTTTTGGCGAGGGCATGGAGCACCCTGTACACAGAGGGGAGACGATGTCCCTCGGACTGCACGACAGGTACTGTGCAATGTATGTCCAAAATTTCTTCTACATCTATACACACAATCATTCAACGTTCCTCACTTTCCTCTGAAGTGGCTCATTTTAGCCATTCTGGGTTTTCTCATGTTATATGTGAACATGTAACGTTAGTAATTCTCTCATCTCTTAATTAATATATGAAGTTAGTCTAACGACATGACATTTTTTTTATTCTCTCATATTTTTGTCAGGTCTGCTTGCTTTCTCTCACGGACAGAGATAGAAATTGTGGTTTTAAACAAAAATAATATTTCCTTTTTGATAATCTGAGTTTCTACCTCTTGCATCATTTGCAATATTCTGTTTCTGTTTTAACTTTAACTTGCCTGATTACATCTTAAAGTGAGTTAAAGACATGGACTCAGTATGGAGTGTTCATGCAGCTCAGTGTGTGTGTGTGTGTGGGCTAACTTAGCTGTTGACGATGCTGCAGCAGTGATTCAGGTTGGGTTACAGCGTGTATCCATGACTCAGTCTGTCAGAGGGCTGTCATTGTCCCCCTGTTGCTGGGTAAATGGCTGCCTCTTTGGGCCTGTCTCCAGGCCCCTCTTTGGGACGTGTTGTTTTTGTACCAAGTGACTAATGCCTTATTTCAAGCTGTGAGTGGATTTTTATCCGTAAGCCATTTACTATCGTCAACGGTAATGAATTAGGAAGTTGTGTGATTGTGGAGAGCCAGGGGAGATTACTCACAACATCATGACTATTGACTATTTTAAATTCTGCTGCTCTCATGACTGTATTTTTCTGTGTCCTCTCTGGTGTAGTGTCAGCGAGGCTTCTCTAAGCCCCTGTCCTTTGTGCCTTCCTGTGTGTTGCTGCAGCTGTTCAGGGATTTTGTCTTCTCGGCGCACTTCATGAAGATTTTAGTGGAGTGCCTCAACTAGAAATGCTTTCATGACACAATGTTACAGATTTAGCTCTAACTAGAATCTGTGTCAGTGCATTTTGACCTATGGTTTATTAGAATGATGAGCTCTGACTACTCAAGTATACTGTTTTTTTGTTTTTAACAAATTGTATTTCTTTCCACCAAAACAAGTTGCTGTTATGTCTAACCTAATCCTGCCTTTAGCCATTTCCATGACCGTAACCACAACAACAGATCTTAATGGGCAATGCTTCAGTCGTGTGGTTTTATTGTTTCCCTTTTGTAAAGTTTGTATTTCCTTATTATATTGTGTCCAGTACTTTTGAAGCTAAGCAGTAGTTTGAGGCTGCCGTTCCATAGGCTTGGGCAGGGCTCTACGCTGTTACAATTGAAATTCACTACAACTGTTTGCCAGCTAAATATCTTATAACTATAGGTTTAACTATCTAAGATTCTCTATAGCTCAGGGCTCCAGCATTTGGTTTGCTAACTTGCTAGCTAAGTAGCTAACTTGCTCAAGATCAAGCTTCTTTGTTACAGCAGCGACAGTCAATCTCCTGGATCAAGATCCCTGCTGTCTAATTATTATTATTTTATATATTTGAACTTTATTTATAGATTTTCAGATATAACAAAAACAGTACAACACCAACCCCTCATTCCCCCCCCCCCCCCACCCTCCTTAATTATTTGTTTTGTGCTTGTAGCAAACTTTCAGTAGCCTATTGAGATAGTTGTATAATAAGCTGGGTTGTCTGTCCTTGCAATTAGTTTGTTTGCTTGCGCTTGTTAGCATTTAGCTACTGTCCGCTATGGGAAGTTTGGAAAGACTTGCACTGCCGGTAATACAGTATACCCCGGTATGGTATAGAAACAGCATGAAGCTATGAAAATCTGGACACCACCGAAGCCTACTGGACCAGCATGTCCCTCTGTTGTCACGCAGCTTGCTACCTCCTAACGAGCATCAAGGAATAGTTGCTAGGCAGTGGCAGTCTTTGGCCAGAGAGCGTGCCTCTGGACTGGACAACGTGGTGCAGTGGAGCGAGAGTAGACTACAAGCTGATGGGGGAGGGGTTGATGGCTTAATCAAACACACAGATTGGCAATTATTATTGACATAATGGGTTTGTCATCATTCCTCCCCTCCCAACCAACAGTAGCTTCAGCTCTCCACCATCACTATTTTGAGTGCTATTGTAATGAATAAACCATACAGCAGCTTGACTGGGTTTTAGCGAGTATATTGTGGGAGTTGAGGCGTTTTATTTCTGTCTTTCATTCTGTGCTAAGCAAAGTGTCTTTTCAATTTAAGT
The DNA here is from genome assembly GCF_045679555.1 of Salvelinus alpinus. Classification (NCBI taxonomy): domain Eukaryota; kingdom Metazoa; phylum Chordata; class Actinopteri; order Salmoniformes; family Salmonidae; genus Salvelinus; species Salvelinus alpinus. The sequence continues at coordinate 29,926,743 of NC_092109.1, read as the reverse complement.
AGGATCACTATAATGTACATTTCATGTCCAGATGGAGGTAGTAACAAAAAGGCGGGAACATTTCAGTGCGTCACTTGGCAAGTTGATACTCCTAATGCCACAGTTGTTGGCCAGCAAACACTAGACTGCTGAAAACCTTCTTTTGAGGTGGACAGTTGACTCTTCTAGGCACTCTTAATAGCAAGCTCATGGGAACGTGTGCTGTTGGCAAGGTTTTTTTCCCCCATGTTCGCTTTTACCAGCTTCCATCTGTTGCATCGATACCCGCCAATTGGCAAATCTACATCTGTATGCGGCTCTACGCTTCTGCTGCCCACATATGAACTCAAGTACCTAAATCCAATGCCTATTCAACCCTGTACATTGGGGTGAATCTGTATTTTCTAAAGCCGACTCTTACTTCTGTCCTCAACCACATACGATGTGACGATTGGTTTTGTCAAAGGTCTTTTTTGTACTGCCCTGAATTGATCCTCTGTCTGTATTAGAGGTCGACCGATTATGATTTTTCATCACCGACACCGATTGTTGGAGGACCAAAAAAAGCCGATACCAATTAATCGGCTGATTTTTATATATATATTTGTAATAATGACAATTACAACAATACTGAATGAACACTTTTATTTGAACTAAACATAATACATCAATAAAATCTATTTAGTCTCAAATAAATAATGAAACATGTTCAATTTGGTTTAAATAATGCAAAAACACAGTGTTGAAGAAGAAAGTAAAAGTGCAATATGTGCCTTGTAAGAAAGCTAACGTTTAAGTTCCTTGCTCAGAACATGAGAACATATGAAAGCTGGTGGTTCCTTTTAACATGAGTCTTCAATATTCCCGGGTAAGAAGTTTTAGGTTATATTTATTATAGGACTATTTCTCCCTCTACCATTTGTATTTCATATACCTTTGACTATTGGATGTTCTAATAGGTACTTTAGTATTGCCAGCCTAATCTCGGGAGTTGATAGGCTTGAAGTCATAAACAGCGCAATGCTTGAAGCATTGCGAAGAGCTGCTGGCAAACGCAGGAAAGTGCTGTTTGAATGAATGCTTACGAGCCTGCTGCTGCCTACCACAGCTCAGTCGGACTGCTCTATCAAATCATAGACTTAATTATAATATAATAAACACACAGAAATACGAGCCATGGGTCATTAATATGGTCAAATCCGGAAACTATCCATTTGAAAACAAAACGTTTATTCTTTCAGTGAAATACGGAACCGTTCCGTATTTTATCAACGGGTGGCATCCATAAGTCTAAATATTGCTGTTACATTGCACAACCTTCAATGTTATGTCATAATTACGTAAAATTCTGGCAAATTAGTTCGCAACGAGCCAGGCGGCCCAAACTGCTGCATATACCCTGACTCTGTTGCACAGAATGCAAGAGAAGTGACACAATTTCCCTAGTTAAAATAAATTCATGTTAGCAGGCAATATTAACTAAATATGCAGGTTTAAAATATATACAGTGGGGAGAACAAGTATTTGATACACTGCCGATTTTGAAGGTTTTCCTACTTACAAAGCATGTAGAGGTCTGTAATTTTTATCATAGGTACACTTCAACTGTGAGAGACGGAATCTAAAACAAAAATCCAAAAAATCACATTGTATGATTTTTAAGTAATTAATTTGCATTTTATTGCATGACATAAGTATTTGATACATCAGAAAAGCAGAACTGAATATTTGGTACAGAAACCTTAGTTTGCAATTACAGAGATCATATGTTTCCTGTAGTTCTTGACCAGGTTTGCACACACTGCAGCAGGGATTTTGGCCCACTCCTCCATACAGACCTTCTCCAGATCCTTCAGGTTTCGGGGCTGTCGCTGGGCAATACGGACTTTCGGCTCCCTCCAAAGATTTTCTATTGGGTTCAGGTCTGGAGACTGGCTAGGCCACTCCAGGACCTTGAGATGCTTCTTACGGAGCCACTCCTTAGTTGCCCTGGCTGTGTGTTTCGGGTCGTTGTCATGCTGGAAGACCCAGCCACGACCCATCTTCAATGCTCTTACTGAGGGAAGGAGGTTGTTGGTCAAGATCTCGCGATACATGGCCCCATCCATCCTCCCTTCAATACGGTGCAGTCGTCCTGTCCCCTTTGCAGAAAAGCATCCCCAAAGAATGATGTTTCCACCTCCATGCTTCACGGTTGGGATGGTGTTCTTGGGGTTGTACTCATCCTTCTATTCCTCCAAACACGGCGAGTGGAGTTTAGAGCAAAAAGCTCTATTTTTGTCTCATCAGACCACATGACCTTCTCCCATTCCTCCTCTGGATCATCCAGATGGTCATTGGCAAACTTCAGACGGGCCTGGACATGCGCTGGCTTGAGCAGGGGGACCTTGCGTGCGCTGCAGGATTTTAATCCAGGACGGCGTAGTGTGTTACTAATGGTTTTCTTTGAGACTGTGGTCCCAGCTCTCTTCAGGTCATTGACCAGGTCCTGCCGTGTAATTCTGGGCTGATCCCTCACATTCCTCATGATCATTGATGCCCCACGAGGTGAGATCTTGCATGGAGCCCCAGACCGAGGGTGATTGACCGTCATCTTGAACTTCTTCCATTTTCTAATAATTGTGCCAACAGTTGTTGCCTTCTCACCAAGCTGCTTGGCTATTGTCCTGTAGCCCATCCCAGCCTTGTACAGGTCTACAATTTATCCCTGATGTCCTTACACAGCTCTCTGGTCTTGGCCATTGTGGAGAGGTTGGAGTCTGTTTGATTGAGTGTGTGGACAGGTGTCTTTTATACAGGTAACGAGTTCAAACAGGTGCAGTTAATACAGGTAATGAGTGGAGAACAGGAGGGCTTCTTAAAGAAAAACTAACAGGTCTGTGAGAGCCGGAATTCTTACTGGTTGGTAGGTGATCAAATACTTATGTCATGCAATAAAATGCAAATTAATTACTTAAAAATCATACAATGTGATTTTCTGGATTTTTGTTTTAGATTCCGTCTCTCACAGTTGAAGTGTACCTATGATAAAAATGACAGACCTCTACATGCTTTGTAAGTAGGAAAACCTGCAAAATCGGCAGTGTATCAAATACTTGTTCTCCCCACTGTACATGTGTATTGATTTTAAGAAAGGCGTTAATGTTTTAGGTACACATTGGTGCAAAGACAGTGCTTTTTTCGCAAATGCGCTTGTTAAATCACCCGTTTGGCGAAGTAGGCTGTGATTCAATGATAAATGAACAGGCACCGCATCGATTATATGCAACGCAGGACAAGCTAGATAAACTAGTAATATCCTCAACCATGTGTAGTTAACTAGTGATTATGTTAAGATTGATTGTTTTTTATAAGATACGTTTAATGCTAGCTAGCACCTTACCTTGGCTCCTTGCTGCACTCGCATAACATGTAGTCAGCCTGCCACGCAGTCTCCTCGTGGAGTGCAATGTAATCGGGTATGATCGGTGTCCAAAAATGCCGATTACCGATTATTACGAAAACTTGAAATCGGCCCTAATTAATCTGCCATTCCGATTTATCGGTCGACCTCTAGTCTGTATGCCGTATTCTCTGACTGGCTGTCTGTGATTATGCAGATGAGGCTAATCTCATTTAAGATGTGTAAGAAAGATGCATTTTCTTGACCGTTAATATGAAAAGTTAAACATTAATCAGTAACCCATTACCCAGCTAAGCCTAATTCTAGTAGCAGTTCTATTGTACTACACCCTGGCTTGTTTTATTTAGGACTACACAGAGTTTGTATTGTCTGGCTGAAAGTGGATCATGACAAAAGACAGAATGTGAAAAGGCATACATAGAGAGTGTTCTTATGGTAGATGTTTGTAGGGCTTTGAGCACGGTTCTATCCATCCTTCTCCAGCCCTGCCTGCCTGCTGCTGTTTCTGCACTCCTCAGTAGAAGTCCTCAGCCTTCAGCACCTGCTGGGCCTCTGCTTTCATCACCTCATCCCTCTGAAACCAGGCAAACTTTTGTTGCTCTCTACATCAGTCTTTGATTTTTCTACACGTGGTGAGTTTCTCTTAACTAGCACTTTCAGCAGGATTATTTCTCACCCCAGAAACGCTTTGATAACGACAAATGCATATTATTTTCTGATAATTGCCAAGCCTTTCGAAATGCGTTAAAATGTGAAACAAACCAGGCGCTGTTTCATAGCTGGAACATGACGTTCAGGGCACTTGCTTTTTTTATTTTCTTTTTCTACATGGTTCTTATTTGGATAGTGCTGAGTCATTAGTACTTTTTAATGTCGGTTCGGTTTCAGTTAGATTATATAAAAATGATCACGGTTTTCGGTTTTGATTTTTAGATTTTATTTTTTTACATTAAATTCACTATACGTTATGTGGGTTCAATGCCGTAACACAGAATAAACAATTCATAAAAGTCCCATGATGGTAGTGACTGCCCATTACAGCTTATCACTTATTAACTATAAGTCATTCACATTACTTTTTTAAAATATTTCAGATGTTGTGTATATTACATTTGTTTTGTTTAATTACTTTATTTAATTCCAAGTCATCATCTCATCTCTATAGAGCTGCTGCCTATGCTGTATGACAAAACCACTATACCAACTATCAATCACTTAGAAGATCATGTATTTTCAGGCTCGTGAAGCAACTGCTTTATATTTCTCTCGATAGTGCGTTCTCTCAGTCTCCGTGTCTGCTGCGCTCAAACTGACAAGTTTTTATGCGTGTGTGCAATGGATTATGGTCATTGTAGTTAATTACCACATTTTCAGCGCTAAACTATGTAGAATATTGGCTTGTTGGAAACTTCAACTCCCTGCTACATTGCACAGTTCAGGCTGATCTGATTTATCTCTACAAAAACTGCACATCGATCTCACAGAAAAAAAAGCACGAAGTGGAATTCAAATGATTGAACCGACGTCGGTCAATTATACTGAACAAAAATATAAACGCAACAATTTCTAAGATTTTACTGAGTTACAGTTCATGTAAGGAAATCAGTCAATTGAAATAGATACATTAGCATTAGGGCTAATGAATAGTATATGGCGTTTAGACAGTACAGTTCCCTCTGTGTCCACTAGATGGTATGTGTTTGTCTGTTCTGCAGTCAGTCACGAGGGCTGTCTGTTCCCCTTATGTTCATACAGGCATGAACCCACACCTAATGGCCAGTACAAATGTCAGTCAAAGGCAAGGTACACAATGCAAAACAATCTTATGGACAAGAAAATGTGTAGATGGTCAACACTTTTTTTAATATGGTGTATGTGTTATTTTAGTCCAGTGTGTGTTTGTTAGAACAGTGATGGGGTGTGCGTTAAAGTGAGACAGAGTATAGCAGTGTTACAGCACAGTGAGGATGCATTCCTGTCATCCAGGGCTGTTGGGTCAGTGTGTTTGCATAGCTCAGGAGTCTGTCTGTTTCTCTCTCTCTCGTGCTGTCTCTCTCCTCTCCCAACCCCTCCCCCCAACGACCCTAATCGCTTCTGAAAGAAGTCCACAGATTGATGCTCACCAAGGCTCTGATAAAAGCAGCCATTGTCAGGCTTCACTCTAAAAGCTGGAGGAGTTTGGTTATTGAGGACTAGGCTATCAGTGCTGCCGCCCCTCTTTGTTCCCAGCCTGTCTTGTTCTTCATAATACTGCTCAGTTGTTGTGGCTTGCAGGGCAGAAGTCAAACGACGTAATAATGACGCAGTTTCTTCAATAGATGTTCAGATGACATTCTGTTTTTGAAGAAGGGAAGTGTTTCATGATGAAACGTACAATGATTGCAAAATTGCATTGGCCTAACTAGCTTAGTCTTTTTAAATGGGCAACTCTACATTTAGGACTATCTGGTTTCATGACAGATCCAGTACCATGTTTAGATGTTTGCCCTCCGTTTTTGATTTAGGATTGTATCTAAATAAAGAGGAGCAGCTTTAGTACCCTAGATACAGGCTGTAGTACAGGTCAGTATAACCTGCACACAGAGCTCAGGCTGTAGTATAGGGCAGTATAACCTGCACACACAGCTCGGGCTGTAGTATAGGGCAGTATAACCTGCACACACAGCTCAGGCTGTAGTACAGGGCAGTATAACCTGTACACACAGCTCAGGCTGTAGTACAGGGCAGTATAACATGCACACACAGCTCAGGCTGTAGTACAGGGCAGTATAACATGCACACACAGCTCAGGCTGTTGTACAGGGCAGTATAACATGCACACACAGCTCAGGCTGTAGTACAGGGCAGTATAACATGCACACACAGCTCAGGCTGTAGTACAGGGCAGTATAACATGCACACACAGCTCAGGCTGTAGTACAGGGCAGTATAACATGCACACAGAGTACAGGGCAGTATAACATGCACACAGAGCTCAGGCTGTAGTACAGGGCAGTATAACATGCACACAGAGTACAGGGCAGTATAACATGCACACACAGCTCAGTTTTTTGATCCAGAGACAGGCGTGGTGTGTTTTTTCACTCTGATATTAATTGTATTTTGTATGGAGGAGGAGCCGGTACAAATGAACATATTCAGCCATGCTTTGTTCACTCAGACAGACGCATATTCATAATTTTTATGTGCTCACATCTGGCTCAGCGCCATCCCCACTCATCTGACAAAGGGGTTTTTAATCCCCTGGTTTCCATTGTCTGTTTCATTCCTACCGCCATCATACAGTTTAATCTGCACCCATAAACATATTCTCCCCGTCATCCTCTGAAACCACAGACAGAGACTGAGAACATGACTACCCTGCCTGAGAGACCAGGCTGTGTACGCTGTTGAAAGAGTTTCATAGTGATGAAGTGGCCCAAGACATCATGGCTCCAATGAAATTACCTGTAGTGGTTCTATTGGTTGATATTCTCCCTAGTTATGGGACGAGATAGTGAGGAGTCAACCTTGAGGGAGGGGTTAAGGGCAGGTTGGAAGACATTCCCTTAAGCTCCAGAGTGAGAAAGCAGGAGTGGGGTGACTAGGGGTCCCAGCTTGGCTGAGGCTGGCACTTTTAGAAGTTCCACAATAGGTTGTTTTTCATGACGATGGGAGTAGAAGAGATTTGAAACAAAGGGCTAGAGAGAGGGCTTGTCAAAAGGAAGTAGCACACAGGAAATGACTTTGCTTTAGACTTCTTGACAGGGCCTTCAGAGCTCTTTGGACGAGAGAGACTGTAATCGTGGAAATGAGCTGCACAGTGCTCTATTCATGGTTGTATTTTTCTCTTAGTGCTTGGGTGAATGTTGATCTGAGGTTTAAAGGTGATTTAGTGTTCCATCTTGATCAGCTAGCTGCCTCAGGCAAGGCCGTGGCTTACTGCACACTGTGGGAAGATCTCAATTGCATACTCCTCGCATCCTCTCTCCTTGTCCCCTTTTCAAAACCCATTGGATTAGAAAGCCAGAGATCCCTCCCCTTTTGACTTTCTGATCCAATGGGTTTTGAGAAGGAGACGAGGAGAGAGGACGCGAGGAGTATGCAATTGAGATGATCTGTGTTCCTGCTAGATAAGAGGGCACCATGGATGACGGCCATGCAGGAGACACTATGAGGGGACAATCTAACTGCAAGGGTCCAGTGGAATGAGATCTTCATTGTATATCTACACAATCTGCCATGCTTGCATATTAGGCTTATATTTTATCTTTGATTAAAGTCCGGAGTGGAGAATAAACATTCCCTCCAAAGGTGTAGAGGGACAAGTTGTCCGTAGAAATATAATTCTATTCCTATGATGTACTCTCTCTCCCACATGGAATTACACCTAGCCTCCTAGCCTATGTGGGTGTATCCGAAGTCGCACTGTAGAGGTTTTATTACTAGTTATAAATAGGAGGATGTTAACTTAATGGATTGCTGGTTAGAAATACCAAACGTTCCTTTCTATTTCCCAGTGTAAACTAGTGGTATTTTAGGCACTGCTCTCCTGAGGGTGGGGAGACGCTAGCTACTGTATTTAAGCCTCTGCTCAGTGCTGTGGGTTTTTCTCCTCCCTTTCTCTTACTCATCCCTCCTCTCCCCTCCACCTCCCCCCTCACTATAACAAGCCCAGCACTGCAGTCGCCGCTCCTTTAACAAGGTGGCACTGTTGTTGAGCTGCTGGGCTAGAGCAGCCTCAAAGGACGGGAGGCTTTTTCCCTTCTAACAGAGATGACTGTGAGCTGCCGTTGCCCCTGTAGACACAGGAGATAGGATCCATTGGCTTCTTCTCACTGCTACCACTGCTACCGTTAGTGTCATAAGCCGGTGTAGCCTGCGCTGCTGCTGCTGCCTATACCACTCCACCGCTGTCGCTGCTGCTCTCCCTGCCTCTGATCCTTGTGGGCAGAGTGGGATGGAAGCCCTCGCTGGAAGCCTTTTCATGGAAATGCTCTTTGCCGTTATTTGCGCTGTAGCTCCGTGCTGGTGACAACATGCCGTTAAAATGGAAAAGCGGTTCTCCTGTCAGCTGGAAATTCCCAGTGCAAGTTCTTAAGACATCCAGGTCCTCACCGCTCTCTCCTGCCTATATGTGAGTAAGGAAAAAATTCCATTCATAGCATGCTGTGGTGGTGTATTTTCAGTTTTAGATTTCAGTTCAGTTGTGGTGTATTATTTTGGGGTATGGGGAGTCCCCCTCTCTCATTGCAGCCTAATTGGGCAGAATATGATGGGAGTGTTGTTGTGTGTCGATTTAATACCCTCCTTTGTGCCGCGTGTGATGACTGGCCAGCTAGCGGAGCGCTGTACTCTAGATCGGTGTGATGACTGGCCAGCTAGCGGAGCGCTGTCCTCTATAGCGGTGTGATGACTGGCCAGCTAGCGGAGCGCTGTCCTCGAGCGGTGTGATGACTGGCCAGCTAGCGGAGCGCTGTCCTCTATAGCGGTGTGATGACTGGCCAGCTAGCGGAGCGCTGTCCTCTAGAGCGGTGTGCTGACTGGTCAGCTAGCGGAGCGCTGTCCTCGAGCGGTGTGATGACTGGTCAGCTAGCGGAGCGCTGTCCTCTAGCGCGGTGTGCTGACTGGCCAGCTAGCGGAGCGCTGTCCTCTAGAGCGGTGTGCTGACTGGCCAGCTAGCGGAACGCTGTCCTCTAGAGCGGTGTGCTGACTGGCCAGCTAGCAGAGCGCTGTCCTCTAGAGCGGTGTGATGACTGGCCAGCTAGCGGAGCGCTGTCCTCTAGCGCGGTGTGCTGACTGGCCAGCTAGCGGAACGCTGTCCTCTAGAGCGGTGTGCTGACTGGCCAGCTAGCAGAGCGCTGTCCTCTAGAGCGGTGTGCTGACTGGCCAGCTAGCGGAGCGCTGTCCTCTAGAGCGGTGTGCTGACTGGCCAGCTAGCGGAGCGCTGTCCTCTAGAGCGGTGTGATGACTGGCCAGCTAGCGGAGCGCTGTCCTCTAGAGCGGTGTGCTGACTGGCCAGCTAGCGGAACGCTGTCCTCTAGAGCAGTATGGCTTATTATCCATGGACGTGGCCCATTTTACAATTTTCTGGGGCAAGGACCACATCCACTGCCCCTCTCCGCCCTCTCTGGGGCTGTGTTTTTCCACCTGCAAGGACTGTCGGCCGCCACAGCAAGCTTGGGAGGAGGAGCCTGCCTTCCTTTGTCAGGGCGTCAGGCTTGCCCTGGTTTAGGAGCTATTGTCTGTTGCTGTGGAGGGGGGAAGGGCAGAATATGGAGGGTCCCTCCAGGCTCTCCTTCCTCCATCTCCTCCTTTCTGGGCGAGAAGCCCCATATCATCCTCTGCCAGTCACCCTGCTAGGCTAGCTCTAGGTAAATGGCAGGGATCAGAGTATCTTTCCTAACCAGTGTACAGTAGTAACCTGTTTTAATCTGTCTTGAAAGACAGTGTACAGTAACCAAGCGTAATCTGGTTTGGAGGATAGTAAACAGTAGTAACCTGGTTTAATCTGCCTTGGAGGATAGTAAACAGTAGTAACCTGGCTTAATCTGGCATGGAGGACAGTGTACAGTAACCTAGCTTAATCTGGTTTGGAGGACAGTGTACAGTAACCTGGTTTAACCCGGTTTGGAGGACAGTGTACAGTAATTTGGCTTAATCTGGTTTGGAGGACAGTGTACAGTAACCAGGCTTAATCTGCCTTGGTGGATAGTATACCGTAGTAACCTGGCTTGGAGGATAGTATACAGTAGTAACCTGGCTTTATCTGGTTTGGAGAACAGTGTACAGTAACTTGTTTTAATCTGGTTTGAAGGATAGTGTACAGTAACCTGATTTAATCTGATTTGGAGGATAGTGTACAGTAGTAATTTGTCCTAATCTGGTTTGGAGGACAGTATACGGTAACCTGGTTTAGTCTGGCTTGGAGGATAGTGTACAGTAGTAACCTGTCCTAATCTGGCTTGGAGGACAGTGTACATTAATCTGTCTTGGAGGACTGGCATCCTCAGGAGCAGAGACGGTATCAGTGCTGTCAATCCTGGCAAGTGAAAATGAACGTTGGTACATTGCTTCTTAGTTAAAGCTAGATTGAAAGGCTAATGGTCAGTTGATGTGTGTTTGATTTTTGGCTTAATTTTATCCTCATATTTCTAGTGGAATTTCAGGCTCTGTTTGCTCGTTCTTTATTGCAAAATGAATGAGATGGTCTCGATATATGCTTTACCATACAGTAGATGCGTCATTTACATTAGATATTGCATGCGGCAACATTAGGCTTATTGGCATAAAAATGTCTACATTTTACCTTACCTTTCTATAAACTTTATATGCCTCCTGAGTGGATGCAAATACTGTAAGTTTGTTTACATTGCGGTCATCCATGCCCTATTTAAGTGAACTCCCTAATGCGTTGCAGATGCATAGAATGTTTGATTTTTCCCATCAACCCAATTATATTTACATGGTAAAGCACCAAGAATATGCCTTCAGTGTTCTAGTGTTCAGGGTTTGAGGTAAATGGAATGGCAGGTAAATCTCTAAAAGAAAAAGGGGTTGAGTCTTAATGTGCATTAGTTTACATACGGATTCACATCAAGTCTCTGCCTGTAATGTTTTGGCTAATATTTCCCAAAACCAGAATGACATCATGGGGAAAATTCCTTTACAGTCACAGTACATTTCTAAATGTAATTCAAATTGAACATTTGCGCATAATTGTATATCAAAAGAGTTAATTTATTTTTGTATCCTAAATTGAATTGACATGGACTTGACCCCATTCCTGGAGCCACCAATTCTCACATGGGAGACTTAGTTTAAAGATGATTCATATGGATTGAGAAACTAACATACAGGGCTATAGACCTACATATTTTACCATTGCATATAGTGCTTTGTCTCTAACGTTAGGACAGTCAAATAGCTTTTTTCCCTTATAAAAATGACTAACAAAAAGACTAACCTTTAATACTGAGCCATGCCCTCCCTAGCCCGGCCCAGTTGCTATTTTTCCTTCTGATTTTAGGTTTCTCTATGCAGCCTACGGTAAGGATGGGAATGGGCTCTGTGTGCGTAGCTTCTCCCCTTTCACTAGATATGGCCGTTTTCAACATGGAGACTGAGTAGCATATGGGGATGCCTGTTTAACATCTACCACAGGGATAGGGTGTTATTTTAGTTTTTAGTTTTAATGTCACGGGCAAAAGTACAGTGAAATAAATATTCTAATTTCTAATAAGAGCTAACTTCTGCATTGCTTGCTGTTTGGGGTTTTAGACTGGTTTCTGTACAGCACTCTGACATCTGCTGTCAGGAAGCTATATACAGGGTCTGTTCCAGGGTCAGTAAGCTATATACCGGGTCAGTAGCTATAAACAGAGTCAGATCCAGGGTCAGTAAGCTATATACAGAGTCAGTTCCAGGGTCAGTAGCTATATACAGAGTCAGTTCCAGGGTCAGTAGCTATATACAGAGTCAGTTCCAGGGTCAGTAAGCTATATACAGGGTCAGTTCCAGGGTCAGTAAGCTATATACAGAGTCAGTTCCAGGGTCAGTAGCTATATACAGAGTCAGTTCCAGGGTCAGTAGCTATATACAGAGTCAGTTCCAGGGTCAGTAGCTATATACAGAGTCAGTTCCAGGGTCAGTAGCTATATACAGAGTCAGTTCCAGGGTCAGTAAGCTATATACAGGGTCAGTTCCAGGGTCAGTAAGCTATATACAGAGTCAGTTCCAGGGTCAGTAGCTATATACAGAGTCAGTTCCAGGGTCAGTAGCTATATACAGAGTCAGTTCCAGGGTCAGTAGCTATATACAGAGTCAGTTCCAGGGTCAGTAAGCTATATACAGTGTCAGTTCCATGGGTCAGTAGCTATATACAGAGTCAGTTCCATGGGTCAGTAGCTATATACAGTCAGTTCCAGGGTCAGTAAGCTATATACAGTGTCAGTTCCATGGGTCAGTAGCTATATACAGAGTCAGTTCCATGGGTCAGTAGCTATATACAGAGTCAGTTCCAGGGTCAGTAAGCTATATACAGAGTCAGTTCCAGGGTCAGTAGCCATATACAGGGTCAGTTCCAGGGTCAGTAGCTATGTACACAGTCAGTAGCTGTATACAGGGTCAGTTCCATTACTATATTTACAATGTGCATGGATACTGGAGTGATGGAGGTAGATAGGTATAGGGGTAAGGTGACTAGACATTAGGATATATGATGAACAGAGTAGCAGCTTCGTAAATTAAGATTATATGTGAGTGTGTGTAGAGTGAGTATACATGTGTGTGTGTGTGTGTGTGTGTGTTGGAGTGTGCGTGAGTCAAATCACATTTTATTGGTCACATACACATGGTTAGCAGATGTTATTGTGAGTGTAGCGAAATGCTTATGCTTCTAGATCCGACAGTGCAGCAGTATCTAACAGGTAATATCTAACAAATTCCACAACATAACCTAATACACACAATCTAGTAAAGGAATGGGATGAGAATATATAAGTATAAAATATATGGATTAGCAGTGACAGAGCGGCTAAGATGCAATAGATAGTATAGAATAGATAGTGTAGTATACAGTATATACATATGAGATAAGTAATGCGAGATATGTAAACATTCTTAAGTGTGCAGAGTCCTGTGAGTGTGCATAGAGGCAGTGCAAAAATAAAACAAGGGCCAACTCAGATAGCCCGTATAGCCATTTTGTTAGCTATTTAGCAGTCTTATGGCTTTGGGATAGAAGCTGTTCAGGATGTCTGGTTTCAGACTTTATGCACTGGTGCCGCTTGCTTTGCTGAAGCAGAGAGAACAGTCTTTGGCTTGGGTGGTTGGAGTCTTTAACAATTTTCCGGGGCTTCGTTTCACACACTGATTTTAAAGGTCCTGGATGGCAGAAAGCTCTGCCACAGTGATCTACTGGGCTGTCCTCACCACCCTCTGTAGTGCCATGCAATCGAGGGCGGTGCTGTTGCCGTACCAAGCAGTGATGCAGCAGGTGAAGATGCTCTCAATGGTGCAGCTGTAGATAGTGCAGCCAAACATTTTCTCAACCTCCTGAGGGGGAAGAGGCGCTGTTCGCGCCTTTTTCACAACGTTGTGTACACCATTTTAAGTCCTTGGTGATTTGGACCCCAAGGAACTTGAAGCTCTCGACCCGCTCCACTGCAGCCCCGCTGATGTGGATGGGGGCGTGTTCCTGTAGTCCACAGAAGAAGAGCTGGTGTGTGTGTTAATGTGTGTTAGCTGGAGATTATTATAGAGAGGGGTCTGTGTGTTTGCCTTCAGTGATTCCACTCGTGTCTAAATATAGCCTCTGCCCATAGTGCAGATTTCACGCTTAGAAGGAATGGCAAAGGTGCACTGCCCAGAAGACACATGGAAGTTCACTGGGAATTTCAGGTGTTTATCCTTGCCACTATGCAAAGTCCTTTACAGTTAATTTCATCCTCACGTCAAGGACACTGGTAAAATCTGAAATTATATTCAGCGGTTTGTGCTATTTTAACATTCTTAAACATTTCCCCATCTGTCTTCCTCAACCAATGTCCATAAGATTGTTTGACCCTATGTTAACCACTGAAAGACAAGGCCATAGGACAAATGAGTATAGGCTGTACGATCTGATCTTGAAATGACATCATATTAATGAAACATTAGGCCTAAAGTGATCAACAAGAAATGAAATGGAAGTGGATTATTTTTCTATGGTGGCGTAAGGAGAAACAACAACCCGATGTCCTGATTTTCCTGGCATCTGAGGGAAAACAATTAACTTAAGTGAAAAAAAATAAACATGTAATAAACTGTCTGGAAAGCATATTGTGCAGTAAGACTTTGCATTTGGCGGCAGAATCAGCTCATGCAAACATTGGTCTCTAGTCCCTGAGGAATGTAGCTGGCTGGCCCTAACCCATCATGGCTGCTCCGTATCTCTATTTTCGGTTCTCTCTCCACTGCTCCCAGTTCCCTTGACACCACTGTTTTACCTTGTTACAATGAGGCTGGACACTACAGTCCAATTTGACACTACTGTTTTATCTTGTTACAATGAGGCTGGACACTACAGTCCAATTTGACTTGTGTGATAATCATCCTGGCTTGGCAACCAGAAAAGTGGAGTTTCCAACCTAGTGGCCCATACCATAGCAGGGGGGTTTATAGACTAGTTGAACTGTAGCTAGTCTAACCACACATTCATTTTTGTCTCATTACTTTCAAGAGAGCCGGCCAGGAAATCTCTTTTTTGGGGGGAGCCTTATGGGTTTTTAACTGTTTTAGCCTTGTTTCATCAAAAGCATCTTACTCTAATCTTACATTATTGTTCTTTAGTGAATGGGCTTATTAAGTGGTGTGAGTGTGTCTAGCCTGGCAGGTACAGCAAAGCCACCAGTGCCATACGACGTCCCCAGTCCACCGTGATAGACAGCTAAACACAATAGCGCCACATTTCTCCTAGTTTGGCCTGTTTGATTAGGTTTGATTGTCCAATGTTTTCAAAAACACTCCAACACTCATTAAGCCTACATGTTCTGTGCCCCCTGCATATCAATTCAGTACGGTTGAGAAGAGTGAGAAGAGCACACCCTCAAAAACCCAATCTAAATGTGATTTGATTATGCAATACTCAGGATTTATTTACACAATAGGCTAGTAATAATGATTGAATGGTTTGTCTACAATTCAGAGTCCTTGCTCTCCCCCACAGACAGTGTTTTCTGATGAATCATACCTCTGTTTTCACAAAATGGCCACAATGAACCTTTGCTACAGAAATAGACATTTGGCAAGTAAGACTTTCTTCAAGGGGCAGTGCGGTTAAAAATGTGATTTTCAATGTCTTTTGGTGATATTTCCACACTATGATGTCGAAATAACACTCTGAAATTGTGAAAATTATGATACTGCCCTGTTTGTCTAAGAGCTGTTTCAAAAAAATGCCTGGATTTCCAGCCTGCTCAGGTGGGATGAAACTTTTGGTCCACATCATGATGTCACAATGTGATCTGATTTATAATAGACCAATGACTGTTCATCTGGTTAACCTCTCTTGGGTATGTGAGACGTTAGCGTCTTCAACAGCCAGTGAAACTGCTGGGCGCCAAATTCAAATACAGAAATACTCATTATAAAAATGCTGAAAACAAAACATATTTTACATAGGTTTACAGATTAACTTCTTGTGAATCCAACCACGGTGTCAGATTTTTAAAAATGCTTTACGGCGAAAGCATACCTTACGATTATTTGAAAACATAGCCCACTAGACAAATCATTACAAACAATAACCAGCCAAGTAGAACAGTTACACAAGTCAGAAATAGAGATAAAATGAATCCCTTACCTTTGATGATCTTCATATGGTTGCACTCAGCAGACATTCATTTACTCAATAAATGTTCCTTTTGTTCGATAAAGTCTCTTTATATCCAAAAACCTCTGTTTTGTTCGTGCGTTTTCTTCAGTAATCCACAGGCTCAAACGCAGACAAAAAATCTAAATTGTATCCGTAAAGTTCATAGAAACATGTCAAACGATGTTTATATTCAATCCTCAGGTTGTTTTTAGCCTAAATAATCGATAATATTTCAACCGGACAATAACGTCGTCAATATAAAAGGTAAACAAGAAAGGCACTCTCTCGGTCGCGTGCATGAAAAAGCTCTGTGACACTTTAGGGTCCACTCATTCAGACTGCTCTTACTTCCTCATTTTTCAGAATACAAGCCTGAAACAATTTCTAAAGACTGTTGACATCTAGTGGAAGGCATAGGAACTGCAATTTGAGTCCTAAGTCAATGGATACTGTAATGGCATTGAATAGAAAACTACAAAACCAACAAACAAAACGACTTCCTCAATGGATTTTTCTCAGGTTTTTGCTTGCCAAATCAGTTCTGTTATACTCACAGACACTATTTTAACAGTTTTGGAAACTTTAGAGTGTTTTCTATCCAAATCTACCAGTTATATGCATATCATATCTTCTGGGTCCGAGAAGCAGGCAGTTTAATTTGGGCATGCATTTCATCCAAAATTCCAAATGCTGCCCCCTACCCTAGAGAAGTTAAGGGGGTGGACTCTAGTCCAGCCTATCTGCCAATCAGGGCTGTTTAAAATACTGTATAGTCACATTTGTTTCCTAACACCAAAGAAGCTCAGGAAAATAAATGATAATGAAAATACCTCTGCCATATTTTTTAAATATACAGTTATTTCAAATCAAATTATTGGTCGCATTCACATATTTAGCAGATGTTGCGGGTGTAGCGAAATTCTTGTGTTTCTAGCGTCAACAGAGCAGTAATATCTAACAATTCACAACAATACACACAAATCCAAAAGTAAAAGAATTGAATGAAGAAATAAATAAATAAATATGAGGATGAGCAATGTCAGATTGGCATTGACTAAAATACAGTATATACATATGACATGAGTAAAGCATTATGTGAACATTATTAAAGTGACTAGTGTTCCATTATTAAAGTGAAGCCGGCTAGTGATGGCTATTTAACAGTCTGATGTCCTTGAGATAGAAGCTGTTTTTCAGTCTCTCGGCCCCAGCTTTGATGCACCTGTACTGACCTTGCCTTCTGGATGATAGCGGGGTGAACAGGCCATGGTTCGGGTGGTTGATTTCCTTGATGATATTTTTGGCCTTCCTGTGACATCGGGTGCTGTAGGTGTCCTGGAGGGCAAGCACTGTGCCCCCGGTGATGTGTTGGGCAAACTGCACCACCCTCTGGAGAGCCCTGCGGTTGCGGGCAGTGCAGTTGCCATACCAGGTGGTGATACAGACCGACAGAATGCTTTCAATTGTGCATCTGTAAAAGTTTGAGGGTTTTAGGTGCCAAGCCACATTTCTTCAGCCTCCTGAGGTTGAAGAGGCACTGTTGCGTCTTCACCACACTGTCTGTGTGAGTGGGCCATTTCAGATTGTCCGTGACGTGTCGCCGAGGAACTTGAAGCTTTCCCCTTCTCCACTGCGGTCCTGTCGATGTGGAAAGGGGCTTGCTCCCTCTGCGGTTTCCTAAAGTCCACGATCAGCTCCTTTGTTTTGTTGCCGTTGAGGGAGAGGTTATTTTCCTGGCACCACTCCGCCAGGGCCCTAACCTCCTAGACATACAGTGATGATTTAAAAATACAATTACTAAGACTGCATGGGGCCTTTAATCTATGTAGGCTAAATGGAATTGATATAGGCTTATGCAGGTGTATGTGTTCAGGTGGAGGAGACTTGAGAGGATTGGTATTTTATTAGTGTTGGGAATAAGTCTCTCTAATTGAATTGGCCTTTGCCTTTTTATGAATAAGAAGGTAATTTTCCCGAACACATGGATTGCTGTCTCCCGCTGTGACAGTCAGTGGAGAATAGATGCTGCTGTGTGTTTGGTGTGGCTCCTCTTCATAAGCTGCATTCACCCCAAGGTTTATTTCTGTTCCAGACAGCTCAGATAGGATGCTATTACGGCAGCTCCCAGTAGCATTAGCATATCTTTCTTCCTGACTTTTTAAATTATGAAATAGAAAATCTGCCGACAATACTGCTGGATAAATAAATGCTGGAGATCTTAAGCGTTTCTCAGTAAAGCACATTTGGTGCAGGATGTGGTGACTCATATTGCGTGACTGGAACTCTATTCTCCTTCATATCAGAAATGTCAATTTTCTTGGCATAATCTCTCAAACTATCTCAACAGTGGATGCTCACAAACTGCAGATCACATGCACTCATATTAATGTAGCAGGAGATGATACCAGAGGGTTGCATGAGCATTATCAATCAAAAGGGTTTTTAGCTGCTGTGTCGACTTAACAGTTGAGTGCCATCTGTTTGCAGTTAAAATGCACCCTCTCTTAATAAAATGCCCGCTGCTTATATTACATCATGGCTACTTTTGTGTCGTTGAAAATTCTGACTTCAAAGCTAGTATTATTATACATCTAACATTTTCTGTAAATGAATCTGTTGTTTTTGCTCTTTATTCAAGTGCTTGGTGCTTTATTTGCAAATGGGTATAAACACTAACGGGCACAGCAACGATTTTATTATTTTCTAGTAAGCAGCGTCCCGATTTCAAAAGTCAATGGGGGGGAGTAGAAAGACACCTTTCTGTTTGATCTGGTCGCTCCCTCTACGCTTAATCCAGAGGCGAGCGTCGTGTCCAACAAAGTTAAAAGTGATGTTGGGTAGTCAAAGATGGGGATGTGCTAAGGTCAGTTCCTCAGTGTATCTCATTCACAGGGAGAAGAAGTCTGGCACAGAATGAAATCACATCACAGCTGCCCCTCAAACCAGTAGCCTATTGGAACACGCTGTAGTATATCATTATGATTTATTGAAACATTTGTTATGCTAATTCTCTATTTTAGGGATTGTGCTGTTCGTTTCTTTTACCTGTCTGAAACAATGTCCTGGTTTTATAAAGCGACAGTAGAGGAGTTCATGAGGTGAATTAGGATTTCCCCGATGTGCTGCAAGGGGTCTTTTCACCTCTTTGGGGTACTGTTGGTCATTTTATACAGCAGGTAGGGGTTTATTGCTGTCTTGTCCATCACGCTACACACTTTGAGGTGCAGCCCAGGTAGCAAATATGGTATCATCCTGTGTTGGTTTTGGAGGGGAAACCTTGGCCAAACTATAACATTGTAAAACATGACTTGCTGCGAATGAGTGGCTTTGTTGGATCAGTATGCTGCATAGCATCTAGTCATTTAATTATACTGAACCAGTTCCCTGGGGGAGGGGGGGTATTATCTTTTGTTGGTGTTTCTGATGTGTGTTTTTTGCAGTATGTTTCTTTTAATTATTTAATTGTTTTGTCAGTAAAGGCATTGTCTTTATTTTGTTATTCTTAATTCCAATGATTGTCACACACACAGGAAGTGGAGAAATGGCCTACTAAACAGTGTCAGTTTGATGAATGAGCAGCTGTCAATGGGTTTTATTTCCTCATTGTAGGGTGGAGATAGATGGTTTGACAACACTCTGTTCCTCTAGCTTTAGTTTTAATCCAATACTTCCCCACTTTTATAAATTAATCCCTCAAACAGATGTGTGAATGAGAGGAAATAGAGACAGTCTGCTGCTCTTAAGATGCATGTTTTCATTATAGTCATCTTCCAATTTACAAAAGCAATTAAGATGCATCGCACACCTAACCCCCATCCAATTTGGCCAATTTTAATTAATTATTCCCTGATGTATTTCTGATAAATGGTTCAGTCCCCATTCCATAAAGCAGATGATTATTGCCATGTTCCAGCATCTTGTTAAGAAAGTACTGCCATCCACAACCCACACACACTGAAGATTTGGGCCTATTAAAATTGACTTTTGTTAAATAAATTGTATTTCTGAGAAATGTGTGTTTGTGGCCTAGTTCAGCAATTCTCAACTAGTGGGTCGCGACCCAGGTTTTGAATGGGTTGCGAGTGGCTGAGAAATGTTTATATATATATAGATCTCTAGATAGATAGATATATATAGAGATCTCTAGATAGATATATACAGTGGGGCAAAAAAGTATTTAGTCAGCCACCAATTGTGCAAGTTCTCCCACTTAAAAAGATGAGAGAGACCTGTAATTTTCATCATAGGTACACTTCAACTATGACAGACAAAATGAGAAAAGCAAATCCAGAAAATCACATTGTAGGATTTTTTATGAATTTATTTGCAAATTATGGTGGAAAATAAGTATTTGGTCACCTATAAACAAGCAAGATTTCTGGCTCTCACAGACCTGTAACTTCTTCTTTAAGAGGCTCCTCTGTCCTCCACTCGTTACCTATATTAATGGCACCTGTTTGAACTTGTTATCAGTATAAAAGACACCTGTCCACAACCTCAAACAGTCACACTCCAAACTCCACTATGGCCAAGACCAAAGAGCTGTCAAAGGACACCAGAAACAAAATTGTAGACCTGCACCAGGCTGGGAAGACTGAATCTGCAATAGGTAAGCAGCTTGGTTTGAAGAAATCAACTGTGGGAGAACTTGCACAATTGGTGGCTGACTAAATACTTTTTTGCCCCACTGTATATATAAATATGGAAAAAGTATGAACTTAAACCAGGTAGAAAGTGTGTCGAAATTATTATAATGAACGAATTAATAAATCATTTAATCTCTCAACAATTTTTCTTCAATCACAGTATTTTCAATCTAGAGATTTGTGGTCTCAAACCAGTGAGTTTATTAACATTATTCATCAATAATATTGGCAAAATTGTATTATTGAAAATGAAAGAGGTGGGAATGTTGTTCCCTTCTCATAGAATTGTTACATTTACTATCAATATAGCATTAAAAAAATATCCAGATATATTTTGCTGATTTATTTTTCTAGACAATTTCGGTCCCGAGGCAAAACTTGTTCACAAAAATTGGCTTAGTCTGTGCGTTTTTATTTCACGTGTGTGTGTGTTTTTCACTGTAAATCTGCTGCTCGTGGATTAAACGTCAGATGCCATTTGTGTTTTCTCCTCCCACCGACAGCAAGAAACAGAGTTTTTATGACTGGGATGCTGTAAATCAGGGGTCCCCAATTACATTCAGTCATGGGCCGATTCTTCCTTGAGCGGATGATCGGGGGGCCGGAACGTAGTTATACATAATTTGTACAAAGCAAATTGACCACAAGAATCCTAAACGGTTATATAGTATTTGACAAAGACAGAATAGTTTCAAACCTTGCTTAAATTGGGATATAATCACATATACCCCTCTAGTTATTCCTAAGAATACTTGAACAGATTTCCTCAATTAAAATCACTTTGAACTCATTTACTGGTGTTTGTACAGTGTTTTATGTCCAAGATCGAACATTATTATTATTTTTGTTCAGAGAACTTGGGAGGCCAAATAACATCATCCTGCTCTAGATGTTTTTCTCTTTGTTTTTCGTTCCGGCAGCCACCAGCACTCCTTTGTGGTATGGACAACCCACTCTCTCCTTGCTGCTTCTCCGACTTACCACCTGACAGGGTAAATGTACCAGTACCCTGCCTGTGCTGTGTGTCAGTGTGTTTGTTGTCACTCCTCTAGCCATGAATCCTCAGCATCAAGTGGTGGTGGTTTTGACCCTGAATTCCTGCAAGCTAGAGCCCACTAGGCCATCCACCCTCCCCTCCCTGTAGAAACACTAGAGCCCACTAGGCCATCTACCTTCAGCTCCCTGTAGAAACACTAGAGCCCACTAGGCCATCTACCTTCAGCTCCCTGTAGAAACACTAGAGCCCACTAGGCCATCTACCTTCAGCTCCCTGTAGAAACACTAGAGCCCACTAGGCCATCCACCCTCCCCTCCCTGTAGAAACACTAGAGCCCACTAGGCCATCTACCTTCAGCTCCCTGTAGAAACACTAGAGCCCACTAGGCCATCTACCTTCAGCTCCCTGTAGAAACACTAGAGCCCACTAGGCCATCTACCTTCAGCTCCCTGTAGAAACACTAGAGCCCACTAGGCCATCTACCTTCAGCTCCCTGTAGAAACACTAGAGCCCACTAGGCCATCTACCTTCAGCTCCCTGTAGAAACACTAGAGCCCACTAGGCCATCTACCTTCAGCTCCCTGTAGAAACACTAGAACCCACTAGGCCATCTACCTTCAGCTCCCTGTAGAAACACTAGAGCCCACTAGGCCATCCACCCTCACCTCCCTGTAGAAACACTAGAGCCCACTAGGCCATCTACCTTCAGCTCCCTGTAGAAACACTAGAGCCCACTAGGCCATCTACCTTCAGCTCCCTGTAGAAACACTAGAGCCCACTAGGCCATCCACCCTCACCTCCCTGTAGAAACACTAGAGCCCACTAGGCCATCCACCCTCACCTCCCTGTAGAAACACTAGAGCCCACTAGGCCATCCACCCTCACCTCCCTGTAGAAACACTAGAGCCCACTAGGCCATCCACCCTCACCTCCCTGTAGAAACACTAGAGCCCACTAGGCCATCTACCTTCAGCTCCCTGTAGAAACACTAGAGCCCACTAGGCCATCCACCCTCACCTCCCTGTAGAAACACTAGAGCCCACTAGGCCATCTACCTTCAGCTCCCTGTAGAAACACTAGAGCCCACTAGGCCATCCACCCTCACCTCCCTGTAGAAACACTAGAGCCCACTAGGCCATCTACCTTCAGCTCCCTGTAGAAACACTAGAGCCCACTAGGCCATCCACCCTCACCTCCCTGTAGAAACACTAGAGCCCACTAGGCCATCCACCCTCACCTCCCTGTAGAAACACTAGAGCCCACTAGGCCATCCACCCTCACCTCCCTGTAGAAACACTAGAGCCCACTAGGCCATCCACCCTCACCTCCCTGTAGAAACACTAGAGCCCACTAGGCCATCCACCCTCACCTCCCTGTAGAAACACTAGAGCCCACTAGGCCATCCACCCTCACCTCCCTGTAGAAACATACCTGATAGTATTAACTGACCCCCTGATTGTCTCATCCAGTTACATTCATTAGAGACTCCTGGATGATCATCATATCATGTGTTTAAAATAACTTGTATAGAATGTGTTGTAGATAAATATGGACTGGTTGTCCTTAGTTATGGTGGTAGCCCTAGATCTATAAATAGATCTCCCTTCGTGTGAATCTGATTGTTCTTTGTTAGTTGTATATATTTTTGCATTACCATGGTTTTTTCATGCCGTGTGATGAGAATGAGATTCACGATTATTCTTCCCAGCCCCTCTGTCTGATTATTCTTCCCAGCCTCTCTGTCTGATTATTCTTCCCAGCCTCTCTGTCTGATTATTCTTCCCAGCCTCTCTGTCTGATTATTCTTCCCAGCCCCTCTGTCTGATTATTCTTCCCAGGCTCTCTGTCTGATTATTCTTCCCAGCCCATCTGTCTGATTATTCTTCCCAGGCTCTCTGTCTGATTATTCTTCCCAGCCTCTCTGTCTGATTATTCTTCCCAGCCTCTCTGTCTGATTATTCTTCCCAGCCTCTCTGTCTGATTATTCTTCCCAGCCCATCTGTCTGATTATTCTTCCCAGCCCATCTGTCTGATTATTCTTCCCAGGCTCTCTGTCTGATTATTCTTCCCAGCCTCTCTGTCTGATTATTCTTCCCAGCCCCTCTGTCTGATTATTCTTCCCAGCCCTTCTGTCTGATTATTCTTCCCAGCCTCTCTGTCTGATTATTCTTCCCAGCCCCTCGGTCTGATTATTTCAGCACTGCCTATCTTTGAAGTAGAAACCATTGAATCATTATTTAATGCAAAATGATTTGATGAGAAGGAGGGGGAAAACGTCTTCAGTCCACACAAACAACTGCCCCATTTCTAATAAAAGTGACTGTCTGGGCTTTCTTCCCAAGGGATCCTGAATGTGTCTGACTGAATTGTTACAGCATTAAAGCAGCATTAAATCTGTTCTGCTTAAGGAATTCCCAGGGCAGTTGCATGCTCCATTGTGATTAGGAGTGTGGAGACATGTTGGCAATGATGCATCTCATAAGAGTGCATGGTGCTACTTTTCCTTGTCTGAGAGAACGACTTCCCAGAGTTAGCTCCCCCTCCTCCTGCATGTCCTCAAGTTAATGACCCTCATGGTTTAGGTGCTGTGCCCTACTAATCAGTGGAAACACTGGTCAGTCCCCAGTAATTAAAGGCCTAATTATAGTTTCTGTAGTTAAAAAGATGTTGCGTCGGTGTGTTGCATAGAGCACTAGTATTGCTTCATCAGATTTGGAGTGGAGCGCTCCTAATGATGGAGCGGAATGTGGCGGAGGAGTTGAGCACACCATTATGATTGGCTCAGGGGCACCAACCAAAGCAAGTTGTGTCATTCTTTCACAATCTCAATGAGAGCAGGGCGAGACCCTCTG
The DNA here is from genome assembly GCF_045679555.1 of Salvelinus alpinus. Classification (NCBI taxonomy): domain Eukaryota; kingdom Metazoa; phylum Chordata; class Actinopteri; order Salmoniformes; family Salmonidae; genus Salvelinus; species Salvelinus alpinus. The sequence goes on along the minus strand of NC_092109.1, from coordinate 29,902,532 downwards.
ACATCAGAAACTATGGGATGGTAATTGCAGTTTCTGATGTACAGAAGGTTGAGGTTTGCTGTGGTTTGAAGTGTGAGGATGATGATAGGATAGTGCAGGGGTATTCAACTCTGACCCTACGAGCTCTGGAGCCTTGTGGTTTTCTGTTCTACCTGATCATTAATTACACACAACTGGTGTTTTATTTTGTATGTTAGTTCTCACAACTGGTGTTTTATTTTGTATGTTAGTTCTCAAATATGATCTTATTTTTAAATATATAGCTCCGTTATCTTTTATACATATCTTAATATCTGGTTTTAGTCTTTTAAGTTTACACTGACAATGTTTTAACATCCTAAAAATGATTTCTCAACCCACCCCAAAAGATAAAAAAATATATATATACATTTTTTGCAGTGGTGGCCACAATTTAGCAGAGGTGGTTCACCACTGCTAAATGCATTTAAGGGAAACAGGATCTCTTCACTCGTTAATGCTGTGTATTAATTATCCTTTTCCTCAAACCCCCTTCCTCAGCCTCTGTGCTGTACAGTGCATTCGGAAAGTATTCAGACCCCTTGACTTTTTCCACATTTTTTTATAGCCTGATTCTAAAAATGATACAATTGTAATTTTCCTCATCAATCGACACACAATTTCCCATAATGACAAAGCAAAAAGTTATTTACAAAAAATGTGCAAATGTATTTATAACATTTACAGAAGCATTCAGACCCTTTACTCAGTACTTTGTTGAAGCACCTTTGGTAGCGATTACAGCCTTGAGTCTTCTTGGTATGATGCTACACCTGTATTTGGGGAGTTTCTCCCATTCTTCTCTGCAGATCCTCTCACAGGTCAGGTTGGGTGGGGAGCGTTGCTGCACAGCTCTTTTCAGGTCTCTCCAGAGATGTTAGATCGGGTTCAAGTCCGGGCTCTTGCTGGGCCACTCAAGCACATTCAGAGACTTGTCCCGAAGCCACTCCTGTGTTGTCTTGACTATGTGTTTAGGGTCGTGGTCCTGTTGGAAGGTGAACCTACGCCCCAGTCTGAGGCCCTGAGCGATCTGGAGCAGGTTTTCATCAAGGATCTCTCTGTACTTTGCTCTGTTCATATTTCCCTCGATCCTGACTAGTCTCCCAGTCCCTGCCGCTGAAAAACATCCCCACAGCATGATGCTGCCACCACCATGCTTCACCGTAGGGATGGTGCTAGGTTTCCTCCAGACGCGACACTTGGCATTCAGGCCAAAGGGTTTAAACTTGGTTTCATCAGACCAGAGAATCTTGTTTCTCATGGTCTGAGAGTCTTTAGGTGCCTTTTGACAGCCCACTTGGAGTTTGCCATGTGCCTTTTACTGTTGGTGGAGTGCGGCAGAGATGGTTGTTCTTTAGGAAGTTTTTCCCCATCTCCACAGAGGAACTCTGGAGCTCTGTCAGAGTGACCATCGGGTTCTTGGTCACCTCCCTGACCAAGGCCTTTCTACCCCTAGTGCTCAATTTGGCCGGGCAGCCAGCTCTAGGAAGAGTCTTGGTAGTTCCAAACTTCTTCCATTTAAGAATAATGGAGGCCACTGTGTTATTGGGGACCATCAATGCTGCAGAAATGTTTTGCTACTCTTCCCCAGATCTGTGCCTCAACACAATCTTGTCTCTGAGCTCTGTGGACAATTCCTTCGACCTCATGGCCTGGTTTTTGCTCTGGCATGCACTGTCAACTGTGGGACCTTTATATAGACAGGTGTGTGCCTTTCCAAATCATGTCCAATCAATTGAATTTACCACAGGTGGACTCCAATCAAGTTGTAGAAATAGCTCAAGGATGATCAATGGAAACAGGATGCACATGAGCTCAATTTCAAGTCTCATAGCGAAGGGTCTTAATACTTATGTAAATAAGGAACCTGTTGTTGCTTTGTCATTATGAGGTATTGTGTGTAGATGAGAACAAAATAATATTTAATCCATTTTAGAATAAGGATGTAACGTATCAAAATGTGGGAAAAGTCAATGGGTCTGAATACTTTCCGAATGCACTGTACTTGCAAAACACACTCAAAAAGTAGATTTTTATTATAAATGTGTGCTTGATTGTGAGCTAAACGTCTCTTTCCCTCTCTCTCCCCCTCCCTCTCTGCCTCCCCTGAAGATCCCTCGTGGAGGACGACGACCCTCACATGAAAGTGTCGCTGGGGTGTGGTGACATGGGCATCTCTGCCCACCTACAGGCTTCCAAAACAGGAAACACTCGCTTCTTCACAAGCAACACACACAGCTCAGTGGTCCTTCAGGTGAGCAGTAATGGATGGATGGGAGGGAGAGGAGAGAGACCGAGAGATGGTGTTGCTTCAGAGGATGTTCAGATTGATACAGATTGATGAACCTCATAAAAGCCCTAATGAAATATGCCAGGGTGATTTTCATGTGCCTTCAGAGATCCAGTGATTGATTGAAAAGCTAGATAGTCAGTATGTCTGTATGGTGTCTGAGAATCTTCCAGACAAAGGCCAAGGGTCTGATCTGGCCTTTACCCAACTCTAAAAATATCTACAACACAACAAGAAATTACACAAATGGCCCTGGGATTGTTTCAATTAGGTTTTCTGTAGAAAATTGTTTTTTAAAACCCATTGCCGGTAACAAAAAGTTGTTCCTGTGCAGCACCAAACATGCTCATCTATCTCCAACAATCTAATCTCTAGTGTATGATATTTTTTATGCAACTCTAAATCACAAGTCATTTTTCCTTTACGGTAGTGTTACCTGTACCACGGTAATATCACAGTACCAAAATGTCATGATACCAACATTTTAGTAGTACCATTTCATATGATACTACCACATTTTTCAGCCCTAGCGATCTAAAGAACCTGCTGGCTCCTGTTATAAAATGTTGAATTGAAGCGACAGCCACTAGTCTCTGGTATGCACAGGTCCAATCATATCCACTTCACTTTCATGCTCACATCACGTGTAGCAGCTGTAATCAGCCAGCATAAACCCCTACCAGCCCTCATTCACCTGCTTCTCTCCTTCTGCTCTTCATGAGCATCTGTTCCTCAGTCAGTTAAAAAATATATCATTTAGCCATGATGGCGACGGGGATGCAGACCCTGATGAGTCTTCTGTTGTTAGAGTTGTACATTTGTTACATTGGAGCAGCACGCAGAGCGAGCAATGATGATACATTGTATCATTACATCACCTGTTATAACCATTTTATAGGATTTCACAAACTATGTTGCGGGCCGTTTTAAACTAATCCCGGGACTCTAATTATTGGTTTGATAACAAACAATGTTGTTCAGTCATGATACCTACCTAGCTAACAACCTGGGACTTGACAGTAGGTCAAGGCTAATTTGATTGGCACAGGAAGAAAGGAAAAGGGTCTGCTACTCATGAGATGTGCTTCAAAGGTAGGATTCATATAGGCCTAATGTAAGCTTAAACTATACCACAAATCAATGTCTTTCTTGTGCTCCTTAAATTCTGTTTGGTGCCTAACGTTTTAAAAGTTGGGGCAGTGTGGGTGTATATGTGTTTAGGAGCGAGAGAGTGGTGTGTGTGTGTTCATGAGAGGGAGACAGAGAGTAAGGGAGGGAGAGTGTGTATGTGTCTGTTAACTGAAGAGTAGAAGGTTTCAGGCAGTGTTTTTCCCTTACTGACACAATAACAAGCAGATCGTTATGCAGTGTTTTTCCCTTACTGACACAATAACAAGCAGATCATTATGCAGTGTTTTCCCCTTACTGACACAATAACAAGCAGATCATTATGCAGTGTTTTCCCCTTACTGACACAATAACAAGCAGATCATTATGCAGTTTTTTCCCCTTACTGACACAATAACAAGCAGATCATTATGCAGTGTTTTCCCCTTACTGACTCAATAACAAGCAGATCATTATGCAGTGTTTTCCCCTTACTGACACAATAACAAGCAGATCATTATGCAGTGTTTTCCCCTTACTGACACAATGACAAGCAGATTATCATGCAGTGTTTTCCCCTTACTGACACAATGACAAGCAGATCATTATGCAGTGTTTCCCCTTACTGACACAATAACAAGCAGATCATTATGCAGTGTTTTCCCCTTACTGACACAATGACAAGCAGATCATTATGCAGTTTTTTCCCCTTACTGACACAATAACAAGCAGATCATTATGCAGTGTTTTCCCTTTACTGACACAATGACAAGCAGATCATTATGCAGTGTTTCCCCTTACTGACACAATAACAAGCAGATCATTATGCAGTGTTTTCCCCTTACTGACACAATGACAAGCAGATCATTATGCAGTTTTTTCCCCTTACTGACACAATAACAAGCAGATCATTATGCAGTGTTTTCCCCTTACTGACACAATAACAAGCAGATCATTATGCAGTGTTTTTCCCTTACTGACACAATGACAAGCAGATCATTATGCAGTGTTTCCCCTTACTGACACAATAACAAGCAGATCATTATGCAGTGTTTTCCCCTTACTGACACAATAACAAGCAGATCATTATGCAGTGTTTTCCCCTTACTGACACAATAACAAGCAGATCATTATGCAGTGTTTTCCCTTACTGACACAATGACAAGCAGATCATTATGCAGTGTTTTCCCCTTACTGACACAATAACAAGCAGATCATTATGCAGTGTTTTCCCCTTACTGACACAATAACAAGCAGATCATTATGCAGTGTTTTCCCTTACTGACACAATGACAAGCAGATCATTATGCAGTGTTTTCCCCTTACTGACACAATAACAAGCAGATCATTATGCAGTGTTTTCCCCTTACTGACACAATAACAAGCAGATCATTTTGCAGTGTTTTCCCCTTACTGACACAATAACAAGCAGATCATTTTGCAGTGTCTTCCACTTACTGACACAATGACAAGCAGATCATTATGCATCTATATTCCTTCCTCCCAAATCACAGGTAGGCCTTTGCAAATATGAGCAAATCAGCCATTCTATAAACTATTATATTATACACTAAGCAGTGTGAAGTTAAATTCAATATGTTAGATTGAGTAGAAGTGTGAATTTCACTGCCAGGGTTTTGCGTAGCACATGCACAGAACATTTAGGAAATGGGAACAAGCGTCCGGGCGACAGGGCAAACAGGACGCTAGGCCACAGATTTTTGCCACTGTAGTATCGTGATACTTCTCGGTATCGTTATACTTGGCCTGGTATCGTTAGTAAAATGACACTGCAACACTAAGGTTATAATTCTCAAACACTGTTCACGTTTCTTCTTTTGATGTAGAAAATATTATGGAATTGTTTCCATGAACGTCAAACTTGTTATAAGCACATCAGGGTTTAGACTTCACTAAAAAGAAACCCATGTTCTCAAATTTGGAGATAAAAATGAGGGCTGTCACTGACTAAAAACAATCTTTGTCGACCGAGAGTCGTCCGTTTCTTTCGACCAATCGATTGGTCGAAATGTTTTTACTTATTTTTCCATATATAGACAGACACACCTGGGTTTGAATAAAACCAACTACATATTTTTTATTTAACCTTTATTTAACTAGGCTAGTCAGTTAAGAACAAATTCTTATTTTACAATGACTGCCTAACCCGGACGACGCTGGCCGAATTGTGCGCTGCCCTATGGGACTCCCGATCACGGCCGGTTGTGATACAGGGATCGAACCAGGGTCTGTAGTGACGCTTCTAGCACTGATATGCAGTGCCTTAGACCGCTGCGCCACTCGGGAGCCCAATGCACTGAGTTTGTCTGATGTTTTAAGCACACTGTTTGATTAAATGATTAACACACACATGACTCAAGAACGAGCCCGACGGTCACACTTTAAAAAAAGTTAGTGCCTGTGTGACTGGCGCACGTTGTCTCGCTCTCCTCTCTACTGCAGCAAAAAGGCACCACAGCACAGCAAGTGTTTATTGCGCTGTCCGTGCTGAAGCTGCTACATCATTTCAGCCATTTAGTTTCTTTCTTGCTTCTGACTCAAAAGCTATGTTACCGAAATCACTAATTTGTTTAGGAAAAACATTCTCTGTTCCCTCAACACTTGCTCTCTTTATGTGAAACATGAACGCATTTCATCGCATCTGGCCAATAGGGCCTGACCTATAGCCTATCATCGTCACATCAATAAATGGGTTATAACAAACTCCAAACACAGTAATGTCGACAGCAAAATGAATGCTGAGGACGTGAAAAAGAAACTCGAAACGGGCGAATGTTTAATGGTTTCTCAGGAGGGAAAGGGGAAGTCAGATATGCGGAACACATTTGACTTAGTTGGGGAAACTACAGGAGATCAAGAAAATGGAGCGTATAGGAGCAAGCGTTGCGTGAGTATTATGTGTGCCAAACAGTTGCATTTTTCTGACCATTTGGAACATTGTAAATAATGATATTGACATTACTTATTATTATTAAACTGATGATCATAATAATAACAACAATAAGGAGATTATAAAAAAGGAGGAAATAGGAGTGAGAGCTGCGTGCATATCTGTGATAATCCAGCCCAGCCTCATGGATAATCAGGTGCTGTTAGATTACGATATTATTTTTCTGCCTGTTTGGAACTGTGTAAACAACACAAAATAAATGATAAGTTGTATCAGTCTGTTGTAACGAAAAAAATTGGAAAGCCATTATTACAGCATAATAAATGCCAAATCTGTGAAATTGCTTTATCCGACATTTTGCCATTGCATGAGACTTGGTGTACACGGAATCAGTAGGCTATTAAACAAACACTCAAAATGGCAACAGAAGCAGCATTTGTCTTATTTCATTAGATATATATGCATGATTGATAAAGCCAGGCACATTTAACAGTTAGGCTATTGATTATATACCTAATTTAAATTGGGGGTTGCCCGCTCCTCAATTTTCTTAGACAATTGGGCTAAACCCTATTCGCATGGGGCTAGTATTACTAGAGAACGTTGGTTATGTAATTATTACACCTGAATGTCCATTATTCCAGAGGACGATTCGGATGGGATTAGTTTTTTCCAAACTGCTCCCTGTAATTATTTCATTTTTTCTAATAAATTGACAGTGTGAAGACAAGTCCAGACGATAAAAGGGCTACACTGATAACTCGAGCTTGGTTCCCAAGTTTCTAAACCATACCAAACCGTCTTTGGTGTAGTGTCGCCATAATATTTGAATTGAGGAAGTGTGGTCATAATCATTAGGATATTTTAGCGATCCGTATTATACGTCCTAAATGCCCCACAGCCTTCAGATGTGAGCTAAACAGTGCACTTGAGATGCGTTTGAAGGCTGTGGATGCGAAAGTGAACTTATTATTTCCCAACATTTAGGTCAGTTGTATGCTGCTTTGCGATCTATTAACAGAAATGGTTACATTAAATAGGCGCAATATTTTTTATCTGATGCATTTGTCAATATTCAATTCATACTCACAAAATGTATGAACAAAAACATTCACTGTGAAAGTTGATACATGTAGGTAGGCTCTTCATATATTTTGATGATGCGCAGCACTTCATTCAATTTATCCAATCAGTTATTGTTTTCTTGCTCAAACTGTTAGAAACACCTGTCAAACTCAGACATTTATCTCAAAACACAGGGATGTCGATTCGCATAGATCTAGTATAATCAGAGGACCTTTGAGTTCGACAAAAAAAAATGTACAAATTACTGACATGGCAGATTCGGACGGGACTAAAATGACAGATGTGGTGTTTTGTGCTTGTGCACATAATTACATTACCCGACCACACCCAGTAAAACTAATCCCGTCCGAATAGGTTTTAAGGCAAGGACTGCCTCCGCAGCATTGTTCTCAATCCCAATATGATGGTTAATTTTGCTATTATGCACATAACAACATAGGGAAAGGCACATTAATTATACGGCTCACTGAATATTGTTTCAGAACCGCATACGGTGAGCATATCCAACGCGGGATAAAGCGCATTTGTTATAAAATAATATTGGATTTATTAGTGTTCCACCATTATTTTTACATAATATAACCATATGCAATTTCAGTGTCACATGTCTTAAAGTGATGGACTGTGCCATCCCCATGGCCTCCCCAATGGATTAGTCCACTGAGACAGGCGCGAATCAGGTGCGACAGGTGTTTTGCGACTGCTTGACTACATGCTGACCACACCGCTTGCATCGCGCTCGCCAAAGTGCGTCTGCGTTGCCAAGCCATAAAATAAAGTCAGTTTATTTGTGATGCTGAACACGGTGCAAGTCCTGCATCTCCCATCTACTCATTGGTTTATAGAAGCATATACCCACATGCCATCTCCTCATTGGTTAAACCCACGTGGGTGATTGAAAGATGAACTGAGGTCGGTTGTGGTAATACACCTTATTATGAAAGTTAGTTGCCAATCGCCATATAAAGTCCCAAGAAAAAGCCTGGAAGGAGGAGAGATGACTAGAAACGATACGGTTGACCGTTTTATGTGTGGATGAGTTGTCGGAGTAGAGGACCTTGTGCATTTCAGGTAAAATAACAACTCAACGTTTATACCCCAGGACAAATTAGCTAGCAACAGCAAGCTAGCTAAATAGGACAAATTAGCTTGCAACTGCAAGCTAGTTAGCTTAATTGCCATAAATGTTTAATGCTTTTCGACCTGTCCCCAATTTAATATAATTGGTTCTGAGTTTTTGCTATTTCAACCTGCGTGTCGTGATCGCGTTTGGTGTGGGGGGACAAAATCTATTTGCACATGACGGCGCACGCGCGTGTCTGGTTTGGGCATGGTAGAAATCTCTGTCGACCAAACAATGGACCAGTCGACTAAATGGGGTCAGCCTTAGACAAAATCTGGTGAGTTTTTTCACAATGCAGTGAACGCGTCACCTTTATATAATTCTGACAATCACACCCACACTAAGAACACGACCCACCCACTCTAATCACTGGCACATCTGAAGTCAGGATGCGATGTGTGTGGAGGGTCAAAGCACATAAATAACGGAATAAATCAGGGTCACGTGTGCAAGCTGGTTAAGATATATAAGACTTGACTTTCATACCCATTCACTGCATTTGATAAGGAGGGTGATCAGTAAATTATTCCGTTGACTCAGAAAAGGAATTATGTTCTAAGAACATTGAAAACTGTCTGTTATGCTCTCTACAAAGAGTTGCCAAACTGATATCTTCATGAAGTTGGATTGTAATATTGGAAATGGACTGTTCCCTCTAGTTGAAATGGTTTACTTTTTTCACCGCATGCATAGAACAAGATGTCTTCTGCATATGAGAAGATAAAAAGAAAGCGTGATAACAATTGAATTGGAGAAGAAATCCATGATATTGTTTATATACAGTAGCTAGCTGGAAGGGAAAGACAGAGACATGGTGAGTGAGTCAATCAGTCAGTGAGTCAGGCTCCAAGGCCTGCCTTGCCCATGCCAGTCTCTGTCCACATGTGAAGGTCGTCACAGAGAGAGTGTCCCCCAGGCCAGGCAGGAGCTGGCAGAAAGCTGTTGGACTCGTCAATGTGTGACCTTTCCACACTGTGTGTATTCCACAACCTGCCACGATGATGGAGGTGTGTTGTGTTGACGTGTGGACGTGTTGTTAGACAGAGTGCTTCAAAGGTTTCCCTTCAACAGTGTAATAGCCTTTTAGCTGGTGAATAGTTTTTATACCTGCTGTTGAAGAGCGTATTATTGTGTTGAAAAGGTCTCAGGAACACAGCACAGAGTGGGTGTATACGTGTGATTTAGCCCAATGCCGATGTGGGATGTCACTTAATCACATTGACACTGTCTCTGTCGTTGCTGCAAGTAGGGCTGTGATGGTCATGGAATTTTGGATGATGGTAATAGCAAAGAAATAATAACGTTTTTTTAGATGCACATTGCCTCCTTTCCTCTACTCCTGAATGCATGTGCTGCCATAGAAATGATGGTATAATGGGTGGACTGGCGGCCATTGCGAGTGTAACTATAGCAGCATCGCATTAGTGGAAACCAAGACTGTTCTCAGGGCAGGCCTGGTTGTAGCTAGATATGTTCGAGTCGTGTCGTGGACAATTTTAGCTAACCCTTTTCCTCACCTTAACCTAATTATTCTAACCTGATACGTTAATTATCCTAACCTGCTATGAAAAGTCACTTCTGCTAGTCAATACCGGCAGACTTGCCCTGAGAACAGTCTTGGTTTCCACTAATGCAATACAGTGTTCCCATAAGCGCAAAGCAGGAGGTGTACCCATCTATATGTGCTGTGATTTGTTGATTCAACTCAACTGACATTACAAAAAATACCTTCCATTGCATGAGCCACATCCACTTAACTTAATTTGAGTGAACATTCTACGTTACATGGAAATTATTGATTTGATATTGCATCACAGTATGGTGCAAAATTTCTCAAGTGGAAAAATGTGCATTAAAACTATTCATCTCAGGGCCTCCTGAGTGGTACAGCAGTCTAAGGCAGTGCTAGAGGCATCACTGCAGACCCGGGTTCGATCCCAGCTGTATCACAACTGTCCGGGATCAGGAGTACCATAGGGCGGCGCACAATTGGCCCAGCGTAAACCCGGGTTAGGGGAGGGTTTGACCGGGGGGGGCTTTACTTGGCTCATCGCTCTCAAGCGACTCATTGTGGCGGGCTGGGCGCCTGCAGGCTGACCTCGTTTATCAGGTGAACAGTGTTTCCTCCGACACATTGGTGCGGCTGGCTTCCGGGTTAAGCAGGCAGGTGATATTTAAGAAGCGCGGCTTGGTGGGTCATGTTTCGGAGGATACATGAACTCGACCTTCGCCTTCTGAGCCTCTTGGGGAGTTGCAGCGATGAGACGAGATCACGATGGGGGATGGGGAGACGAGATGGGGAGAAAAGGGGGTAAAATGTTTTTAAAATATGTCTCGTTGAATAATAACAAACACTTTATTGAATAATCCCTACTGTTGACCAATCACCGGCAACAGGGCGTAGACTTTGGCTACCGACTTTGGCTACCGACTTTGGCTACCGACTTCGGCTTGCCTAAAAATAAAATAAAAAACCTTGACGAAGACCAAAACAAACAAAAAAGTCACAAAATGTTGTCATAATATATACACAAACTGTTCCGAACTGTTTCAGATGGGAAGCATGCAGACACGTTTAGACTCCACTGTGGGCTTAACGACACCATAATTGTCCTATTTAGCTAACATCGACATCGGTTTTTCCTCAACATAAAAACGTTTTTTTATTTTTTATGTTGCTGGAGTAATGACTTTTGTATTCAGAATGTCAAGGAAGCCGTCTAGAAACAATCAATTTGACCAGTAGAAAATGTGATATCATTGCTATTAAGCCGGGTGAGCATTATAGTTCTGTGGCATATTCATTTAACATGTATTTGTCTGGTTTTACCCCCCAAAAATATTTTCCTGGCAGGAATTTACATTAAATCAAAATGAAATGTAAAACGTGCTGTAACATTTTCTTTATGAGAGTAGACAAATTATGACTTTAGGGATATACGTGTTTTATTTGCAGGAAGGTTGTCAAGAAACGTTAGCGCTGTCGTGTGGTGATTAAGTTAGGTGTACCAGTCTGGGCAGGGCTATAGAGAGCAGGTTGAGCCCCTCAGGAATGAGGCCATGGTTCAGGACAGACAGGGTCTCTCCACAGTACACAGAGCAGCTCTCTAATAGGCTGGTCTCTCCTGTCTCTCTCTCTCTCCCTCCTTCCCAGGGATTTGACCAGCTGAGGATAGAGGGATTACTGTGTGATGTCACGCTGGTGGCGGGGGACGGAGACGAAGCCTTTCCAGTGCACCGCGCCATGATGGCCTCCTCCAGCGACTACTTCAAAGCCATGTTCACAGGTAAGACAATATGCCTCTGTCTCTCACCTGCAGCACAAATCACGGGATGGGATAACATCATATTGTGTTTAATGTTCATTAACAGACTGAGTGATCAGAGGATTAGCCTGCTTGTCACACATCCGTCAATGACTCTCCACTCTGGGGCTCTGCAGCTGTTAGCATTGTGTTGTCTGGTTGTTGCGTAAATCTCCTTCTGATGGAAGCACTCTCTCTCTCTCGTGTGTGTGTGTGTGTGTGTGTGTGTGTGTGTGTGTGTGTGTGTGTGTGTGTGTGTGTGTGTGTGTGTGTGTGTGTGTGTGTGTGTGTGTGTGTGTGTGTGTGTGTGTGTGTGTGTGTGTGTGTGTGTGTGTGTGTGTGTGTGTGTGTGTCAGCCATGGCGAATCAGAAGGGCGTTGTTGGTCTCTGTCTTGTTTCTCCTGCCTGGTAGATGGAAACATTATTAACGTGTCAATCTCCCTGAAAGAGGCTTCTCCCAAAGTGCTCTTTCTCTTTAAGCACAACGTGAATCCTCCAGGGTTTGAGATGCTGATTTTTACTTCCCTTGTCATCTCTACAATCTGACAAGCTACACTACATGACCAAAAGTATGTGGACAACTGCTCGTCGAACATGTCATTCCAAAATCATGAGCAGTAATATGGAGTTGGTCCCCCCTTTGCTGCTATAACAGCCTCCACTCTTCTGGGAAGGCTATCCACTAGATGTTGGAACATTGCTGCGGGAACATGCTTCCATTCAGCCACAAGAGCATTAGTGAGGTTGGGCGATTAGGAAGCACAGAATCGTGTAGAATGTCATTGTATGCAGTAACGTTAAGATTTCCCTTCACTGAAACTAAGGGGCTTAGGCCGAACCATGAAAAACAGCCCCAGACCATTATTCCTCCTCCACCAAACTTTACAGTTGGCATTATGCGTTCGGCAGGTAGCATTCTTCTGGCATCCACCAAACCCAGATTTGTCCGTCAGACTGCCAAATGGTGAAGCATGATTAATCACTCCAGAGAACGCGTTTCCACTGCTCCAGAGTTCAATGGCGGCGAGCTTTACAACACTCCAGCCGACGCTTGGCTCGGCCATGGAAACCCATTTCGCAAAGCTCCCGAAGAACAGTTCTTGTGCTGACGTTGCTTCCAGAGGCAGTTTGGAACTCGGTAGTGAGTGTTGCATCCGAGGACAGACGATTTTTACGCGCTTCAGCATGCGGTGGTCCCGTTCTGTGAGCTTGTGTGGCCTACCACTTAGTGTCTGAGCCGTTGTTGCTCCCAGACATTTCCACTTCACAGTAGCAGCACTTATAGTTGACCAGGGCAGCTCTAGCAGGGCAGAAATGTGACGAACTAACTTGATGGGTTTTATACACCTGTCAGCGACGGGTGTGGCTGAAATAGCCAAATCCACTAATTTGAAGGGGCGTCCACATACTTTTGTATATATAGTGTACCTTAACTTGAATCAGACATGGGGCCTTTTCCCCAGGTGTTAAGGTTTTGATTTGCCTTGTGCTTTTACAGAAATAATAAGGCTTTTCACAAGACAATGCAAATATTGCATTCATCACGGAGATGAGCCTGGGGTTGTTTAGAAATGTGCTTTATTTTATTGTACAATGCCTGGGAAATCATTTCTGTGATCAGCAACGATATTCAGCATTTCGTTTTTTTTTTTTTTTCTTCTTGTTGTAGCTTAGCAACTGCCTCACTGAGGACGTGAATAGAAATGACTTTGATAGATGGAGTTATTCCCCAAAAGTTAGGCAATATCATATGTCCTTTTCTTAACAGCCAAAATTGGAAAGCCTTAATACATGTAAGTGGTTCAACAGATATTTGACATGTGTGCAGCCTATCTGAGAGGTTCACAAGTGTTGTTGAGCTGAAATAGATGTGTTAAGAGGGAAGTGAGTCACAGTTTAAGCCTGTAGTAAGGAGCGGAAGTATGCTGCTGTGACGCTGGGCAACAGCTTTTTACTGCAACTCACAGCCCGTTCTGGGTGAATTATACAACAGTCTCCAGGCTTTGGCGAATACATTTCCTTTACATCCAACCATAATGGTAGATGTGTGAAAGCTCGGTGGAGTGGCGTCTGTTTCTTCGGTTAGCCTTGACTGTCAATGGTAGAGCTCATAGGTGATGCTGTTCTGTTTTTATCTGACTGGTGCATTGTATAATGCTCCTCTCTCTCGCCTCATCACGCAGGTGGAATGAAGGAACAGGATTTGATGTGTATCAAGCTTCATGGTGTCAACCGAATAGGCCTGAAGAAGATCATAGACTTCATCTACACGGCCAAGCTGTCTCTCAACATGGAGAACCTGCAGGACACACTGGAGGCAGCCAGCTTCCTCCAGATCCTCCCGGTGCTAGACTTCTGCAAGGTCTTTCTCATATCTGGGGTAAGGAACCTAACACAGCCTGCTCAGACATCTAGCTCAGCCCTCCAGAATCAGCCAGGGGGGTTATACTCAGCAGTTTAAGATATCTGACTACTGTACTCTACTGCTTACTTTAATATCTACATTTGGTCTGCAGTTAAAGCACTGTGTAAAATGTGTTTATGTGTGGTGTTTCTGTGTGTGATTGAGAGTGGTTGCTTCTCACTGCTTCCCCTCTCTCCTTGGCTGCAGGTGTCCCTGGATAACTGTGTGGAGGTGGGGCGCATCGCTAACACGTACAACCTCACGGAGGTAGACAAATACGTTAACAACTTCATCCTCAAGAACTTTCCCTCGCTGCTGGGCACGGGGGACTTTGTCAAGCTGCCCTTTGAGCGGCTGGCCTTCGTTCTGTCTAGTAACAGTCTGAAGCACTGCAGCGAGCTGGACCTGTTCAAGGCTGCATGCCGCTGGCTCCGCTATGAGGACGGACGCATGGACCATGCCCCCAAGCTTATGAAGAACATCCGCTTCCCCCTCATGAACCCCCAGGAGCTCATCAACCACGTACAGACTGTGGACTTTATGCGCACAGACAACACATGTGTCAACCTCCTCCTGGAGGCCAGCAACTACCAGATGATGCCCTACATGCAACCGGTCATGCAGTCAGAGAGGACAGCCATCCGCTCAGACAGCGGCCACCTGGTCACCCTGGGCGGCGTCCTGCGCCAGCAGCTAGTGGTCAGTAAGGAGCTGCGTCTGTTTGACGAGAAGGCCCACGAGTGGAAGGCGCTGGCGCCCATGGACGCCCCCCGCTACCAGCACGGCATCGCCGTCATCGGCAACTTCCTCTTCGTGGTGGGAGGCCAGAGCAACTACGACACCAAAGGCAAGACTGCGGTGGACACGGTGTTCCGGTACGACCCGCGCTACAACAAGTGGATGCAGGTGGCGTGCCTTAACGAGAAACGCACCTTCTTCCACCTCAGCGCCCTCAAGGGACACCTCTACGCCGTGGGCGGCCGCAACGCTGCCGGAGAGCTGGGTTAGTTTAATTCACCAGGGTCGGTTTATCACGCTGCTTTTAGTCCTACTCTGAGGCTTAACATGTCTGGGTATATTTGGAAAGGGACATCTCACAGGAAATGGTAAAAGGCAAGCGTAAGGCACAGCAGTTGTCACATCTTGATGGTGTAGCACAGGTGGCTGTGTGATTATGGCATAGCCCTGGACCAGGCAGAGTGTAGGATGAGATGAGGGAGGGCTAGCTGCAGCCAGACCCTGTGAACGACTGCAGCAGAAACCTCAAGGTGAAGGAGGAGTTGGTCAGGGTGGAATGTTTGTAAGTAGCATTGCAGGACACTGTGATCTGATGTCAGTGCCCAGCTCAGCACATAGACTCTCATTGCAGAGTGCCACCCTACTACCTCGATGCGGCCCTGTAATTGTAGGGGACAGGCTGGCCAGGTCATGCTATCCACTCTGCTCCTCTGGGCTCTGGGCTGTAATTACCACATTGGGCATGGGTCCTCGTGGGGCCCCCCTGCGCGTGCGTGCACTAGTACACTCTGAATGGATAGTCTCCTTGGCTGGTTAGTGCCTGTTATCCTTGGGAAGCCAGTCTGGCACTCAGACATTCTATCACTTGTTTCAAACGCAGCACAGAGTTCAGCCTTTTGAACATAAATCGTTATTTGATGTAGCCATGCGGAGGAGGGAGGGTTTTGAAACTTTGATTTGTTCCTGAGGTTCTGTCAGCTTATTTTAAAAGATTTAAAGAACATGAAAGGCTCCCCTCAGTCAGGGCGGTTTGAGAGTACCGGATGGCGATGTGTGTGTGTGTGTGTGTGTGTGTGTGTGTGTGTGTGTGTGTGTGTGTGTGTGTGTGTGTGTGTGTGTGTGTGTGTGTGTGTGTGTGTGTGTGTGTGTGTGTGTGTCGTGCGTGCGTGCGTGCGTGCGTGCGTGCGTGCGTGCGTGCGTGCGTGCGTGCGTGCGTGCGTGCGTGCGTGCGTGCGTGCGTGCGTGCGTGCGTGCGTGCGTGCGTGCGTGCGTGCGTGCGTGCGTGCGTGCGTGCGTGCGTGCGTGCGTGCGTGCGTGCGTGCGTGCGTGCGTGCGTGCGTGCGTGCGTGCGTGCGTGCGTGCGTGCGTGCGTGCGTGCGTGCGTGCGTGCGTGCGTGCGTGCGTGCGTGCGTGCGTGCGTGCGTGCGTGCGTGCGTGCGTGCGTGCGTGCGTGCGTGCGCGCGCGCGCGCGCGTGTACAGTCAGTGACACACACTAACACACAACCATTTGTTAACATAAGTTCTGATGGATGATGTGGTTATATTTTCAGGTTTAAAGGCCATCCATCCTGTTTATACCTCTATGGCCTCTCTCCATAACTGTCCATGTGAAGGCCCGTCATATTAATCCACTGAGACAGCCAGAGTACAAACATGTGAGGAACAATGACAGCACAGCTATCTCTGATGTTTGAATAATTCATTTTTGTAGGACGCTCTTGTAAATATAGCAGCATGTAACGAAAGCTCTTGAGCACTCATTTGCATGTTTACCTTAAAGCACCAAGCACTCTAAGGACAAGTGAAAATGTACTTGGTAGCTGGGGCTATTACTTAATTTTTAAGTTTTGGATATTTTTCAGAATGCATTCTTGCAAGTCATCCGTTATTGTTTAGGAACTGTGTGGGAAGTAGTAGATAGAGAATAGAGAGAGAACAGATGACTGATTAGTAGGGTTCTAATGAATCACTAAATGTCTGGTGCTGCCGTTTTAGTCTCCCAGTAAAGTTCGCTAAAGATATGTATTCTTCTTCGAATGATATGGACTGTTAATGTTAATTAGGCCTAGGCTGCTTCCCCTTTGACAAGTTCTCACAGGAAATATTGGAGAAGTGAACACTGGCCTTAGTGAGATAATGATGATAACGTGATGCTCTGAATTGGAGACCATCCATTTGGTCCACTGGGACTGCTCTATCAGAACTGTAGCCAGAGCTCTTTGTATCTGGGTTAAACCCTATAGGTAGGTCCCAGGGATTAGATCCCAAGGGTCAAATCAGCACCACGTTGGCACATAGGCTACCATTATTTCCCAAACTCGGTCTTCGGGATCCCAAGGGGTGCACTAATCATCAAGCTTTAATTATTTGAATCAGCTGTGTAGTGCTAGGGCAAAAACCAAAATGTGCACCCCTTGGGGTCCCCAGGACCGAGTTTGGGAAACACTGATAGCCTATGTGCCAACGCGGTGCCGATTTGACCCTTGGGATCTATTTACTTCTATATTCAGCACACAAAGTACAGGTCAGTAAGGAGAGTGGAGGGTCAAGAAAGATGCTCTTGACGAAGTTGGAAACAGAGCTTTAGGAGATGTTAAGTGGTTATAGGGAGAGGTAACTAAACTAGTGTTTCCCCTATATGTATTTTGCAGCGGCGTAGCCCACTTACCCATTCAAAGTAGGAGGATACCTTTATTTAATTTTTGTAAATATTTTTTTTACCCTTTTTTTCCTCCCCAATTTCGTGGTATCCAATTGGTAGTTACAGTCTTGTCCCATCGCTGCAACTCCCGTACGGACTCAGGAGAGGTGAAGGTCGAGAGCCATGCGTCATCCGAAACATAACCCAGCCAAGCCGCACTGCTTCTTGACACAATGTCATGCTGTGGGCCAACAATTTAACAACAAAAAAGTCTGACACTAAAAGGACATTATCATTTTCACAATTTCAGAGTGTTATTTCAACCTCCTAGTTTGGAAATATGATTAAAATCACGTTTTTGACCGCACTGCCCCTTTAAATACAATAAAATATTTTGCCCTTCATTTGCCTGACCAATAACCATCATCCAAATGTCCATGACTGTCACAGCCCTAGCCAGGGCTATGACAAAGGAGGATTGAGTGTTTGACCTGATCACCTGGACAGTCAGGTGGTATCTAAAACCTCATCACCCTCCAAACCAGCTTCTCCTTTAGACTACCTGATAATATCCTTTCTACTTCCAACTGCCATATGGAGACTCCTTAACCATTCTGCCCGGGTGCCAGCCAGCTTGAGAAATCAGCTTTGCCCTCTGTCTGGAAACTTGATTGGACAAATAATTTTCTAACCTGACAAATCACTGCACAATTGAGAGGTTCCAGATGGAGTGGAGTGAAGAGAACATCCCAGTCTGGCACCAGGCACTACTGAATTATGATAAGAGCCTTCAAGTGGAGTGGTACAGAGTAGGCCCTAATTATGTAATGGGGAGTAGATGCACCCTCCCTAGTATCTCTGTATAGACTAGAGTCACTGCAGGGTAGGAGCTGGGGAAGGGGCTAGGGAGGGGAGTGGTGGTTGGTGGGGGGGATGTCTGCTTTGTATTTAGGTTCCTGGTTCAGTAGCTCCCACACGGACACCCTCCAAGGCTGCATTTGCAACTATGTTTGTTCTCCTTAGTTCTCTCTTGAACTACTTTCCCCTTTAATACTCTGTTTGTTTTCTCCTCTATTTCTTCCCCATGCAGCCACAGTGGAGTGCTACAACCCCAGGACAAACGAGTGGACGTACGTCGCTAAAATGAACGAGCCACACTACGGCCATGCAGGGACGGTGTACGGTGGTTACATGTATATTTCAGGTACGTTAGTCCTATTAGATCCGGGGTTTGGTGAGCTTTTGTACTATGGGGGATAGTAGATTGACATGGTGTAGTGCTTTTGTTGTTCGTTAGGCCTACTCATCTTGTTGGCTGATGAAAAGTACATGTGGACAGTTCTTCTAACAATATGCGTCTCAGAATTGGATAAGAAGGACGCACACCGGTGCGTTCCCGATGTGTCTGTCTTCACTTGAAGCCTACTTCGGAGCTGAGGTGCCTATGAAAAGGACCCGATCAATTGAGGTCATTGGCTAATAAGAATTGAGATATCTGACAGAGCTATGTAAGGGAAAGGTGCTTCAATGCGCGGCGATTGGCAGCCAGGGGAAGGGAATTATAATTATTATATTCAGCCCAAGGGCAAAATGTCCACTTTGGCCAAAGGCATGGATTTTTTTTAGGGGGCATCACAGCCTCACAAGGAGCATGCCACTGGGAAATTCGAGGTCTGGTGAGAATATTATCAAGTGCTTGTCAAATTGTGATTGAGAGACTGATGAAGTGTGTGCAGCCTGTGCAAGAAACAAATCTGAGCTCATGCTTTTCATGCAACTATTTTCAAATCATTAGAGTTGCATCATGCAGCCTTTCTTTGTTCACCACTCCACACAGAATATCAGCATGCCCACACTCCCTCGGAAATGGTTTGGAGAAAATATTGTTTCTATGTTATTCGGCTATGTTCAATTGTGTTCTTCATACTATAAAATAATGCCACAGAATTCTAAGCAAATCTTGTCTGCTAAATGAACTAGTGTAAAAACACCCATATGGCATAGCCACATCAGGACCTAACATAAGGACAACACAGAGTATGCTATTCTGTTCTTCTGGAGTAGACTGCATTTTCTTTATATCATGTTTCTTTAGACCTGTCTAAAATAAATCATGGATTTATTGTGAAGGTGTAGGCTATATTACATTGATTTATTAGACTTTTTAAAATGTAGATGTTCCAAAAGTCAGCATCAGTGGTTGTAGGCTGTGTGTGGAAGCCAGGAGATTGTAAACATGTTTGTTAATTAATGGTCAATTACCGTGAGACAGTTATTTTCTTGACAATCACCGGCTGACAATTTCATGACTGCCACAGCCCTACGTGGTACCCCAATGCGGCGCACCACAAACTGAGCATTCATTTTCCAGAATCAATGTTCATTGATACTCCCGTTTTAGTAGTGTTCTGTGTGGAATCTGAGTAGTTGAGACATAAAAAGGGTATAGTTAGAAAAGGTCACTTCTCTTTTACAATAAAATAATATCTCTGTTTCAGTGTCCGTATGACCAATTCTGTTGGACCAAACCTCAAATTTAAATAGCGAGTTGAGACCACTTGTCAGAGGAAGATGTGATCTCTCAGCTGTGTTGGTGTGAGAGGCAGGGAGAGGGGCTTGGTGTGTGTATGTGAGAATTGAAGGTGCACACAGCACAGGAGACGAGACCAAAAAGACAACATGAGAACAAATGGACATAAAACGTAACAAAAACCTTGATTTATCGCGCAAAAACATACGTTTGAATGAATTGGATATATCCCCCTACTGTGATGTCAGTAAAGCATCCTTCATTAGAAGGTCATACAGTGGCATCCTGCAGACCTCACCCCCTCCCTTACACATCACATTGCTGGGGTCCAGTTCTCTGTGATGTTTTTGGGGGGATATTCTAAAGATGATTGGAAGTAATGATTGTGTAGTTGTCTGACTTTGGTGCTACTAAATCTCCTGTCTCTCTGTTGGAGTCAGCCCTGTGCTTGTTTACTTCATAGGATTGAAATCAAATCCTGCCTTAAGGAGAGATGAGCCCCAGTTTCCCAATGTGCGACTAACACAAAGTGATGCTGTACAGGGCAAAAGAGAGGGAAGGATAGATGAGTGAGAGAAATGGGAGGGACAGGTTGATGACTGTATAGGAGGTGCAGAACCATAGAGCCACAACACACAGGCAAGGTTATGTTCATCTCCCTTGGCCTCTGGGCACAAGTGTTCATATAAGCGTAACCCAGCCACCTACCCCGAACACCATAACCCTCCCTCACCCAGTGGCACCTCACCTGCTCTGCTCCAGCTTGAGCCTCCATTAAAGTAACAACATGGGCTTGGTGGCTCTAACATTAGCATTTTAGCTTCCCAGCCGAGGGGGTTACTGCCTCATCCTCCATGTCAGTGGTTCACGTTTTGGTTTTTGCCTAGCACTACACATCGGATTCAAATAACCAACTCATTGTCAAGCTTCGATGATTTGAATCAGCTGTGTAGTGCTCGGGCAAAAATCAATACGTGCACAAAGGGTAAACCCTGGTCTATGTATTTCTGTCTCTGGTTGGCTTATGGTCTGACTGACACCTCTGGGTTCCTTTACTGAGAGGAAAAGGGAGGGGTGATGGTGTTTGAACTATTAATACACCAGAAAGTCAACTTCCCTCCCTGTGAGCATCTCTTAGTGTCATCATGATCTCACTGCACGTGTACCTCACTATAGTTACAGTAGTCTGCCTGGAGGAACTGAACAATGGTTAGGCCTAAATATCTCCACCTTCCCAGATATATGTCTGTACTGTACAACTTAATGATTAAACAGGCTCCCATCAAGCACAGAGGCAGGCTTCATTCTTCCAAGGTTACTGGCAACATGCACAGATGAGATTTTCTGACAGCCTGCATGTTATAACCTCTCACTAGTGATGGTAGTCAGGTGGAGTTGAGTCATTTTTTTGTCTGTGTCTCAGTCCGGGAGCGCACCCCGTATCTCAGGGGTCATGACCTCACTGTCCAAGGTGACTCACATGGGGGTGCAGGCTGTGTCTCGCTGTCGGTCCAGATCAGGTGCTGGGCGGTGGCTGTGCTGGCGTGCTGTCTAAAGACATCTTGTCAGGTGAATGGAGCTGACACGCTGAGTCAAGCCACAGGTCATCATTGCTCTGGTCTCACTCTCAGGGTGGGGCTCAGACCCCTAGCCAGCACGGCTTCACATTACCACTACTGTCACACAACACAACGCTACTGGAAACCGCGGGGGAGGCGGCACCTTTACTTCAATCTGGAGTACAGTGACCACTGATTCACTTATTTAAATAAAAAAATCTAAATATCATGATTATGATCACAATAAATGCATTTTATTTTCCTCTTTGTCTGTGTTTTGATCTGTAAAGAAGGATTTATTTTAATAGGATTCTCTTCTATTTCCATTTTATCTGCTCTACAGTATATCTCTCTGGCTTAAACCAACTGCCTCCTGAAGCTGCCGGCCATCCTGTCTATTTATCATCGTTGGGTATTTTTGGAACTTGCTGACCCCATGGTTTTGTGTCTCTCCTCTGTGTTCCCCGCCTCGATTCTTTGGGTCTCATTTGTGCCAGCACTGTGCTTCCTCCAAGCAGGTCATACATTTTTACGACGGGTCAAAGCACCGGCACAATTTTATCTCCACGAATAATTCGATAAATGTGCCAGGAAAATGGCAATCATTGTGAGTTATCAAGAGGGCACCGCGATCAATGAGCTCAGGAGTCTTTGAAAGGACAACCATTTATACTGTCTTAAAGATACTAATATTTTTTAGCATCTCCGAATGCTTGCAGTTGTTTTCTATGCAAAAACTTTTGCCTCTGTTTTAAATGAAAGCTCCAATCGTCTTTAAACTGATTATACACATTCCTTAATTAAAGGCGGTAATTAATAGTAATAATAAATGATCATGGTTAATTTTTTTTGGTACTTTTTACCCCCTTTTCTCCCCAATTTTGTGATATCTAATTGGTTGTTAATTAGACATACAGTTGAAGTCGGAAGTTTACATACACCTTAGCCAAATACATTTAAACTCAGTTTTTCACAATTCCTGACATTTAATCCTAGTAAAAATTCCCTGTCTTAGGTCAGTTAGGATCACAACTTTATTTTAAGAATGTGAAATGTCAGAATAATAGTAGAGAGAATGATTTATTTCAGCTTTTATTTCTTTCATCACATTCCCAGTGGGTCAGAAGTTTACATACACTCAATTATTATTTGGTAGCATTGCCTTTAAATTGTTTAACTTTGGTCAAATGTTTCGGGTAGCCTTCCACAAGCTTCCCACAATAAGTTGGGTGAATTTTGGCCCATTCCTCCTGACAGAGCTGGTGTAACTGAGTCAGGTTTGTAGGTTTTATTGCTCGCACACACTTTTTCAGTTCTGCCCACACATTTTCTATGGGATTGAGGTCAGGGCTTTGTGATGGCCACTCCAATACCTTGACTTTGTTGTGCTTAAGCCATTTTGCCACAACTTTGGGAGTATGCTTGAGGTCATTGTCCATTTGGAAGACCCATTTGCGACCAAGCTTTAACTTCCTGACTGATGTCTTGAGATGTTGCTTCAATATATCCACATAATTTACCTTCTTCGTGATGCCATCCATTTTGTGAAGTGCACCAGTCCCTCCTTTAGCAAAGCACTGCCACAACACGATGCTGCCACCCCCGTGCTTCACGGTTGGGATGGTGTTCTTCAGCTTGTAAGCATCTATCTTTTTCCTCCAAACATAATGATGGTCATTATGGCCAAACAGTTCTAATTTTGTTTCATCAGACGAGAGGACATTTCTCTAAAAAGTACGATCTTTGTCCCCATGTGCAGTTGCAAACCGTAGTGTGGCTTTTTTATGGCGTTTTTGGAGGAGTGGCTTCTTCCTTGCTGAGCGGCCTTTCAGGTTGTGTCGATATAGCACTCGTTTTATTTATTTTGTTTTTCCCATGATGTCAAGCAAAGAGGGACTGAGTTTGAAGGTAGGCCTTGAAATATATCCAAAGGTACACCTCCAATTGACTCAAATTATGTCAATTAGCCTATCAGAAACTTCTAAATCCATGACATAATTTTCTGGAATATTCCAAGCTGTTTAAAGGCACAGTCAACTTAGTGTATGTAAACTTCTGACCCACTGGAATTGTGATTCAGTGAATTATAAGTGAAATAATCTGTCTGTTAACAATTGTTGGAAAAATTACTTGTCGTGCACAAAGTAGATGTCCTAACCGACTTGCCAAAACTGTAGTTTGTTAACAAGTAATTTGTGGAGTGGTTGGAAAAACAAGTTTTAATGACTCCAACCTAAGTGTATGTAAACTTTGCTTTACAGGCAAAGCATTTGTGTTTAGTGAGTCCACCAGATCAGAGGCAGTAGGGATAGTGGTGGAAAAAGTACCCGGTTGTTATACTTGAGGAAAAGTAAATATACCTTTTAATAGAAAATGACTGAAGTAAAAGTCACCCAGTAAAATCCTACTTGAGTAAAAGTTTTAAAGTATTTGGTTGTAAGTATACTGAAGTACCAAAAGTTAATGTAATTGCTAAAATCTAAGTATTAAAAGTAAAAATATAAATGATTTCAAATTCCTTAAATTAAGCACTTTTTTTTTTTTTTACGGAGAGCCAGGGGCACACTCCAACACTCAGACATAATTTACAAACAAAGCATTTGTGTTTAGTGACTCAACCAGCTATGACCAGGGATTCTCTCTTTAAGTGTGTGAATTAGACAATATTCCTGTCCTGCTAAGCTGTCAAAATGTAACTAGTACTTTTGGGTGTCAAGGAAAATGTATGGAGTAGAAAGTACATTATTGTAGTGGAGTTAAAGTAAAACGTTGTAAAAAATATATAAATAGTAAAGTACAGATACCCCAAAAAACTACTTAAATAGTACTTTAAAGTATTTTTACAGTACACAGAGTAGGGATGACTCAACCAGCTATGACCTGATTCCTGCTTACAAGCAAAAATTAAAACAGGAAGCACCAGTGACTAGATCAGATGAAGCAGATGCTAAGCTACAGGACTGTTTTGCTAGCATAGACTGGAATATGTCCCGTGATTCCTCCAATGGCATTGAGGAGTACACCACCTCTGTCATTGGCTTCATCAATAAGTACATCGATGACGTTGTCCCCACAGTGATCGTACATACATACCCCAACCAGAAACCATGGATTACAGGCAGCATCCGCACTGAGCTAAAGGCTTCTTGAGACACTGCTCGCTTAACCCGGAAGCCAGCCGCACCAATGTGTCGGGAGGAAACACTGTACAACTGGCGACCGTGTCAGCGTGCATGCACCCGGCCCACCACAGGAGTCAATAGAGTGTGATGGGACAAGGACATCCCGGCCGGCCACACCCTCCCCTAACCCCGGACAATGCTGGGCCAGTTGTGTGCCGCCTCATGGGTCTCCCGGTCGCAGCCGGCTGCGACACAGCCCGATATTGAACCTGGATCTGTAGTGAGCCGCTATGATGATTAGTTTTAACAAAAAACTGAACATTGAGTCTCTGAGATTCTTTTGTCAATTTTTTGGAAACAAAATCTATCCTATCTCCACATTTGCTGTAAAAATATATCTGCAATAGAGCTATCCTTGGCTAGTTACATCAGTTAGTGTAAGATGCTACTTACCTTGGGCAGTGAGCTGCAGCTCAACATACAAAAGAACCACAGCCTGTATCAAGCTGCTGTTCTATTAGTGGGTTTGATATGTCTTTCTTGTCTCAGAGATTATTTTAATGATGCTCTCTCACTCACTCTCTCACACACACACACACACACACTTGAATAACGAGAATGGATCGAACTCTGGCATCTAAGTGTTTGCTCTAATGATCGAGGAGGAGGCTGGTGTTAGACTTCTGATCAGTCAGGGCCACTGACTAAAAATAGGTCTGTATAGATTGAGTATGGGAGGGAGAGCGGGAGAGAAAGAAAGAGGTAAAGAAAGCGAGAGAGATCATTGGGCAGCAGTGGATGAATTGGGGCTCCATTCAGCATGCACTGCAGATCCTCACCTCGCTGGGTATGCTCGCAGCCACTCTGCACAGCACAAGGAGGAAGGGGTGCCTGCCTGGCTCCCACCCAGTTGCATGCTGGGATTGTGTTCCTCTTTATTTTCAGCCTTCCCTATAGACATGTCCTGTTTTTTTTTTGTTTTTTTTCTGCAGCTTTGTGTGTCCCTTCTATTCCTTTGTTTCCACCATTACGGTGCCTATGTGTACACGCCAAGGTTATTAGTTAACTAAAATAAAGTTTCTGTAAGATAAAATAGTTTTGAAAAACAGTTTAAAACTATACTGGAACTATTATCTTTGGCTGCTAAAATAAACATAAATTATGTTCAGGTTTTTTTTAATCAAATGGGTTTTCAAGCTTTTTTTTCCTAATGGGGTGTTCGAGCTTCTGATTCTGGTGAGTAAATGTTTCAAATAAGATTAGCTTGTGCATCACTATCGCTAGCTATCACCAGAGAGGAGAGGTGACACGAGAGGATTACCTCCGCCCAAAATCAGGCCCCGCGAGCTAAGCGCAGACCTTTTAGCATGGAGGTCTATGAGAGTGTCAAATTACATTTGGCTTATTTGATCAAATCGAGTAATGTTTAGGTTGTTATAAATGTAATGATAGAAGTGGATTCATATGACATTCTGTACCTTTGAGAAAAACTACTTAGTTGTGCCTGTTGTTCACACACGTATCTGCCCTCTCATTGGCTAGAATGGTCCCAATTGATCTCGTCTCCTCCCAATGGCCTTCCATCTATGAGGACATGTATTTTAATTGTTTGAGCGGTTACTTGAACATCTTTTCAAAATAATAGACCATCTTTGCTATCACTAGCTAACAACAGGAAACTCAAGAAATCCAGGGCAAAGACAGAGAAAGCGAGACGTCAACTCTGGTCTGCGTATTGTCTCCGCGGAGGGGACAATACGACTGTGTCATCGACTGACTGATTGCTATAACATATGATGTGTTCAGCTGATACTTAAAGTACCTATCCAGATGTTGAAAGATCTGTCAGGCGTCAGCAATGTCTATGCTCTGGAATTAAGATTGATTCATAATTTAAACCTAACTAAACCTATGACGTTCCTTATTACTGACGACTAGTGGCATGAAGTGACATCCTAAAAAACCTAACTATAGACCTACCACACATACAGTGGGGAGAACAAGTATTTGATACACTGCCGATTTTGCAGGTTTTCCTACTTACAAAGCATGTAGAGGTCTGTCATTTTTATCATAGGTACACTTCAACTGTGAGAGACGGAATCTAAAACAAAAATCCAGAAAATCACATTGTATGATTTTTAAATAATTAATTTGCATTTTATTGCATGACATAAGTATTTGATCACCTACCAACCAGTAAGAATTCCGGCTCTCACAGACCTGTTAGTTTTTCTTTAAGAAGCCCTCCTGTTCTCCACTCATTACCTGTATTAACTGCACCTGTTTGAACTCGTTACCTGTATAAAAGACACCTGTCCACACACTCAATCAAACAGATTCCAACCTCTCCACAATGGCCAAGACCAGAGAGCTGTGTAAGGACATCAGGGATAAAATTGTAGACCTGCACAAGGCTGGGATGGGCTACAGGACAATAGGCAAGCAGCTTGGTGAGAAGGAAACAACTGTTGGCGCAATTATTAGAAAATGGAAGAAGTTCAAGATGACGGTCAATCACCCTCGGTCTGGGGCTCCATGCAAGATTTCACCTCGTGGGGCATCAATGATCATGAGGAAGGTGAGGGATCAGCCCAGAACTACACGGCAGGACCTGGTCAATGACCTGAAGAGAGCTGGGACCACAGTCTCAAAGAAAACCATTAGTAACACACTACGCCGTCCTGGATTAAAATCCTGCAGCGCACGCAAGGTCCCCCTGCTTAAGCCAGTGCATGTCCAGGCCCGTCTGAAGTTTGCCAATGACCATCTGGATGATCCAGAGGAGGAATGGGAGAAGGTCATGTGGTCTGATGAGACAAAAATAGAGCTTTTTGGTCTAACTCCACTCGCCGTGTTTGGAGGAAGAAGAAGTATGAGTACAACCCCAAGAACACCATCCCAACCGTGAAGCATGGAGGTGGAAACATCATTCTTTGGGGATGCTTTTCTGCAAAGGGGACAGGACGACTGCACCGTATTGAGGGGAGGATGGATGGGGCCATGTATCGCGAGATCTTGGCCAACAACCTCCTTCCCTCAGTAAGAGCATTGAAGATGGGTCGTGGCTGGGTCTTCCAGCATGACAACGACACGAAGCACACAGCCATGGCAACTAAGGAGTGGCTCCGTAAGAAGCATCTCAAGGTCCTGGAGTGGCCTAGCCAGTCTCCAGACCTGAACCCAATAGAAAATCTTTGGAGGGAGCTGAAAGTCCGTATTGCCCAGCGACAGCCCCGAAACCTGAAGGATCTGGAGAAGATCTGTAGGGAGGAGTGGGCCAAAATCCCTGCTGCAGTGTGTGCAAACCTAGTCAAGAACTACAGGAAACGTATGATCTCTGTAATTGCAAACAAAGGTTTCTGTACCAAATATTAGATTCTGCTTTTCTGATGTATCAAATACTTATGTCATGCAATAAAATGCAAATTAATTACTTAAAAATCATACAATGTGATTTTCTGGATTTTTGTTTTAGATTCCGTCTCTCATAGTTGAAGTGTACCTATGATAAAAATTACAGACCTCTACATGCTTTGTAAGTAGGAAAACCTGCAAAATCGGCAGTGTATCAAATACTTGTTCTCCCCACTGTAAATGGCTCCTAGCCTCTCACGCATAGACTACTCTCTGTCCCTAACAATACAACTGAAACTAAATCAGATAATCATGTCGTCTTTCTATCAAACTAAATAAAAACTAGTAAATCAAATCTGAAAAGTAACTGAAACTAAATAACAGAATTTTAAATAAAAAACTAATAGAAATAAAAATGAATATAAAAACACAAAACTATAATAACCTTGGTACACATGCACTGTATTATAGTGTTATGAATTTCTGATTTATTTTATTTGTCAATATATTTTATTGCAGGTATGTGGCTGAGAAAATGTGTGTAGTGTGTGTTAGTGGTGCTAAGCATGGGCTAATTGTGTGTGTTGCTGGGGAGAGCAGCCGTGTGTTTCTGAGGGGGTTGGGTGGAGTAAAGTGAACTGGGGGTTCAGGATTACATGCTCTGCAAGGCCAGTCACAGTGCTGTGGTCTGGCCATGTGACTGACAGGACAGGAGCTGGTCAAGGCCCAACGTGGCAACACAACGTGGCAGAGCTGAATGTAGATCTAGGTTGAGGCCAGGATAGAGTTACTATTAGGTCCAGTTCAATTGGCTCAGGCCGTTAAATGCTTTTGATTAGACCCCAGGGCGGTAACCCCAGGAAATCAATGTCATGGGTCTTATTTAATATGGTTTTGTTCTGTGTTGCAGGGGGAATCACTCATGACACGTTTCAGAAAGAGCTGATGTGCTTTG
The DNA here is from genome assembly GCF_045679555.1 of Salvelinus alpinus. NCBI lineage: Eukaryota > Metazoa > Chordata > Actinopteri > Salmoniformes > Salmonidae > Salvelinus > Salvelinus alpinus. Next base: position 29,873,385 of record NC_092109.1, on the reverse strand, counting down.
ACCCAGATGCAGACAAATGGACTCAGAAAGCGCCCATGACCACGGTGCGTGGCCTGCACTGTATGTGCACGGTGGGCGACCGCCTCTATGTCATCGGAGGGAATCACTTCCGGGGCACCAGCGACTACGATGACGTGTTAAGCTGTGAGTACTACTCCCCGGCCCTGGACCTGTGGACGCCCATCGCCGCCATGCTGCGGGGCCAGAGCGACGTGGGTGTGGCCGTGTTTGAAAACAAGATTTACGTGGTGGGTGGCTACTCGTGGAACAACCGCTGTATGGTGGAGATAGTGCAGAAGTACGACCCGGAGAAGGACGAGTGGCACAAAGTGTTTGACCTGCCTGAGTCGCTGGGCGGGATCCGAGCCTGCACACTGACCGTGTTTCCTCCAGAGGACTTGATGGGCTCCCCCTCCAGAGAGTCACCCCTCTCAGCACCTTGAAGAACAGGGGGGGAGCCCACCCCGCTCCTCTCACACCCCCACAACACCCTATAGACATTGTTTGCACTTCTTCTTTGGACTACATCTGTACTGCATCCCGATACAACCCTTCCTCCCCCAAAGCTGTGCAGAACCCCCCTCCCTAGTGATGAAATCCACATACCGATATGGTTTGGCAACCTAATTACATGTTAATGTTACATATTCGGTATATTTTGGCAGGAAATACCTTGACTTGAAGAGTGACTTTGCAATTCAACTTTTCTACCTGATGTCTTTGAAGTTTTATTATATCCTTTTTCTTTAGACGTTTTAGCGGGTAAAAACCATGCTGTTGGTTACCATACTGACTCTGTTTTAGTCTGCCAGGTTAGGGCCAGTTGACCCCCAGCGCAGCAGGATAGGGGCAGCTGAGCTCCACACAGAGATGGTTTTAAACTCAGGGGTCGGCCCACCCCCCCTCTCTCCCTCTTCAGTTTCAGTTCTTTCCTGCTATTGCTATGAAACCGTTAACAAAATTGTGTTTTCTAAATTTAATAAACAAGATTTTGAAAAAAGAATGGTGTCTCCCCAAAGTATCTTGCCATTTACTTAGGCACATGGTTGGCGCGTTCTCTTTTTTTATTGAGCTTAACATCAACTATCTGTTTTAGAACCTCCTGGAAAGTGTATTTTCCCCATTAAAAACACTGACACGTTCTATTTCTCTATTTACTTGTTGAAAATAATCTCATTAAGCATTATGTCCCTTCAGTAGCAGCTACAGCCTCAGACCTCCTCCCCTCCCCCCGCCTTCTCTTCTCCAGTCCCCTCCTTCTCTCCTCCAGTCCCCTCCTCCTACTCTCTTCCAGTCCCCTCCTTCTCTCCCCCCCCTACTCCCCTCCCCCCTCCTACTCCCCTCCTTCTCTCCTCCAGTCCCCTCCTTCTCTCCTCCTCCTCCCCTCCCCCCTCCTACTCCCTTCTCTCCTCCAGTCCCCTCCTTCTCTCCTCCAGTCCCCTCCTTCTCTCCTCCAGTCCCCTCCTTCCTCCAGTCCCCTCCTTCTCTCCCCCCTACTCCCCTCCCCCCTCCTTCTCTTCTCCAGTCCCCTCCTTCTCTCCTCCAGTCCCCTTCTCTCCTCCAGTCCCCTCCTCCCTCCCCCTCCCCCTACTCTCCTCCAGTCCCCTCCTTCTCTCCCCCCCTACTCCCCTCTCCCCTCCTACTCCCCTCCTTCTCTCCTCCAGTCCCCTCCTTCTCTCCTCCAGTCCCCTCCTTCTCTCCCCCCTACTCCCCTCCCCCCTCATTCTCTCCTCCAGTCCCCTCCTTCTCTCCCCCCTCCTACTCCTTTCCCCCCTCCTTCTCTCCTCCAGTCCCCTCTTTCTCTCCCCCCTCCTCCTACTTCCCTCCCCCCTCCTTCTCTCCTCCAGTCCCCTCTTTCTCTCCCCCCTCCTCCTACTCCCCTCCCCCCTCCTCTCCTCCAGTCCCCTCCTTCTCTCCTCCAGTCCCCTCCTTCTTCCTCCAGTCCCCTCCATCTCTCCCCCCTACTCCCCTCCCCCCTCATTCTCTCCTCCAGTCCCCTCCTTCTCTCCCCCCTCCTACTCCTTTTCCCCCTCCTTCTCTCCTCCAGTCCCCTCTTTCTCTCCCCCCTACTCCCCTCCCCCCTCCTTCTCTCCTCCAGTCCCCTCCTTCTCTCCCCCCTACTCCCCTCCCCCCTCCTACTCCCCTCCTTCTCTCCTCCAGTCCCCTCCTTCTCTCCCCTCCCCAGCTAGTGTTGTCCTCAGAATGAACCAGTTGTCATCTGATTAAATAGAATAGCCTTTATTGTTCTCAAGATACAGGAGATTTTCAAGACAGTAACTGTAGATGTACACACAAAGTGAAGATGCAGTGTCTGCTGTCTTAATCCTAATCACAACCATAACCACTATTCTTCACTGAGTTGATTCCTGTCCACTGTGCCCAGTGATTCAGGATACCACCGTCCTCCACTGTCTCCTTTCACCTGGCAGACAGACGGTAAGGTCACCCACAACCTGGCCACCTGCCTCTGGCCCATTAAAACCTCAGTGGCAGCATATGGTGTCCAACACAAACAAATCTGCTACACGCTGGAGCAAGGAAAGGAAGACTGTGATATGTCATTGGTTGTTTTTGTTTGATGGTGCATGAAAGGATACACTATTGGGCACAGATTTTTTTTGTTTTTTTAAGAAAAATGTTTCATATAGAAATATATGACTGAAAACATGTGAATGCTATAAGATGATCCAGTGGTGCCTCGGGCGGTGCATCTGGGCAGCAGCCTCCAGTGAATGTGCTCCATCGCCACCGCCTGCCCTTGTCCTGTTCACTCATGTCTCCTTCAGCTCCAGACCCTCAGGGCCAGTAGTGTGCTGGGCTATTTTAACACGTCCAGATTCCAGCGCCAGTTCGAGGGCAGGCGACTGGGAACCCCGGGGGATCAGGGGAAGGTACTGCTGGGGGAGGGAGGGAAGGAAGGAAAGATATGGCGGGGAATGGGACTGGAGTGATTGGCCTTGGTTTTCCTGATGGATGTTGTTCTGCTCATCGACAGCTGCACTCTGAATACTACTCATAAGGGACTCTGAGCTCAAGTGCCGGCAGTTGTTTACTGAGAGTGGAGAGTGCCATAGCTTGGTGCTCTTTGCTCAGGAACCATGTGCTATTTTACACTACGCTTGAATTACTTGCACTTAACTGAAAAGTCTTTCCATCAGTTCATCACAGTCACTGATATTTGAGGGGCACAGAGGTCCCTGGGAGAGGAGACTACGCTCTCACTTGAATGGGAAATTAGTTTAGTCCCGACTCATATTTGAGACGTGCAATACAAATCCTAACCCATCTCATAGTAGGTGTATAGTAAAATGCTCTGGACTTACACATTGTGATAAGAGATCAACGTGACCTTCATGGATGGTAAATGTATTCATAATGCCAACCAAGAGGACAGAGCAAGCCCTTTATTTGGATGTTAGGGCTGATGGTAAAGCTGGTTAGTCACAGATTTGTTCTGTTCAGAAGGTATACTTCATGGCTGCTTCAGTTGGCCTACTTCACATTTACATCAGCAGGGTGTGTCATCAGTCGGTTATGTTTTTTACATTAATGTTTGCTCGCCCTGGTCGTGTGGACCAGGATATGGTAATGGTCTGTGTGGACCAGGATATGGTAATGGTATTCTCTGTGGACCAGGATATGGTAATGGTCTGTGTGGACCAGGATATGGTAATGGAATTCTCTGTGGATCAGGATATGGTAATGGTATTTTCTGTGGATCAGGATATGGTAATGGTCTGTGTGGACCAGGATTTGGTAATGGTATTTTCTGTGGATCAGGATATGGTAATGGTATTTTCTGTGGATCAGGATATGGTAAAAGCTTAATTGATTTTAAGTGGAGAGAAGAGAAGATATATCATGCATTTTTTGCACTGATTAGAATGAAGCTGATTAATGAAATAGTTTTTTGGGCTATTTATCCTACTCCAAGGAGAATAGGCAATAAACGCAACAATTTCATTGATTTTACCGAGTTACAGTTACAGTTCATATGAGGAAATCAGTCAATGTAATAAATTCATTAGGCCCTAATCTATGGATTTCACATGACTGGGAATACAGATATGTATCTGTTGGTCAAAGATTCCTCTCCAAAAATGGGTCTCACAATGGGCCTCAGGATCTCGTCACGGTATTTTTGTGCATTCAATTTGCCATCAATAAAATGCAATTGTGTTCTTTGTCTGTAGTTTATGTCTGCCCATACCATAACCCCACCGCCACCATGGGGCACTGTTCACAACGTTGAAATCAGCAAACCGCTTGCCCACACGATGCCATGTACATGGTCTGTGGTTATGAGACCGGTTGGATGTACTGCCAAATTCTCTAAAATGACATCATCGTTCTCTTATGGTAGAGAAATGAACATTAAATTCTCTGGCAACAGCTCTGGTGGACATTCCTGCAGTCAGTATGCCAATTTCACGCTCCCTCAAAACTTGAGACATTTATGTCATTGGGTTGTGTGACAAAATTGCACATTTTAGTGGCCTTTTATTGTCCCCAGCACAAGGTGCGCCTGTTTAATGGTTATTCTGTTTAATCAGCTTTTTGATATACCACACCTGTCAAGGTGGATAGATTATCTTGGCAAAGGAGAAATGCTCACTAACAGGGATGTAAAGAAATTTGTGCACAGAATTTGAGAGAAATAAGTTTGTGTGTAAGGAACATTTCTGGGATCCTTTATTTCAGCTCATGAAACATAGGACCAACACTTTACATGTTGTATTTATATTTTTGTTCAGTATATATTAATTATATGCTAATGTAAACACATTCTCCATGAATTAAAAAACAATTAAATGACAGGGTGCTTCAGCAAAAGTCTTCCAGCCTGTGTCGGTAGCCCCCTGTCTGTCTGTCCGTATAGAGCCCAGTCAAAATTCCCCCCCTGTCTGCCAGGGTCTCTACTGTCATCCATTACAGCTATCATCATTCTCACTTCATTAACCCTGTCTGCCAAGGTCTCTACTGTGATCCATTACAGCTATCATCACTCTCACTTCATTAACCCTGTCTGCCAGGGTCTCTACTGTCATCCATTACAGCTATCATCATTCTCACTTCATTAACCCTGTCTGCCAAGGTCTCTACTGTGATCCATTACAGCTATCATCGCTCTCACTTCATTAACCCTGTCTGCCAGGGTCTCTACTGTCATCCATTACAGCTATCATCATTCTCACTTCATTAACCCTGTATGCCAAGGTCTCTACTGTGATCCATTACAGCTATCATCGCTCTCACTTCATTAACCCTGTCTGCCAGGGTCTCTACTGTTATCCATTACAGCTATCATCATTCTCACTTCATTAACCCTGTCTGCCAGGGTCTCTACTGTTATCCATTACAGCTATCATCATTCTCACTTCATTAACTCTGTCTGCCAGGGTCTCTACTATGATCCATTACAGCTATCATCGCTCTCACTTCATTAACCCTGTCTGCCAGTGTCTCTACTGTTATCCATTACAGCTATCATCATTCTCACTTCATTAACTCTGTCTGCCAGGGTCTCTACTATGATCCATTACAGCTATCATCGCTCTCACTTCATTAACCCTGTCTGCCAGGGTCTCTACTGTGATCCATTACAGCTATCATCGCTCTCACTTCATTATTCATTATCCTGTATGCTTAGTGTTCTCACACAACTGATTGTGAAAAGGTCAGCAGTTTTACCGTGATGTGCTGTTGCCACAGTCTCATGTAGAAGGGGGAGCAGGGAGGGGCTGTTGGAGGAAACCCTGACTGCTGCTTTTGTGTCTGCAGGTAGAGTAGACTGGATCAGATAGGCTGCAACATACTTCTATATAACACATAGATCGGTAAAGGGGGTGTATGTGTTTTCATCATCGTATCAATAATGTAAGATATTAGATTTAGTCACCACAGTCTAATTAGAGTCCCATTGTTATCTTGTGTTTCCTATTGGTCAGTCTCAATGCAGCAGCATCTAGAGCCTGGCTAAACACATCCTTTATTCTCTAGCTTTGGTTTGTTAATGAGGGCTGCTGTGCCCCAAATGCTAATCCGACGTTAAAGGAACAACAGAATGCAAGGAGAAGTGGAGTGCTTTGGAGTTGGAATTACACCCCCATTTTACTCACCCCTCTCCCAGGTGTTCAGCACCACTGTCAGCATGTCCACTTCCTTTTTTTTGAGAGAGAGAGAGGAGATGGAAGTAAATGTGGATTCAGTGTGAGTTTTTACACATGCATGGTTTTATATGTTCCCAGTGGGACTGTGGTACCAAGCAGCAAATGACCCAGATTCTCCAGGATGTAGGTTGTGTGCACAACACATTGTCAGTCAAAATATTGCTTGTGTTGGATTAAGTAAAATAAGTGTGGAGGAGATGGGTATCAAACGATCTGGGGGGTCTATGTTGATAGCTAAGGTAATGTAATGGTGAACAGTGTAGGGCTCTCGACTCTGCTGTCTCACTAATACTCCTAACACATCAATACACTCCGGATGGTGATTGACTCCAAGGCCATTTCAGTGTTGAGCTGAAGGCTTTTTTTATGGCATTAAAAGTAAGGTCATGCACCTATACACAGATTCCCTGACACGCACGGGCCATTTAATACACAGCCATGCTTTAGAACACACCCCATTATTGATCATTTTTCATTATCTGACCAATTTCCTTTCATCTGAACAAAGAAATTCTTATTTCTTTGAATTCTGTTTCTTGTTGGAGGACATTCTCTTTGCCTGACGCAGCTGTCATTTGTGATAAAGTGCACAGGAATGCCAGCAGCAAAATGATTAACCCCAACCATGGGCGGCAGCAGGTAGCCTAGCGGTTAAGATAGTTGGGCAACCAAAAGGTTGCTGGTTCGAATGCCTGAGCCAATTAGGTGAAACGTATGTCAATGTGCCCTGGAGCAAGGCACTGAACCCCAGTTGCTCTGGATAAGAGCGTCTTCTAAATGACTACAATGTAACTCAACTGAATAGACACAAAACAAGTAATGAGTTTCCTACCAGATCTAATTGGATATTGTATTCCTGCCACATCCTCCAATTGTTTTATACTATTAAAAAATGTCAATTTTTTTATGATTTTCCTCAGTTTATCATTCTGTTCCATACATGTGGAGACATTTTTATTTAAATGTCTTAGCCAAAATATTATTGAAATGGGTTTATCCCATGTACAAATCTACTGCGGCACTCCAATCCCTGCTACTCTGCTCTGTGCTGTTGAATATCTGGTATATCTCATATTAGGGTGGTTTTGTTCCTGTTTTCCCCCCATGGCCAGGGGGTGGGCCGCAGGTCGCCGTGCTAAAGTAACAGAGAACCCCCAGAGGGTGTATGGCGTGACACTGGGCCAGACGGGGATGCTGCTGTGAGTGGAGCGAAACCCTGTGGCATTTGGCTAAGCAGACCAACAGACACACACACTGGGCTGTTCTGTGTGTCTCAGTGGTCTGCTTCTTTTTCTTTTAACCTATGAGACTCCTCTCTGTCACTGCAAAGGAAGCATCTGATTGATTTAACTTCTCCTGACTCCTGGTCTGCAGAGAAGGCCACCCTGGCTGGGCAACAGAGGGGACAAACCACTGGGAGAACTCTGTGAACACTTATTATTTTTCAAGGTTAAATACTGTTCAGGCTTTATTTTACACCAGAGACCAGGATATAGACTCACAGATTCATCTCACGTACCCTTTAGGTGAAATAAGTGGATTGAGGCAAAAATGTTATATTGTAGTCTTGGCTGGATGCTCTATTTCACTAAGGTCTTAATGAGAAAGAGAATGGCTGGACAAGGCAGCTGAAATGACACAATTCACATGTCATAGAAGTTGTCACCTACAATTGTTAATATACATAATAGTAAAAGTGAAAGCATCTGGGTACACTGTTCTACTTGCAGACCTTTTTCTGTGGGCTAGTTTGGATGTTATTCTGGGCCCATGAGACAAAGTACAGGACCTTTTCCTCATTCGATTTTAACCTTGAGAAGTAGTCATGGACTATGAGTGCTTTCACATACTGCTCTTAGATAAACACACAAAATGACATTTCAGCTACTGTAAGTCAATATTCTATCAAGTCTTGGAAATACCTGATTAACATATCTGATTAATTCCCAATATAATATACTTAATCAATAAAAATTAAACTTGCACTGAAACTTCAAAGCAAAATATGCACCGCATTGCTGCTATCCTATTGGAATGTTGCTCTTGGCAAGAAATTAATTCATGTAATTATTTGATGTTAATTAATTCCAAAACTAAACTTTTTCTTATTTTTCACTGATTCATTGCAAGCCTGCAGTCTATGCAATGACCTTGAATTTGTTCCAAAAAAATCATAATTATTGTACCTTTTTGTACCCTTTTAATATTGTAACAAAAAAGAAAAAACACAATGCCTCAATTCTGTTTTCACAATATAGTTCCCTCATGTATAAAGCATTAAACTGCAATGACTTGCTGAGTGAGGGAAGTTCTCTTACCTCTTTAAGATACCCAAACATGGTTATGGAAAAGGCCAGTATGGTCAAATGTTAATATCTGTTTGGTTTATCTGTGTTCTAGTGGATTATAGGAGCAGAGCATCCCGGGGAGGGAGGGGGAGCACTGCGGTTGAGTTGTGATTAAGTCTGGAACAGGGCTGCCTGGGATACGGTGCCATGTCTGTCCCAGAGTACTATACCCACCCTCGCCTCGGCATCCATCCGCACACACTCACGCTACCTCCCCTCTCGGCACTAATTGTAGTCTGTAACCACCACTGACTGTAGTCTGTACCCACCACTGACTGTAGTCTGTACCCACCACTGTCTGTAGTCTGAGTCCCAGCACTCACATCACAAGGCTCAGAGACCAAATGCCCCCTCTCCTCCACACACGCACGCACACACACACACACATTAAATACTTTATTTGAATCCATCAATCAAATGTACAAAAAAAGGATCCAACATTTCAAAGGTCCCTGTATGCATGGCAGTCCAGGGTACGGAAAGCACCTCCAAACAACTAGACTGCCCACGACAGCTGAAACAGATCAGTACCTAGTCAATTACTTTGCCCTAGTTTTTATCAGACCCGCAATCTGGAGGCCATGCACTACAAGCCTGTGTACATGGCCAAGACTACCAAATATCAGCCCCACCAGCTTGCACCTACACCCGAGGCTGTCCCAGCGTGCCACGAGGGGCTGGTATTTAAACAGCTACTCTGCAAAGGCCTGCACCATGTAGCCGTTCAATGAGCAGTCCACTTCCAAAATGAGCCCCTCCACCTGGCTTCCCCCCACAACAACAATATAATGTTTGTACCATGTTTTGTGCTGCTACCATGTTGTGTTGCTACCATATTGTGTTGCTATCATGTTGTGTTGCTATCATGTTGTTGTTATGTTGTGTTGCTACCATGCTGTGTTGTCATGTGTCGCTACCTTGCTATGTTGTTGTTTTGTCCTATATTTTATTTATATTTTATTTTTAATCCCAGCCCCTTTCCCCGCAGGAGGCCTTTTGCCTTTTGGTAGGCCATCATTGTAAATAAGAATTTGTTCCTAACTGACTTGCCTTGTTAAAAAAAAGTTAAATAAAAAATAAATAAAATAAAAATATCTGGTGTATTTGGCGCACAGGAAAACACATCATCATCATCAAAATCAAACCAGCTTCCCCTTACACAATTTTTTTTATGCATGTGTACTGTTGGGGAGAATACTTGTCTCACCTTGCTGGCTATCAGGTCTATCAGGGCTTGCTGGCTATCATGTCTAGCAATGTACAAATCCTTGTATGAACAGCAGCGATTCACAACATGGGGAATGGACTCCATTACATTTTACTCATGTAGAATACAAAATGGGTCATGGTTTGCAGGGTACCAGAGTGCTAAATTATATTTTGTCGGTAGAACTTGCAGCCTCGCCTTAACAGTAAAGGTGAGAATGTCCTTGCCAACGGCAGCATTCTGGTACATGGAACGGGAGACAGAGTGGTCAGCACAGTCCAGAGCAGTGAGTTTCCCCTGCAGCCCCTGCTGTCATAGCACCCTCTATCCTTCCCCTTCATCTTCCACCCAATGAACTATTACCTCCTCCCTACACACCTGAAATCACATTCATTAGTATGGCAATTTTGTTAACCCAATTTTTACAGTTCTGTACTTTAAAATGGAATAAAATGACAACAGAAAAGTTTTCCCCACACACACTGCCTGTGGATGTTTGTACACTCCACAATCCTTTCAGTGTGGCTATATAATTTCAGTAGTGTGTGCAAACGTGGCAATGATCGCTAGCTGACGATTGCAAAACAGTGTCTGAATTACTAGATAAACATCCAGGAGTTTGTATATACTTACAGAAGCTGTTGTTAACAATGATGTCACACTGAGTCAGTCATGCGAAGTTGTGGCCATTTGGCCAATGCTCTGATCCACAGGGGCAGCAGGTAGCCTAGCGGTTAAGTGCGCTGGGCGAGTAACTGAAATAGTTCCTGGTTGGAATCCCCAAGATGACTAGGTGAAAAGTCTGTCCTTGAGCAAGGCACTTAAAGTTAATTGCTCCGATAAGTCGCTCTGTATAAGAGTGTCTGTTAAACGTTAAAGCGACAGTTCACGGCTATGTCTGATTGCTTAATCATTAATGTACCTGGAACAAAAAGCATAGGAGGACCGTTTGCAATCCATGATTTCTGGATGATTACTCTGCTTGACTTTCAATACATCATCATTGGAACCCTATGCCTTGCCGCACTAATGTTATGACAAAATCTAATTGGGTTCTCATGGTTTTTAATCATCCTGACAAGTGACACCCACATTTCTCCCAATGTCATGATTTTCTGCCTTTCCAACTGACATCTTTGTTCAGTCAGGCAGCTTTTGTCTCATTCCATCATATTTCAAAGACCAATGTGTCACACAGTTCTACCTCTCCCTTCCATTGTGTTCCAATCAGAGAATACCTCCTGCATATGACTTCTGAGAAGTTACGTTTCTGACAATAACAAGAGGCAGGAGTAAACTGTAGCAACCTGGGCGCAGTGCAGCACAGCCTTCTGGGCCTGTCTCACTGTGTTCAGCTGTGGATCTGGGGCAGTGCAGTTCGCCACCACTCCTCAGAATGAGCTGTTGCCATGACACCTTCCTCTGGGCCACCCGGCTCTTGGCTGCAACCCTTCTTGCGTGACAAAATGGCGGTTCATTATTCAATGGCTAACGGGGCATGAGGTTGAAGAACTATGTAATCGGTAAAGCCACGAGCACTTCCACAGATCCACATTACACTAAAGACTACAGTAAAAACTTTACTTTGTTATTGATCAGCTAGAGCAGGTGAGGGAACAGGAATGTAATGAAGCTTCAGAATCACCCAATGACTCTACATGTATATATGGAAAAAGGATGCATGGGTGCTATTTTCTCTCAATGCTTTGTTGTTGTCTATTCTCTTCCTGTCAGTCTGAGTAATGACCTAACTGCTGCAGCCAAGTCAACCTTCAGATGTCTGAGAGGGCATCACATAAGCCCTGGCTTCGCTCAGAGGGGCTTTGGAGCCCAGAACACGCAGAAGAAGCTGCCAGGTCTGTGATCCAGTCCAACCCCATCCCAATTCCACCCCTTACCCCTCTCCAGGTCACCGTATTGATCAGCTGGGGGAGGCTGACTAGGTTATTCCTCTATGGAGAAGAGGGGTTCAGGTTGATATTGACAATGTCATTATCAACTGTAGCTCTATGTTGACATGCAGCCTGCTCCCAGGCCTGTGATGGATCCATAAGTAAAGGCTTATTGGCATCTAACTGGTAGACTCATTTACTATAATGAAAGGGGTTTAGTATTTTATTAGTGTGTGTGTGTGTGTGTGTGTGTGTGTGTGTGTGTGTGTGTGTGTGTGTGTGTGTGTGTGTGTGTGTGTGTGTGTGTGTGTGTGTGTGTGTGTGTGTGTGTGTGTGTGTGTGTGTGTGTGTGTGTGTGTGTGTGTGTGTGTGTGTGTGTGTGTGTGGGTGTGTGTGTGTGAGAGAGAGAGAAAGAGAAAGAGAGAAAGAGAGAGAGAGAATATACAGGTTGACACACTGTCAGTGTTGGCAACAGTGATTTAAACTGCTCTCTTCCTGGCTGAACTCAGTATCAGCTTCCTCAGCTCTCTCCTGCATAATCATGCAGTGCTGCTAGTTGCCACGGTTACCACGCTCTTCATATTATAAATAAAAAGGGAACGATTTTAGGCCTTTTCGGTTTGCTTTTCTCCCATTTAAGTCCTCTTTTAGTAAACACACCAATCAATAGGAGCTAAGGAGAGCCTGTTGGGTAGCAAATAGCAGATCAGAGGCAAGCCAAGGGAAGGGGCTTGAATTCACAAAAGAAAAAATGTATAATTTTATGGATCAGTAATAATCAGTTATCTACATAGTAAGAGAGCAACATATGCTTATTCTAAATATTATATTTTGAATCCCCAAACATTGTATTTTTTAACCATGTATCTCCTGGACATTAATGTAAATCCAAGAATGTACAAATCTGTTCTTTATGCAGAAAATGTCTTAATTTCTGCATTATTCTCTGTAATGATGACATCTAGTGGTAATCATGAAAACGGGACTCCCTAAAAACACGCCAGTTCGATACAGCTACTGTATAACTGGAAGTGACCTTTCGTAGCAGGTTAGGAGAGCATTTTTGATCATCCTAAACCTTTTCCTAACCTTAACCTAGTTCCCCTAACCTGCTACGTTAATTCTCCTAACCTGCTGCGTAAGTTCTCCTAACTTGCAATGAAAAAGTACCTACCGGGTCGTAGCTGTATCGAAGTGATGTGTTTTTAGGGAATCTCCATGAGAACGCTGGTATATCCATGTCCTCCAAATTAATCAATAGTGTTCATAAAGGAAACTATAATCTTTCATTTACTAGTAGATCACATACTATTTATAGATCTCTGATGAATTTGTATGAACAAAATACAAACTCTTTATGATTGGGAACCTTGGGTCTATATTATGTTCTTTATCAAAAATGTGTTCATTATACTTTTTCATTCATTTTTAGTACCCTAGCCCTAATCCTAACCTTAACTCTTACCCTAACCCTTATTCTAAACTTAACCGTAACCTTAACAAGCAGTTGCTTATCAACTGATAGTTTGTTGATAGTATGACCATCTGTAGAACATCTATCCGGACTATCCAAATAAAGTGTGACATTTGGAAATGTGACAATGTTATTTTCAACATTTCAAATGTCGCTGTTGATGTGACTGTTTCCTCTTGCAATTAATGAGATCATTTGTGTAGGCTACTCACCATGAGCCAGCATTATGGAAGTGGTTTGTGTTTACATCAGAGACAAAAGAGACAAACAGCTCTAAACCACACAGGAAGTCAGAGCAGGATAGAATGACCAAGGATCGGTTTTCCACAACACCTCCTCCATCCATCCCAGGGATTCCTCTGTGGGGGGCCTCAGTCTGCTGAGTGACGTGTCTCTCTCTGGGAGGGCCAGTTGTGTGCCCCTGAGTCTAAACCTGCTCTGCTGGACAGACAGCCACATAACTGTGAGCTTAGAGTACCCTGAGAAGCACTCCCAAAGACTATATGACCATATGAGGGGTCGCTGGCTGTCCACACCCAGATGGCAGGGGTCAGGCACAGGGGTTCTGGGAGGGTTAAAGATAATATTATCAATAAACGTTTCCTATTTGCTCATAGATGAGTTGATTTGAACGTCTGCCAAAAGCACTGCAGCCGTCTCAGCCTACTAGCTGGTGTTTCCATGGTGACTATGAGTAGGAAGCTGTGGAGCCAGCACCTTCAAATAGGGGATACAGCCTCTGCTGAACAGGTGGATAGAAAAACAGGTATCGTATATAACACTAACTCTCCCTCACTGACGTGTGCAGAGCGGGATGTTTTCCAGGGATGATTAATCCAATGTACTCTATTTCTATCAGACCTGTTCCAGTTATTTTGCAGCACACTTTGTATATGTTCCATGACTTCTCATTTGTCTTGTTGTTACATTCTCAGTAGTTGTCATGACATTGTGTTGTTGTTACATTCTCAGTAGTTGTCATGACATTGTGTTGTTGTTACCTTCTCAGTAGTTGTCATGACATTGTCTTGTTGTTACATTCTCAGTAGTTGTCATGACATTGTGTTGTTGTTACATTCTCAGTAGTTGTGATGACATTGTCTTGTTGTTACCTTCTCAGTAGTTGTCATGACATTGTCTTGTTGTTACATTCTCAGTAGTTGTCATGACATTGTCTTGTTGTTACATTCTCAGTAGTTGTCATGACATTGTGTTGTTGTTACATTCTCAGTAGTTGTCATGACATTGTGTTGTTGTTACATTCTCAGTAGTTGTCATGACATTGTCTTGTTGCTACATTCTCAGTAGTTGTGATGACATTGTCTTGTTGTTACCTTCTCAGTAGTTGTCATGACATTGTCTTGTTGTTACATTCTCAGTAGTTGTGATGACATTGTCTTGTTGTTACATTCTCAGTAGTTGTCATGACATTGTCTTGTTGTTACATTCTCAGTAGTTGTCATGACATTGTGTTGTTGTTACATTCTCAGTAGTTGTCATGACATTGTCTTGTTGTTACATTCTCAGTAGTTGTCATGACATTGTGTTGTTGTTACATTCTCAGTAGTTGTCATGACATTGTGTTGTTGTTACATTCTCAGTAGTTGTCATGACATTGTGTTGTTGTTACATTCTCAGTAGTTGTCATGACATTGTGTTGTTGTTACATTCTCAGTAGTTGTGATGACATTGTCTTGTTGTTACATTCTCAGTAGTTGTGATGACATTGTCTTGTTGTTACATTCTCAGTAGTTGTCATGACATTGTCTTGTTGTTACATTCTCAGTAGTTGTCATGACATTGTGTTGTTGCTACATTCTCAGTAGTTGTGATGACATTGTCTTGTTGTTACATTCTCAGTAGTTGTGATGACATTGTCTTGTTGTTACATTCTCAGTAGTTGTCATGACATTGTCTTGTTGTTACCTTCTCAGTAGTTGTCATGACATTGTCTTGTTGTTACCTTCTCAGTAGTCGTCATGACATTGTCTTGTTGTTACCTTCTCAGTAGTCGTCATGACATTGTCTTGTTGTTACATTCTCAGTAGTTGTCATGACATTGTGTTGTTGTTGCATTCTCAGTAGTTGTCATGACATTGTGTTGCATGGTGATAGTTGAAGGTAATATCACCAAGCCTTGTAGGTCTTTATGTAACCCTGTAAGTCCTTCACTTCATGGCTGTGACGTCATGTATGTGATTATTAAAAACGTTAAGGTGATTCATTTGGTCCAGTGGGATATTTGCATTATGGAATGCCTCTGAAAACAATACATCACAGAGCCCTGGTGTTCAAAAGCTCTCTTTTCCCCCAAGTTATTTTTGCTCCCTCTGTGTGGCTTTGGTGTGTGCATTTGTGGAGTATTCATAATTAGTTGAGCTAATATCTAGTTAGCCATAGGTTTTCTTTGGTTCTTTCCTCATCACCCCTAACTGGTGACTAAAGAGACACCTGTAGGTCATATACCGAACTGCATAAAGGAATGGTACATTGAACTTACACATAGAGACAAGCGCAGATACTCAAACATGCACATCAACACTCAGTAAGAAGCGGCCGACCAAATGCCCCGTCTCTCTTTCCGTGACTGATCGCTCAGTCTGATGTGAATCCATTCCAAATAGTAGCTGTGGTTTTTGTGGCCGGCACAGGCAGACACGTGGAACGAGCTCTGGAGTGATTCCACTTGACTGGACTAGGTGAGACTGGAGGCCGGAGCCTGTCAACATTCAATAAAATGGTCATTAGCTACAATAACAGTCCATCTCTCCTGTCTCACTGTGAACTAACACTGACTAGACCCACAAACATTCTGCAAATTACTCTGACAGACTGCTTCATGAGAAATACCTGATCAAAGCTCTATCCAAGCCTTGACTAGCAATCGTTCAGACCTAATGCTGACTTTTCATATTACTCACTTCTGTGAGTGTATAATGTCTTGGCTTTTCTTACTGTTAGCATTTAGATTGAGTCTTTCATTCTGAGTAAATCAAACCCTATATACAGCGCATTCGGAAAGTATTGAGACCCCTTCCCTTTTTCCACATTGTGTTACATTACAGACATATTTAAATGGATCAAATTTAAAAAATCATCAATCTACACACAATACCGCATAATGACAAAGTGAAAATAGGTTTTAATCAGAAATACCTTATTTACATAAGCATTCAGACTCTTTGCGATGAGACTCGAAGTTGAGCTCAGTTGCATCCTGTTTCCGTTGATCATCCTTGAGATGTTTATACAACTTGGAGTCCACCTGTGGTAAATTCAATTGATTGGACATGATTTGGAAAGGCACACATCTGTCTATATAAGGTCCCACAGTTTACTGAGCATGTCAGAGCAAAAACCAAGCCATGAGGTCGAGGGAATTGTCCGTAGACCTCTGAGATAGGATTGTGTTGAGGCACAGATCTGAGGAAAGGCCTCCATCATTCTTAAATGGACGAAGTTTGGAACCACCAAGTCTCTTCCTAGAGCTGGCCACCCGGCCAAACTGAGCAATCATTGGAGAAGGAACTTGGTCAGGGAGGTGACCAAGAACCTGATGGTCACTCTGACAGAGCTCTAGAGTTTCGCTGTGGAGATGGGCGAACCTTCCAGAAGAACCATCTCTGCAGCACTCCACCAATCAGGCCTTTATGGTACAGTGGCCAGACGGAAGCCACTCCTCAGTTAAAAGCACATGACAGCCGGGTTGGAGTTTTCCAAAAGGCCAGTTTGGCATCCCTACAGTGAAGCATGGTGGTGGCAGCATCATGCTGTGGGGATGTTTTTCAGCGGTAGGTACTGGGAGACTAGTCAGGATCGAGGGAAAGATGAACGGAGCAAAGTACAGAGAAATCCTTGATAAAAACCTTCTCCAGAACGCTCAGGACCTTTGACTGGGGCGAAGGTTCACCTTCCAACAAGACAACGACCCTAAGAACACAGGCAAGACAACACAGAAGTGGCTTCGGGACTAGTCTCTGAATGTCCTTGAGTGGCCCAGTCAGAGCCCCAATTTAACATCTTTGGAGTGACCTGGAAAGAGCTGTGCAGCAACGCTCCCCATCCAACCTGACAGAGCTTGGGAGGATCTGCAGAGAAGAATGGGAGAAACTCCCCAAATACAGGTGTGCCAAGCTTGTTGCGTCATGCCCAAGAAGACTCAAAGCTGTAATTGCTGCCAAAGGTGCTTCAACAAAGTACTGAGTAAACGGTCTGAATACTTATGTAACTGTGATTTTTTTTCTTTTTTTCTAAAAACCTGTTTTTTATTGTCATTATGGGGTATTGTGTGTAGATTGATGAGGTAAAAAAAACTATTGAATCAATTTTAGAATAAGGCTGTATCGTAACAACATCTGGAAAAAGTCAAGGGGTCTGAATACTTTCCGAATGCACTGTATTGCAATACTGTGTACGTGATGAAGCAGTGTTTGGTCTATGTTCTTGGAAAGGAGGAAGTTTCTATGACAGCTTGTGTATTCCACCCTATTGAGCAATTCCTCATCCAGCAAGATGTCAGGCTACTCACATCAATCTTCAGTATTACCTAGTAACCTTTCTTTCTGAAGAAAATACCCTTGCTGAACACACACGGAGACTAGTGATCAAATTTATTTCAAGGATTTTGACACAGAAAGTGTCTAGGTTAGTGCACTGCTATGATCCTACCAACCGCTCAGAAATGCAGGACATGAAATACGGGCTGGTCCCTCTCCAGCTGGTCCCTCTCCATAATACCACACCGTGTAACTGTAAACAGATGTGGAGAAAGAAGAGGGAGGGATGAATAGCTTGTGTATTGATGGAGAAAGGAGAGGGAGGAGTGCAGATATGAAGGGGTTGTGGAGCAGATGGACAGAGAGTAAGGAAGGATGAGAGTGGACAGAGAAAAGGGATCAGGGCAAAGAGCATGGGGTTATAAACCTAAGGCGGGGGGGGGGGGGGGGGGGGGGGGTGGAAGCTGGGCTGGCACAGTCTTGACATCACTGCTAACATGCCAAAGTAAGTCTCTACAAAAAGCGCCACCTCACAACCCTGCAGAAAGTGTACTCGTGTAGAATACTGGTGTGTTGAGCTCAGAGTGTAATGGCACACTAATAAGGCTTATTGAGGTAGACTTTTGGAATCCACATTTCTGTAATTTAACAGATTTTATTGCACAGTGCTAAGCAATTACTGACTACAACAGACATTGCAGGCACCAAAGAACGTAGGAAGTGGGCAACAGAGAACTGGGATCAATGTAACCATTGTAAAGCCCCTAATGCTTCATAGTCTCACAGCAAGAGAATTCCATTTACACCAGCTACATATTTTCACATCCCACCTGCCCTGACTAATTCTTACAAAACATTTTAGCGCCTGCGCAATCTCAGCCCTATATGGGCATTAGTTCACTTTTTGTTTTTGTTTGTTTTGTATAGAGTAATTCCAAAAATGTGAAGAAGAAATCAATACACTCAACCTGATTTGCTATTCTATCTTATCCTTCTCTTGTCCAGCTTGTGCAACTGTTTCAATGTGTTGCTTTCTCTTGACTGTGAAGCTCAGCCTCTCTTGAGTGTAAATAAGTAACTACTATTTTCTGTTGAGCTTTGATTCAGAGCAGCAGGTGGGCAAGTCCAGTCCAGTCAAATTCTTCTCTGACTTCATTCAACCACTGAACACTTGTGTAACGCTCGTCTGAAGAAGACCAAGGTGCAGCGTGGTACGTGTTCATGTTTCTTTATTTATTTTTAAACGAACACCAAACAAAACAACAAACGCACATAGCGTCTTGAAGGCTCACCAGAGCTAACAAAACAACATCCCACAACCTAAGGTGGCAAAACAGGCTGCCTAAGTATGATTCCCAATCAGAGACAACGATAGACAGCTGTCCCTGATTGAGAACCACACCCGGCCAAAACATAGAAACACAAATCATAGAAATAAAGAACATAGAATGCCCACTCAAATCACACCCTGACCAAACCAAATAGAGACATAAAAAGGCTCTCTAAGGTCAGGGCGTGACAACTTGCCTCCTCCATGTTTGATGACAGTATGTCCATGTAGAACATTCTTAACCAGACAGTGTTTGGGACAGTCATACAGTCAGTAAAGGGGGAGAAGGAGAGGTGAGCCATTGAGCGGAAGGGTTGGGAGATACTGGTGTGTGTATGACGGTGACAGATGTGTGTGAACCAGCCTGGGCAGCAGACAGAATCAACCCCATCCAGTCACTGCGCTCCAGCCCTAACAGGCAGAAAGTCTCATTAATGAGCAGGGTTTCTCTGGAAAAAAACACACGTCAATGGAATGCAATAGGAGTTCATGTGATTTGCAGCTGACTGCACTGGGAGTTACCTCACATACAGGGGCAGCAAGCGAGAGGCACACACACACACACACATTGCCAAACCACCATGGAACAGAGAGAGGGAGGTGGAGCAGGAAGAGAGGGATAGCAATAGAGTGAGGGGGGTAGAGAAGGGGTAAGGGGGAGGGAGAAAAGAAGGAGGGGATTGTTGGGGAGTTAGGAAACATGTATAAAAAGAGGGGGAGAGAGTAAAAGAACAGAAAGTAAGAGATTTCAAAAGCGATAAATGACTATCGACTATCAGGTGAACAAATATTTTTTAAACATTTTCATCAATCTAAAATGTTCTATTCCTTATTCTATATGAATTACTAAAGAGAACATTTGTTTACAACTTTTTGAAGTCTATTGACACACATCTAACTCGTTAACTACTGGCATACAGTTATGCTGATTCGGGTCGTCTCTCTCTCTCTCAATGTTAGTGTAGTTCTACTAAACCTTACCTCCGTTTTTTTTGTGTGTTCTGTTAGTATTAGTATGTTTATTCATCCATACTTGTTTATCTAGGGTATCTGTCAGGTAGATATACTGTTTTTGTATAGAATCATGTGGAGATTGCACTGGCAGCTCTGCTGTAAGTTGAACCAGCTGACAGGGAGGTGCTGTGTGTGTAAAGCCTGGCTCTGACCTATTGTGCAATAAAGTCTGCTAGTTAGATTATTATATAAAATAACAGTCTTTGGGTTTCAGATTACTATGTTGTTGTTCTTTTAAATCTCACATGAGGGTGGTG
Source organism: Salvelinus alpinus (assembly GCF_045679555.1). Lineage (NCBI taxonomy): Eukaryota > Metazoa > Chordata > Actinopteri > Salmoniformes > Salmonidae > Salvelinus > Salvelinus alpinus. The sequence continues at coordinate 29,853,197 of NC_092109.1, read as the reverse complement.
CCTGTAACCACTTCCACTGGTGTGATTTCTAAAAAGGTTTGAATTAAATAAACTTGACGATTAAGCTGTACAATATCCCATGAAGGTGAAATCAAGCCTTTTTCACAAATGTAAGAATAACAACACATTTGGAATCTTTTGTAAAAGTCTAACAGACTTAGTGCTTGGTATGTCTCCAAACGAATAAATTTAGGGTGGGTTGTTTCATAAGCAGATCATGTCAAACCCTCTGTAATGGAATGCTATTTTCTATCATCTTCAGATGCCATGTCCACCCACAGGGATCCTCCACCTCCCCTCATAATCCTCACACTGGCCTTTCTCAATGGCTACTCCTCCTTCGCTGCACCCTCTGACGTCTCAGGGACCAACCACACAGCCACCCTTCATCTAAGGCCACACGGACGCATGTACGAAATGTTGGAGCTCTACTCAAATGATGACTACGACCTGAATTGGGACACCACTCCACCCCCGCCTACTCCCTCACGGGGCACCAATCCTCAGTCCTGTGACTACAACCCTTGCCGGGAGCTACAGACCCCCTGTGCCCAGCTGGCAGCCTCCAGCGGCTGCCTGTGTCCAGGGGTGAGTGGGCCCCACGTGGCCCCAGAGCCTCCAGACCTTAAGAGACTGTCTATGGAAGGGCCAGCGGTGGTTGTTCAGTGGTGTGCACCATCGTCTGTTGTGACCCGTTATGAGGTGGTGGTGGGTACCCTGGAGCCCCTGGTGTTTGGGGAGGACCAGAGGAGTGGTGTTGTGCGGGGGGTGGGGCAGGGGGTGGAGGTGTGTGTGGTGGCGGTGAATGACGCAGGAGTCAGCGAGCGTCAGAGGCGGTCCTGTACGATGTACGAGCCCCCTGGAGACAGCAGTCTGGCCCTCAAAGCTGGGCTCATTGGAGGGGCCCTGGGGCTCCTGCTGCTCCTCTCACTGGCTGTCCTGCTTTGGAGGCACAGGGCTCGGAGAAAAGCAGATGCCAGGATCACCCAGGCCATGGAGGAAACACTTCTGAGGGAAGGCAATGGAAGAGGCTAACTCAAGAGTTGTCCAGAACTGAGGCATATTTTACCATAAGAGACTGATTACGCAGTCTGTCTGTCTGTCTGTGTGTGTGTGTGTGTGTGTGTACACGTACTGAACAGGATGCTGAATAGGCCTGTGCTCACCGAAAGGCAGGAGGCACTCAGTCAGTCAGGTGATATGAAACAGCTTCCTGTCTTCTATACACATCTCAATTCAAACAATGACTCATCTCCCTTTGCTGACTTCACCTGCATGCACAGTCCAGATAAAATGCTAAAGCAAATACATTCAAAATTAAACAAGATGCAGGTTACATAACATAAAATAATAAATAAAAATATTAAAACAATGATTTAACATTTGTTATTCCTTATATAAACAAAACAGTTCGTCTTTCCTTGCTCATCATTGAAATAATATACATAGTCGAGAGGAGAAACAATTTAAACTGTTTCAGAAAAGGAGGTGAATTCTCGTCTTATGTTCTGTAAAGGCAACCATACAGCAGTTTTCATTTACAAACAGCTGTTTAACTAGCGGTCTACGAAATCCCTCTTGAATGGGTTTGTGAGACAATGTCATAGACTCATGGATCTTTACCTGTCTGAAAATGTTGGTCGCCCAATCCTGTAGTATTGGCATCAGAACACAAGTAGCACCGATGTTCTATTTGCCCACAGATGAGATTCATGTGAAAGCTTTTGCTGGATGGGAAATGGGGAGGGGTATGTAACCTCTTCCCCAGGCTATAATGAAATGCATTTGGCCGGCCGAGTCTAAGGGGAATGTGGCACAGGATGTTATACTCCTTTAGGAATAGTCTAAGTGGAAATATATAGGAAAAGTCTAAGTGGGATCCTTGGGAGGACCAACTCTAACATTACTCCAAAGAAGTCGATATGTAAAAGTTAGGGTAAGGGTTATTGTTAGGGTTTAGGGTAGGGATGTCCCAAGGTTCCCGCTAAGCATCTACTGTACAATATACACTGAGTGTACAAAATATGAGGAACACTTTTACATGACATAGACTGACTGACCAGGTGAAAGCTATGATACCCTGGTAGTAGGTTCAAGGCGCACCAGTTTGAGTGTGTCAAGAACTGCAACACTGCTGGGTTTTTCACTCTCAACCGTTTCCCATGTGTATCGAGAATGGTCCACCACCAAAGGATATTCAGACAACTTGACAACTGTGGGAAGCATTGGAGTCAACATAGGCCAGCATCAACATGGGTCAGCATCCCTGTGGATTGCTTTCGACACCTTGTAGAGGACGTGCCCCGACTAATTGTTCTGAGGGCAAAAGGGGGTGCAACTCAATATTAGGAAGGTGTTCCTAATGTTTTTTACACTCAGTGCATATCAGGGCCATATAGGCTAGCCTGAGTACCAGTCTGTTTAGCTAACATTCCACTCCTTTTACTCAGTGTCATTTCGCACATGAAAGACTTGGGGCCAAGGGCTGAGGGTTAATATGTCTACCAGATCTACCACTAAGGGGCAGCAGACTCCATAGATCCAGATTTCTGATACTGGTAGGCCTAGACTACCTCAAATATTGGTACAAAAATATAGCCTACAAACAGAGTTGGCACTGAACATACAAGATGACAATTATGGAAATAAATATAAATACTACACTCTTTGTGTTGGTTTGGTCATTAGGCCTACTTTAATTCCTTTGTAATTTGCAGCCTACTGAAAATACAGTTAGTAAGTGCCTATTGCCTACTAGGTTTATTTAAAGCCTACAAGGCTGGGATTTTTGGTCATACCAAAGAGTATTGACTATTATTGGTTTAACAACTCTGTAGTCATCATACCATAGCCATTATTGTCAGATGGGTAGCCAGCATTTATTGATCCCGCTCGTTTGATCGCCGAGTGGCCATTGATTTGGCGTCAGAGGGCTTGTTCGAAATTGCAGTCGACTATGCAGGCGACTACCGAATGACTGATCTACAAAGAACCTTGCATCATAAATAACTACACTCATTATTATTTGTAGATCAGTTACAATTTACCCATGATACATTATATTTTTGATCCTCTCGAACAAGGCCAGTGTCACTCCATTGAATGGAAGCCAGAGCCTTCGTGCACAAACCCATGCAGTGTGATAAATGTAAATTATTTGGTTATCTGTCCGTAAACGAGAGCAGTATTATATGCCAGCTGAGCCTAAATGCTGCAATTGTGGTGGTGAACATGCACCTGAATTTCTGAATCAAATCAAATTTATTTATAAAGCCCTTCTTACATCAGCTGATATCTAAAAGTGCTGTACAGAAACCCAGCCTAAAACCCTAAACAGCAAGCAATGCAGGTGTAGAAGCACGGTGGCTAGGAAAAACTGCCTAGAAAGGCCAGAACCTAGGAAGAAACCTAGAGAGGAACCAGGCTATGAGGGGTGGCCAGTCCTCTTCTGGATGTGCCGGGTGGAGATTATAACAGAACATGGCCAAGATGTTCAAATGTTCATAGATGACCAGCAGGGTCAAATAATAATAATCACAGTGGTTGTCGAGGGTGCAACAGTTCAGCACCTCAGGAGTAAATGTCAGTTGGCTTTTCATAGCCGATCATTCAGAGTATCTCTACCCCTCATGCTGTCTCTAGACAGTTGAAAACAGCAGGTCTTGGACAGGTAGCACGTCCGGTGAACAGGTCAGGGTTCTATAGCCGCAGGCAGAACAGTTGAAACTGGAGCAGCAACACGACCAGGTGGACTGGGGACAGCAAGGAGTCATCAGGCCAGGTAGTCCTGAGGCATGGTCCTAGGGCTCAGGTCCTCCGAGAAAGAATTAGAGAGAGCATACTTAAATTCACACAGGACACCGGATAAGACAGGAGAAATACTCCAGATATAACAGACTGACCCTAGCCCCCCGAGACATAAACTACTGCAGCATAAATACTGGAGGCTGAGACAGGAGAGGTCGGGAGACACTGTGGCCCCGTCCGACGAAGTGTCCTGTTAGGGTGATTGAGACGGAGGTGGCAAGAATAAGGGTTGTCCAGCATGTCTCCTATCCGGAGGCGGTGAGAATAAGGGCTGTCCAGAATGTCTCCTATCCAGAGGTGGTGATAAGAGTGGAAGAAAGGAGTGAAGTTGAGGAAGTAATGGTAGTAGGAGTAGAGACACCAGATTCCTTGTTAACAGAGGGATCCTGACATGTTGCATGTTAAGAAGGTGGACTTTGTAGTGTTTATTACTTTGTAGCGTTTTTTACTTTGTGGCGTTTATTACTTTGTAGCGTTTATTACTTTGTAGTGTTTATTACTTTGTAGCGTGTATTACTTTGTTGTGTTTATTAACTGCACAGCGCAAACGGAGAGGAAATCTGAGACAATAGCGTTTTGGGGTATTCATTTTTCTTTTTCTGCTCTTTTTCTGCGGAGGTAAACAAGTAATCATGTCGATGAACGCCCCGTCCTCACAGGCTCCTGAGGGATGTGATTTGAATGTGACTGAAGGAGTGGGATGGTTGTTTGATTTATTTGTGTATTTACTTTAGCCCCCTCTTCCCATAATGGAATATATTTGTATTTTTGTTTTGTTTCAATACCCCGTACAGTAGGTGGCAGCAATACACCAATATGTGTAGTCTGACATAAAGCTTTAAAGAAGAAAAAGAATGGAGGAAGAGGGAGGGGTCAAACTATCCATTTACATTACATTTAAGTCATTTAGCAGACGCTCTTATCCAGAGCGACTTACAAATTGGTGGTGCACTTTGAAAAGTGATTCTCAGAACATGGGAGTTTCTATAACTGGGGTAGCAGTAGATTTTAAAGTTGACCAGCTGAGGGCAAAGCTTCCCGTTGTATGTGATGCTCGTTGTTTGATGCGACGTAGACAGGGTGGTGAGTGGGGAAACAGAAGAGTCATTGTCTGTTCTTTTGAGTTTTGAAGTTGAGTCTTTGCCTGACAAAGTGAAGTTAGGATATACAAGTTATCCTGTACGAGCGTATGTGCCGAATACATTAAGATGTTACAGGTGACAAGCTTATGAGCATGTTGCAGCAGTGTGTAGGAGGGAGGGTCCAAGGTGTGAGAAATGTGCAGAAGGGCATGAGACAAAGGAATGTGTAGTATTGGAGAGAGTAGTGGAATGTGTTAATTGTAGGGGTGCCCATGGAGCTGGGGATCAGAAATGCGAGAGAGGCAAGTTGAGGTTTCCAGGGTTAGAGTAGTGCAGAAGTTGTCATATGCTGAGGCAGTGAAGAATGTAGAAGAAGGTGGGTTAAGGGGGAGGAGTGGTGAGAGTAGGAGAGATATACCCATACAGAGGTATAGGCCAAAAAGTGATATAAGTTTCAGTAAAATGGGATTTTTAGCATTTACAGTGAGGGAAAAAAGTATTTGATCCCCTGCTGATTTTGTGCGTTTGCCCACTGACAAAGAAATTATCAGTCTATAATTTTAATGGTAGGTTTATTTGAACAGTGAGAGACAGAATATCAACAAAAAAAAACAGAAAAACACATGTCAAAAATGTTATGAATTGATTTGCATTTTAATGAGGGAAATAAGTATTTGACCCCTCTGCAAAACATGACTTAGTACTTGGTGGCAAAACCCTTGTTGGCAATCACAGAGGTCAGACGTTTCTTGTAGTTGGCCACCAGGTTTGCACACATCTCAGGAGGGATTTTGTCCCACTCCTCTTTGCAGATCTTCTTCAAGTCATTAAGGTTTTGAGGCTGACGTTTGGCAACTCGAACCTTCAGCTCCCTCCACAGATTTTCTATGGGATTAAGGTCTGGATACTGGCTAGGCCACTCCAGGACCTTAATGTGCTTCTTCTTGAGCCACTCCTTTGTTGCCTTGGCCGTGTGTTTTGGGTCATTGTCATGCTGGAATACCCATCCACGACCCATTTTCAATACCCTGGCTGAGGGAAGGAGGTTTTCACCCAAGATTTGACGGTACATGGCCCCGTCCATCGTCCCTTTGATGCGGTGAAGTTGTCCTGTCCCTTTAGCAGAAAAACACCCCCAAAGCATAATGTTTCCACCTCCATGTTTGACGGTGGGGATGGTTTCTTGGGGTCATAGGCAGCATTCCTCCTCCTCCAAACACGGCAAGTTGGGTTGATGCCAAAGAACTCCATTTTGGTCTCATCTGACCACAACACGTTCACCCAGTTGTCCTCTGAATCATTCAGATGTTCATTGGCAAACTTCAGACGGGCATGTATATGTGCTTTCTTGAGCAGGGGGACCTTGCGGGCGCTGCAGGATTTCAGTCCTTCACGGCATAGTGTGTTACCAATTGTTTTCTTGATGACTATGGTCCCAGCTGCCTTGAGATCATTGACAAGATCCTCCTGTGTAGTTCTGGGCTGATTCCTCACCGTTCTCATGATCATTGCAACTTCACGAGGTGAGATCTTGCATGGAGCCCCAGGCTGAGGGAGATTGACAGGTCTTTTGTGTTTCTTCCATTTGCGAATAATCACAGAAACTGTTGTCACCTTCTCACCAAGCTGCTTGGCGATGGTCTTGTAGCCCATTCCAGCCTTGTGTAGGTCTACAATCTTGTCCCTGACATCCTTGGAGAGCTCTTTGGTCTTGGCCATGGTGGAGAGTTTGGAATCTGATTGATTGATTGCTTCTGTGGACAGGTATCTTTTATACAGGTAAGAAACTGAGATTAGGAGCACTCCCTTTAAGAGTGTGCTCCTAATCTCCGTTCGTTACCTGTATGAAAGACACCTGGGAGCCAGAAATCTTTTTGATTGAGAAGGGGTCAAATACTTATTTCCCTCATTAAAATGCAAATCAATTTATAACATTTTTGACATGCATTTTTCTGGATATTTTTGTTGTTATTCTGTCTCTCACTGTTCAAATAAACCTACCATTAAAATTATAGACTGATAATATCTTTGTCAGTGGGCAAACGTACAAAATCAGCAGGGGATCAAATACTTTTTTCCCTCACTGTATAGCAATGGTTATTTATTGTACTGCAGGGATGGATCAGAAGTCTCAGAAAATTGAGGTTGTGGTGGCAGCTTCAGAGAGGTATTTGGGTGTGCGAGACTTGACAGCAGAAGAGTTACAGGGTGTGTTAAGTGGTGTTGTCCCATCCTATCCTTTCAGGATGATGGCATGAGGTAGGAATAAATACATGTAATTAGGGGAGTAGGGTGGTGTTCATTTTATTTTAGATCATTTTGAAATTAGTGAGTGTAGTGTTAGATGGCAGGGTATTTATTTAGTACATGTTTATTTAATTGTTTTATATATATTATTATTTTAAAGCAAAGTATAAGGGAGTTGTACTCCAGTCTAGTAGGTGGCGGTAATGCAACAAATTGGATGCCAATCGCCGTTAAACCTCATAGAAGAAGAAGAATGGGAGTGTCTCGAGGGGCTGCTGTTGTCTAGGATATTGGGAGCGCAGTTCCATCGAAACTTTGAAGACAATATGTTGAATTTTATGTTAGGTGCTGTTTTGTAGTGCATGCTTCATCGAAGAGAAGTGGCAAATCGCGTGCTAACAATTGATCCGTAAGTAGAATTTGTCATACGTGTCGCTATATTTTTTTGTTGTGCGCATTCTGAGCCTCAAGGCAAATTAAATGACCCGTATGGATGGATGCATGCATTTAATTCCATATGGCGCGTGCCCATGGCTCCTGGTTGCCTAAAATCAGGGGTCGGTTTAAGGCTAAATTAATTTTAGCACCACTGAAATTAGCCTTAACGGAAAGGTTTTAATGTTTTTGTGCATCCATTCATTCCCTGTGTCATTTCACGTTTATCTGAGTTATTTGCGCGCAAACATCCGGCCGATATAACGTAGCACTGTGATAAAGTCGCTCTCACTACAGTGGAAGTTAATAGGAATACGATTTAGATCGCGAAAACGTCTATCAAAAATGTCAGACTTCAATACTGGCCTGTGTCATAACTCGGGGTGATGTCTTCCCTAAGGAGGGAAGATAATATTTTTGCGATATTCCTACCTCGAGAAATTTGTCTATCAGATGTGTTCCTATTTGTCTGCCTCTAGTCCAGGATGCATTGTATGGTGCAGTTGCCAGAGATATTCCAGAAAGCACAGAATGTCGACCAATCGGGTCCACGTTGTCATTCTTCGTCATGCGGCTGCTAAAATAATCCAGTCTCAAAATCTGTGTATATGTCGAGAAACGAGTTTATTTTCCTCGAAAGTACTCAATGGCCCGATTCTAAAGCTATACGATACTACAGAGAGCAAGTTAATTATCTCGGGAAAACATTAATGTTGACGAAATCCGTGCTAGTGTTGTTTTTTTAGCTAGCGCCCAATAAACTCCCATTCACTCCTCGGAAAGCGCGCCATGTCCCAGAATTGCACAGCATGCGGTCCATAGACGAATCAAAGGCAACGTTTGCCATGTATAACAAAAGAATATCTGCCGTTGCGAATGTTAGACCACTCTGTACGGCTGGTTGAACATGGTGAGAGAGCTGTAAAATCGCCTATACAAACTGCACTAACTAGCTACGTTAATGCTTATATTGTCTTCGGAATTATTTCGTGTAGCTACACTAGCTAGCCAGCTCAGAGAGCATTGCATTGTGGATTTTGTAGTCGACTTGAGCTGCAACAGATTTCCAAAAATATTTTCCATTTTACCTTGTAACGTCAGAATGAATTTTTTTTAACAAAAGAATATTGTTCTCACATAGTTATTTAACACTACAGTTGAATATGGAAGTTTACATACACTTAGGTTGGAGTCATTAACTTGTTTTCCAACCACTCCACAAATTTCTTGTTAACAAACTATAGTTTTGGCAAGTCGTTTAGGACATCTACTTTGTGCATGACACAATTCATTTTTCCAACAATTGTTTACAGATAGATTATTTAACTTATAATTCACTGTTTCACAATTCCAGTGGGTTAGAAGTTTACATACACTAAGTTGATTGTGCCTTTAAACAGCTTGGAAAATTCCAGAAAATTATGTCCGCTTCAGATAGGCTAATTGACATAATTTGAGTCAATTGGAGGTGTACATGTGGATGTATTTCAAGGCCAACCTTCAAACTCAGTGCCTCTTTGCTTGACATCATGGGGAAATCAAAAGAAATCAGCCAAGACCTCAGAAAAAATATTGTAGACCTCCACAAGTCTGGTTCATCCTTGGGAGCAATTTACAAACGCCTGAAGGTACCACGTTCATCTGTACAAACAATAGTACACAAGTATAAACACCATGGGACCACGCAGCCGTCATTCCACTCAGGAAGGAGACGCGTTCTGTCTCCTAGAGATTAATGTACTTTGGTGCGAAAAGTGCAAATCAATCCCAGAACAACAGCAAAGGCCCTTGTGAAGATGCTGGAGAAAACAGGTACAAAAGTATCTATATCCACAGTAAAACGAGTCCTATATTGACATAACCTGAAAGGCAGCTCAGCAAGGAAGAAGCTACTGCTCCAAAACCTCCATAAAAAAGCAAGACTCCGGTTTGCAACTGGACATGGGGACAAAGATCAAAAATATAACTGTTTGGCCATAATGCCCATTGTTATGTTTAGAGGGGAAAAAGCAGAGGCTTGCAAGCCGAAGAACACCATCCCAACCGTGAAGCGCAGGGGTGGCAGCATCATGTTGTGGGAGTGCCTTACTGCAGGAGAACTGGTGCACTTCACAAAATAGATGGCATCATGAGGGAGGAAAATTATGTGGATATATTGAAGCAACATCTCAAGACATCAGTCAGGAATTTTAAGCTTGGTCGCAAATGGGTCTTCCAAATGGACAGTGACCCCAAGCATACTTCAAAAGTTGTGGCAAAATGGCTTAAGGACAACAAAGTCAAGGTATTGGAGAGGCCATCACAAAGCCCTGACTGCAATCCCATAGAAAATGTGTGGGCAGAACTGAAAAAGTGTGTGCGAGCAAGGAAACCTACAAACCTGACTCAGTTACACCAGCTCTGTCAGGAGGAATGGGCCAAAATTCACCCAACTTATTGTGGGAAGCTTGTGGAAGGCTACCCAAAACGTTTGACCCAAGTTAAACAATTTAAAGGCAATGCTACCAAATACTAATTGAGTGTATGTAAGCTTCTGACCCACAGGGAATGTGAGGAAAGAAATAAAAGCTGAAATAAATCATTCTCTCTATTCTGACATTTCACATTCTTAATAAAGTGGTGATCCTAACTGACCTAAGACGGAATTTTTTACTAGGATTAAAAGTCAAGAATTGTGAAACCTGAGTTTAAATGTATTTGGCTAAGGTGTATGTAAACTTCTGACTTCAACTGTAAATTAAAGGAATGAGTGGTTTTGGGTTGATTTTTCCATTTTAAGATGCTTTTGGGAGACTGGGTTGTTTACACAAGCAGCCCAATTCAGATATTTTGCTAGCTAACAGATTGTAACAGGCTAATCTAATGTGATGCTCCAGACCAATAATGGACTAAAGGAGCCTAACGTTACTCCTTATAGTCCAAGGACCTTACATGTTCTGTTTAGAGGTGAATTGGCTCTAGAAACATAAAGCCTTGTTCTTTCATATCACATTAAAATAATTTCACAAATTAGAGGTTGACCGATTAATCGGAATGGCCGATTAATTAGGGGCGATTTCAAGTTTTCATAACAATCGGAAATCGGTGTTTTTGGACACCGATTTGGCCGTTTTTATTTAAAAAATGTACACCTTTATTTAATCTTTATTTAGCTATGCAAGTCAGTTAACCTCTCTAGGGTACGTGAGAAGGTAGCGTCCCACCTCTTCAACAGCCAGTGAAACTGCAGGGCGCCAAATTCAAAACAACAGAAATCCCATAATTTAAAATTCCTCAAACATACCTGTATTTTACACCATTTTAAAGATACACTTGTAAATCCAGCCACAGTGTCCGATTTCAAAAAGGCTTTATGAAGAAAGCAAACCAAACGATTATGTTAGGTGAGTGTCTATTCACAGAATAACACAGCCATTTTTCCAGCCAAAAAGAGGAGTCACAAAAAGCAGAAATAGAGAGAAAATTAATCACTAATCTTTGATGATCTTCATCAGATGACACTGATAGGACTTCATGTTACACAATACATGTATGTTTTGTTCGGTAAAGGTTATATTTATATCCAAAAATCTGAGTTTACATTGGCGCGTTATGTTCAGAAGTTCCAAAACATCCTTTGATTTTGCAGAGAGCCACATCAATTTACAGGAATACTCATAATAAACATTGCTAAAAGATACAACTGTTATGCATGGAATTTTAGATGCACTTCTCCTTAATGCAACCGCTGTGTCAGATTTCAAAAAGCTTTACGGAAAAAGCAAACCATGCAATAATCTGAGTAGGCGCTCAGAGCCCAATCAAGACACAAATATATCCGCCATATTGTGCAGTCAACATAAGTCAGAAGTAACATTATAAACATTCACTTACCTTTGATCTTCATCAGAATGCACTCCCAGGAATCCCAGTTCCACAATAAATGTTTGTTTTGTTTGATAATGTCCATCATTTATGTCCAAATTCCTCCTTGTTGTTCTAGCGTTCAGTACACTTTCCAAACTCACGACGCGCGGGCAAGTCCAGCGGAAAGTACGAAAGAAAAGTCAAAAAAGTTATATTACAGTCCGTTAACTTCTTGACGCGCGGATCCCTTTAGCGGGCTCATTTTCGTAAACAACCGCTGAATTGCAGTGCGCTAAATTAAAAAATATATATTTATAATCATGAAATCACAAGTGAAATATACCAAAACACAGCGTAGCTTGTTGTTAATCCACCTATAATGTCAGATTTTGAAAATATGCTTTACAGCGAATGGTTGATGATATTACTAGTTTATCTAGCGTGTCCTGCGTTGCATATAATCGATGCGGTGCGTATCGTTGCTCCAATGTGTACCTAACCATAAACATCAATGCCTTTCTTAAAATCAATACACAGAAGTATATATTTTTTAAACTGCATATTTAGCTAAAATAAATCCAGGTTAGCAGGCAATTTTAACCAGGTGAAATTGTGTCACTTCTCTTGCGTTCATTGCACGCAGAGTCAGGGTATATGCAACAGTTTGGGCTGCCTAATTTGCCAGAATTATAACATAACATTGAAGGTTGTGCAATGTAACAGGAATATTTAGACTTATGGATGCCACCCGTTAGATAAAATACGGAACAGTTCCGTATTTCACTTAAAGAATAAACGTCTTGTTTTCGAGATGATAGTTTCCGGATTTGACCATATTAATGACCTAAGGCTCCTATTTCTGTGTGTTTTATTATGTTATAACTAAGTCTATGATTTGATAGAGCAGTCTGACTGAGCGGTGGTAGGCAGCAGCAGGCTCGTAAGCATTCATTCAAACAGCACTTTCGTGTGTTTGCTATCAACTCCCGAGATTAGGCTGGTGTAACCGATGTGAAATGGCTAGCTAGTTAGCGGGGTGCGCGCTAATAGCGTTTCAAACGTCACTCGCTCTGAGACTTGGAGTAGTTATTCCCCTTGCTCTGCATGGGTAACGCTGCTTCGAGGGTAGCTGTTGTCGTTGTGTTCCTGGTTTGAGCCCAGGTAGGAGCGAGGAGAAGGATGGAAGCTATACTGTTACACTGGCAATACTAAAGTGCCTATAAGAACATCCAATAGTCAAATGTTAATGAAATACAAATGGTATAGAGAAAAATAGTCCTATAATAAATACAACCTAAAATTTCTTACCTGGGAATATTGAAGACTCATGTTAAAAGGAACCACCAGCTTTCATATGTTCTCATGTTCTGAGCAAGGAACTTAAACGTTAGCTTTTTTACATGGCACATATTGCACTTTTACTTTCTTCTCCAACATTTGCATTATTTAATCCAAATTGAACATGTTTCATTATTTATTTGAGGCTAAATTGATTTTATTGGTGTATTATATTAAGTTCAAATAAAAGTGTTCATTCAGTATTGTTGTAATTGTCATTATTACGAATAAATAAAAATCGGCCGATTGATCGGTATCGGCTTTTTTTGGTTCTCCAATAATCGGTCTCGGCGTTGAAAAATCATAATCGGTCGACCTCTATCACAAATGCAAAATATACACTTGAGGACAGCTCATAATAATGTCTAGAATGGAGCAAATGGAATGGCAAACACACAGAAACCATGTGTTTTATACCATTCTGCTCCAGCCATTACCACAAGCACATCCTCCCCAATTAAGTTGCCACCAACCTCCTACTCTGTACACTGACACTGTTTTAACTGATTAACACTTGCCGCCTACAGTATTTTTCAGTAACAACGTGTTTGTGGCGTCCATCTTCCGTTTCCCCACAGGTGTTTGGAGACGCAGATAGCTCATTAGCACAGATAGTCAACGCTGTAACATGGAAAGATGGCCATGTGGGAAGCCTAACCCTATAAAAGGTGTAGTAATTTAACCTTTTGTTTGTTGAAAATGATTTCTCGCTGATGTATGTTTACAAATCCATACAAAAAGTGATGTGTTTTAACGTATAAAGCACGCATTGGTGGCTCTTAAAAAAACTGCCAGAAGATACTATGTCAATAGGCGCTAAAGGAAGTTGATGATTTTGACCAACCTTAACTTGTCGACACTTGCCAAATTCCAGACTTGAAAGACAACCAATGTCTTCTAAACATCCATGTCTAGTTGCAGAGGGTTTGTTTGAATTCAGAAAATACTTTGTTATTAAATGTTTTGATCCATAAAGAAATCCAACAACGCTCCATGTGTTTGGATGCTCAATCAGTTTTTTTTCTTAAATGACCTGCCATGACAACCACCTAAAACTTTAAAGGAACAGTGACAGGAAATGAGCATTGCGTGTTACTTCAGAGGCTACATTTCATTTTCATTTTTCCTTTATTTAACTAGGCAAGTCAGTTAAGAACAAATTCTTATTTTCAATGACTGCCTAGGAACAGTGAGTTAACTGCCTTGTTCAGGGGCAGAATGACAGATTTTTACCTTGCCAGCTTGGGGATTCGATCTTGCAACCTTTCGGTTACAAGTCCAACGCTCTAACCACTAGGCTACCTGCCGCCTCATTCATACATCAGTATGAATGGGCAAATCTGATATGGTCACATGTAAGACTGATTTGAACAGAAAAAAATATCTGAATTGGATTCTTTGGGTGGTACCACTGTGATAAACTTTCTGGGTAAAAAGTCTGAATACAACAAAAAAAAATTGGGGTGTGGATCAGAAAACCAGTCAGTATCTGGAGTGACCACCATTCGCGTCATGCAGCGCGAAACATCTTGGCATAGAGTTGATCAGGCTGTTGATTGTGGCCTGTGGAATGTTGTCCCACTCCTCTTCAATAGCTGTTTGAAGTTGCTGGATATTGGCAAGAACTGGAACACGCTGTCATACTCGTCAATCAAGAGCATCCCAAACATGCTCAATGGATAACATGTCTGCTGAGTATGCTGTCCATAGATGAACAGGGGCATTTTCAGCTTCCAAGAATTGTGTACTCCACATGGGACAGTGAATTTTCATGCTGAAACATGAGGTGATGGTGGCGGATGAATGGCACGACAATGGGCCTCAGGATCTCGTCACGGCATCTCTGCATGCAAATTGCCATCGATAAAATGAAATTGTGTTCGATGTCCGTAGCTTATGCCTGCCCCATACCATAACTCCACCGCCACTATGTTCACAACATTGACATCAGCAAACCGATTGCCCACATGATGCCATACACGCTATCTGCCATCTTCCCGGTACATTTTAAACCGGAATTCATCCTTGAAGAGCACACTTCTCCAGCGGCCATCAAAGGTGAGCATTTGCCCGCTGACGTCGGTTACAACACCAAACTGCAGTCAGGTCAAGACCCTGGTGAGGACGACAAGCACGCAGATGAGCTTCCCTAAGACGGTTTCTGACAGTTTTTGTGCAGAAATTCTCCGGTTGCACAAACCCAGTTTCATCAGCTGTACAGGTGGCTGGTCTCAGACGATTACGCAGGTGAAGAAGCCAGATGTGGAGGTCCTGGGCTGGCGTGGTTACACATGGTCTGCGGTTGTGAGGCCGGTTTGACATACTGCCAAATTATCTAAAATGACGGAGTTGGCTTATGGTAGAGAAATTAACATTCAATTATCTGAAAACAGCTCTGGTGAACATTAGAGGCCTTCTATTATCCCCAGCACAAGGTGCACCTGTGTAATGATCATGCTGTTTAATCGGCTTCTTGATATACCACACCTATCAGGTGGATGGATTATCTTGGCAAAGGAGAAATGCTCACTAACAGGGTTGTAAACAAATTTGTGCACAAAAAACAAACATTTTAGAGAATCTTTTTGTGCATATGCCACATTTCTGGGATCTTTTATTTCCGATCATGAAACATGGAACCAACACTTTGCATGTTGCGTTTTTATATTTTTGTTCAGTGTACTTCCGTCTTGTGCTCGTGCCTTAGGTGGTGAGCATTCAAATCGTCATAGCTATACACACAGAGCCAAGTCTAAATCAGGTTATTAATACGGACTGTTTGGTAGCGATGTGTGAGAAAGGAAATTCCACACTCGGATTCTAAAGGAGCAAGGACCCTGGAAGCCTACTGTTGGTTATTTTGTATTATGCGTTTCATTAAAAAAGAGGCAGCACTCTTGCTCAGAATGAAAAGCTGGTTGTTTTTCATGTTAACATGAAATGTAGGCTATGTTCTCCATAGATTTGCATACAATTGAATATGCAGCATTATTATAAAATGCCCACCATAACTTTAGTCAATAAAATATAGGGCTAATATAATGAATGTTCCTAGTGTATATTTTAACTCAATAACCCCCTGCATCTCATTTTGCAGGTGAGGACACTGCTGTAAATGTTGAGGACCAGAGTAACATCTCTGGAGGAGGTGATTCCCATCAGGAACTACAGATGAACCACTTTGGACATCCTCTTTTTCTTCCGAGCCCGTCAGTGAGACCTGAGCCTGTGCCGCAGACGCTGGGACATTCAGACGGTTTCAGACTAGACGCGCATCTGGGTGTGTCTCGGAATGTTGAGGAGATCCTGGACTATTGGAGACTGGATCCTGTTTGTAGCCCTGGAGGTTCAAAGGCGGGAGCTGGAGATCCAGAGACAATACCAGTCAGTAACAAGACACCAACAGCTATGATGGGGGATGTTCCTGTGTTTACTCTAGCCTCACTAGTGGATCTGTCCAATGGAGGAGTAACATGTGAGCCATGTGATGTTAAGAAAGTACCTACAGAGACCAAATGCAGTGCATTGACCTCCCTTCACATTAGATCCAAAGAGAAGCAGCAGTCAGAGTCTAGTAAAAAGAGTGAATTGAATTTATCTCAGTGTAAAAGTGAGATTATGTCTGAATGTCCTGAGATGAAAGTTGAGGATCCTATTTGGTCATATTATTATCAGATTGAATCCGGCATGACTCCAGTTAAAACAAAAGCCATCCCAGTTAAAAAAGAGTCCTTAGAAAATGCTACTGTGGCTGTCAAAACCAAAGATGAAGTTGATTCTGAAATGAAAGTTGAGGATCCTATTTGGGCCTGTTATTTTGCAGAACAGGAAAAAGGGGTGCCTATTGTTGAAAGGAAAACATATGCTGCACATGTGAAAGAAGAACCTGTAGATATTGAGATTCCATTTAGCTTTGCTCTTGGTTCATCTTCACCGGAAAACGGTGTTCAGCTGACTCTGACTGACAGATGTGATCAAGATAGAAATGGAGGCCTATATGCAGTGAAACCTGCCGAAGAACAAAGTGTGAAAAACTCTACAGAAACTTACTATGTGAAACGGGAAATGGTGGACATCAAAAATGAAGATCCCATATGGGCTAATTTTCACCTGAATGAAGTAAGAAAGGATTTGAAGCCAGAATATGATAATTTAGTATCTCTACTTTCGTCAATGATAGAAGACAACCATCAGCCACCAATCTTCAAGGAATTGCTATCATTGAAGACTGAGAGTACGCAACCCATCCATATGGTCAACGTATCAGTGCCTGCAATCACAGGAGGGCAGGAACGCACTATGACCTCTGACCCAAAAGGCTGTTCTCAGCCCATTTCACACCAGCCCAGCAAAAAGCAAAGGTTGGAGTGCGAGCCTGGTGACAAATCACTGGCCTCTAACTCAACACAGGCAAATACAAACCAGAGATCACATAAGCCACAGCAGCAAGATGGAACATCAGGCTTTTATACATCTACTCAGTCTCATCATACACACATTTCCCAGTCAGACCTGGGTTCTCAGTCAAATACGACAGACCACTCATTACCAATGTCAGGTACAGGTATAAAACATCTGCCTCAAACATCAAACATCTACGACAAATATAAACCATATACTATTGCAAAAGAAATGATAAATACCTGCCAACTATGTGGTAAATCCATTGCTTCACATAAACTGTCAGCAGAGGCTGTAAAAGGACCGGGACAGACGGACACAACTAGACCCTGGACATGTTGTGTATGTAAAGCAACATATAAAGGCCAAGGAACATGGGTGTTTCACAGACAAATACACATTAGTGGCTTAAAATGCCCTGAGTGTGGAAAGTGTTTTAAAACACAACATAGCTTGGATGTTCATAAGAAGACGCATTCTAAGGAAAGGCCTTTCTCTTGTGAGGAGTGCGGTAAGACCTATCGCACTCTCAGCCTTCGCAACGCACACATTTACAGTTGTCACAAAACTCCCAACCATGCCTGTCAGGAGTGTGGCAAGAGTTTTAGGCAAAGAGCCCACCTATGCATTCACATGAACATACACACAGGAAATAGAC
Organism: Salvelinus alpinus; assembly: GCF_045679555.1. NCBI lineage: Eukaryota > Metazoa > Chordata > Actinopteri > Salmoniformes > Salmonidae > Salvelinus > Salvelinus alpinus. The sequence continues at coordinate 29,835,383 of NC_092109.1, read as the reverse complement.
CCTATCAGTGTGCAGACTGCCAGGCTGCCTTCAAGTCACCCTCAGCACTGTATACGCACAAGACTATTCACACAGGTGAGAAGCCCTTTGTCTGCCCTCTGTGTGGCATGCGTTTCCGCCTCAATGCCTTCCTCACTGTCCACCTGAACACACACTCTACCACCAAAGGAAAACTGCACAATAAGTCAGGGAAAAGCCAATCGAAGAGGGAGCAGTCAGACTCTGAAGAGACCTCAGACTCCCTCTCTGACTCAGACTCCCTCTCTGACTCCACCCCTCAAACCCCCACCTCTAGAGAGACCAGGAGTCAGAGGAAATCGAGGCAGGTGGAAAACTGAAGGTGAATGGAACTCTTTAAATGCTATGATCTGATGATCCAAGGATGAAGCATATTTTATTTGAATCTGTATATTTTACAATCTTTGTGCTTAGTAAAACCTAGTTTTAAGTTCAACCTAGTTAGTGTTTTGTTGATTGCTGCTTCACAATAAAATGTTTTGTTCAAATGAAACTGTAACTTTACAATGTCTTTGTTCATTTGTTTCTATTAGCTGTTGTCATAGCACACTGGGGTCCTCAACATTGATCAAATCAGTGAACTGGAGAGCAGCATATGTTACCACTCACAGCAGCCCATGTGTACATGTATGTGTGCATTTGTGTTAATATTTGACTTATTTTGCAATACAAAGGAAACGGGTCAGAACAAGCGTAGTATTGTAAGGGTAATATTTCCCTGTGAATCCTTTTGAAGCACTTGATTGTGTGCTGGATGTTAACAGAATGGGCTGTGTGGCACAGGATGTAAGTGTGATATATTGTATCATTGAGCAGCCCAAACTGCTGAGGACTACCACAATGCAACACATCAGATCCACAATTGAAGAGCAGTAGACCCCATAGATTCGGATATATCAGTATTTGTTTTTACAAAAACACTGAAGACATGTATCAAGTATATGAATTAGATGCTAATTACACAATGTATTTCATTCATGGATAAATTACAATTGTGTAGGTAATTTATGTTTTGATTTGGTGATAGTGACAGAAAAACAGAAAAAACCATTGGTGTCTAGGACTATAATATATCAGGGTCATATAGGCTATACCTAGGGCCCGCTGAAGTTTCAGGTCCATTGTCAGTAAAAGACGAATGGTCAGGTCACATGCCCATGAAGAAGGTACACCAGATGTACCACTAAGGGGCAGCAGACTCCATAGATCCAGAGTTCTGATACTGTATGTCGGTAATGGGCAACTTTGATGGGGGTGGGGGCCACAAAAAAATGTAACTCATGAGGGGCCGCAGTGGCTCGTGGGTCTATGTACCCACAACCCCCCCGTCAAGTTTAGATAGCTGGCCGCTAGTCTAATTTACCAATCTAAAAAAATTGACATTGGCTAATTGAGTGACTGTCAAGATAATCCATCCACCTGACAGGTGTGGCATATCAAGAAGCTGATTAGAACAGCATGATCATTACACAGGTGCCCCTTGTGCTGGGGACAATAAAAGGCCACTCTAAAATGTGCAGTATTGTCACACAACACAATGCCACAGATGTTTTGAGGGATCTTACAATTGGCATGTTGACTGCAGGAATGTTCACCAGAGTTTTTGCCAGAGAATGTAATGTTCATTTTTCTACCATAAGCCGCCTCCAACATAGTTTTAGAGAATTTGGCAGTATGTCCAACCGGTCTCGCAACCACAGACCACGTGTTACCACGCCAGCCCAGGATCTCCATATCCCGGCTTCTTCACCTACGGGATCGTCTGAGACCAGCCACTTGGACAGCTGATGAATGGGTTTGCACAACTCAAGAATTTCTGCACGAACTGTCAGAAACCGTCTCAGGGAAGCTTATCTGTGTGCTACCGACTTCAGTGGGCAAATGCTCACCTTCGATGACCACTGGCACACTGGAGAAGTGTGCTCTTCACGGATGAATCCCAGTTTCAACTGTACCGCGCAGACAGTGAAAAAGTATGGTGTGGTGCGGGCGACCGGTTTTCTGATGTCAACGTTGTGAATGGAGTGCCCCATGGTGGGGTTATGGTATGGGCATAAGCTACGGACAACGAACACAATTACATTTTATCAATGGCAATGAATAGAATGAATGTACAGATACCGTGACGAGACCCTGAGGCCCATTGTCGTGCCATTCATCCGCCATCACTTCATGTTTCAGCATGATAATGCACTGCCCTATGTCGCAAGGATCTGTATACAATTCCTGGAAGCTGAAAATGTCCCAGTCCTTCCATGGCCTGCATACTCACCAGATGTCACCCGTTGAGCATGTTTGGGATGCTCTGGATTGGCGTGTACGGCAGCGTGTTCAGCCATTGAAAAGGAATGGGACAACATTCCACAGGCCACAATCAACAGCCTGATCAACTCTATGCGAAGGACTTCCTGAGGCAAATGGTGGCACACCAGATACTGACTGGTTTTCTGATCCACTCCCCTATTTTAAAGGTATCTGTGACCAACAGAAGCACATCTGTATTCCCAGGCATGTGAAAACTATAGATTAGGGCCTAATGAATTTATTACAATTGACTGATTCCCTTACAATTCATATAAATCTTTGAAATTGTTGCATGTTGCTTTTATATTTTTGTTAAGTATCAATTGGTCCGCATGCCACCAGTTGTCCATCCCAGCTGTATGTCAAATATTTGTACAAAGCCACATCGGGAAAAAGTTTAAAGTAATAGGCTCTATTAAATGTATAACCTACAAACAGCGCTGAACAGACAAAATTACATTAATATAAATAAATTTAAATGTTTTACTGTTTGTGTTGGTTTGGTCTTAACGACTCATTGTTATTTAGAGGTACTTTATCGTACCCAAGTGGAATTGATCCCTTCGCTTGACCTCTGAGTGGCCCTCGATTTGTCAAGTCAACGAACACAATTACATTTTATCAATGGCAATTTGAATGTACAGATACCGTGACGAGACCCTGAGGCCCATTGTCGTGCCATTCATCCGCCATCATCACTTCATGTTTCAGCATGATAATGCACTGCCCCATGTCGCAAGGATCTGTATACAATTCCTGGAAGCTGAAAATGTCCCAGTCCTTCCATGGCCTGCATACTCACCAGACGTCACCCGTTGAGCCATTCATTGGAAGCCATGGGCTACAGGATTGACTGTATATGAATGGACAAAGCCATCAGTGATGTCACACCATTCATTAATAGGTGAAGACTCAATGGCGCATTTGAAGACTAGGAAACCGATTTTAGTGACTAAGATGGTATCTAATGGGGGACATTTTCTAGATAACATCAGAAAGACAGATGCGAAGCAAGAGGGTCCACTACCGTCTAAATCTGTCCACGCAGGAATACAGCGATAAGCTGACGTCCTGCCTTCCCGCCTTAGGGATAGCGACTCTCATTGTTTGGGCAGAGATTGGAGACAAGACCATCTTGTCATTATATTATACAGTCAATTTATCCTGGGCTATAGACGGGTTGATTGTTAAACAATAAAACCAACTTGTGCACAACTATGGGGCAAAATAGACGGTTGGCTTAGATTGTTGACATGTAAACTATATTTAGTCTCCAATGTTTATCAAAAACATAAATACATTTGCACAATAATCACTTGTCTCTCAAACGCATCTTGGTTAGCTAGCCAGGGAATTTTAGCCATATTAGCATTGACATGAAATCAGTCAAAACACTTCAAAACAAGATATGGTATCAACAACACGATTAAACTAGATGAAATGAGCCACATACGATACCACACACATTAAGGTTTTTTGTCATTGTTTCTGGCTATACAGAACCACAACAACTCATGGGCTTCTGCCCTACTGATGTGTGCGCATCGTTTTTGTGACGTCAGCTAAGGAGGGGTCGACAGTGTTGCCAACTCATCAGTAAGGAAAGTAGCTATTGGCTGTCCTAAAAGTCGCTAAATGACGTCATCACCTAATTTGCATAATTGGCCATGTGCATGTAATTGTGATGGACGCTGTAGGAAAGAGGAATAACGTTGTGGGAGAGACAAAAAGTGAGTATGTTTAGAACTACATGTTCTAAATATGTTTAGAACTACAAATGAGCAACCTGCAGAGAGTGCGCACACACAGCGAATAAGAACCAGATATTTGAGGCCATACTCCTCCTTCAGCGCTTTATGGACCCCATTGTTAATCCCCGTCATAACAGAGGCATTGTCAGTCCCTATTCCCAGGAGTTTCTCTTTTTTAAGACAACACTTCGAGGAAAGCCACAAACAACAGCACGGGCTATAGATTTGGCATCTCCTCCCTCCAACTCAAGAAGCCCCGGAAATGTTGATACAATTGTCTGCTTGGTGTCACTAAAGTACCTTATCACAACCCCCAGGTACTTAGAAACACTAACATCCGTGGACTCGTCGAGGAGGAGGCTGCAACTTTTTCAGAAAGTATCGTGCTAGAACACCATTAATCATTTCTGTGCACTTTGTCCTGTGCATTTTGAAGTAGGTAGTCTGAGAAAGCAGCTCTACATGCTTCTCCAATGTGATCACATGCCAGCATGGAACAGTGTTCAGCGATAGCTAATGCCATGGTGGCCTCAGCCTTTTTTGCAGAGTAATTTTTTTTAACCATAAATGGCAGCTTGTTTTGGGTGGAACTGTTATAAGGCTTTGCCTTTTGAGTATGTTTTTGAGTTGTCATGTGTTTTTTTACATCACTAAGTTTGGTGTAGAAATCAGCCTTACAATCAATACAGGCAGTATGCCCATGTATCATCTCCAATAAGCAGCTTCAACCAGCCTTTTCAATTCAGGGTTTGATTCCCACTCATTTCTGTATTTTTGAGTGTACAGTTTAGTAGACTGAGACATGATGAGCTAGCCAGCTAGATGTTTAGCTTATGTCACAGAGAGGCACACACACAGTGGACAAGGTGAGTAAGTGACTGAGGCTGTGTGAGTCAAATGTAGTGATTTATTTTTGTGCAGTGATTTATATTTTAGACAAAGAATATTTTACATTTACATCCCGCCCTGAATGTAAGCCAGGGCGGGATCAGCCAGTGGCGGCTTCCCGCATGCACGATTCATTTGCAGTCTGGACGCGGAGGGGAGAACATCTCCTGCTCTGACTGCAGCTGGGAGGGACTGCTGCGCGAGGACTGGGCCGCCTGTGAGTGCTTTGGGACTGGGGTGGGGCCCACGGCAGCACCCGCTGCTCGTTGAGAAGAGTAAGAACTATACGTGCTTTCACGTCAAAGTCTCCAATAACACCAGAAAAAGTCGCTAGATTTGTCGCTAATCGTTTTTTGAAAATGTGTCACTAGAGGGGTCTGAATACACGCTAAATATAGTGACAAAGCCACTAAGTTGGCAACACTGGGATCCTGCCCTCAGGCTGCTGCTTCTTCTTATTCTTCTATGATATCATGGCGGTCCGCAAACAATCGTTTAAGTGCATGCTGACACCTACTGAGCTGGAATGTATGATCAATCATGATCTGCCCAATTCTGTACTCCCATAAAAATAAAATTCAAAACCAAATATATTCTAAACTTCTACTACACCCTCCCCCAAAACTCCTCCCCAACCCCATTCAACTTTATCTATATCATGCTGAAACACTCCACCCTTAGGATTGTTCAGCATGTCAACAACCATTTCAAGAGTAACATCTGTCACCCCTAATATCTACTTTGCCGTCTCCACAATAACCTTCAACCTGGCATTTCTGCTTTCCACAACCCGTCATATTGATAACCTTATCAATAAAAGCTATGAAGTCAACTTTATTCATTATCAAAGTGTAATTTGACACTGCACATTCATGAGCACAACATTTCTGAAAAGGCCTTGAAACCATGCCTGGACCATCAGAAGCACCAACCCTGACAGTAGGTAGGTGCACTTACTACAGGTACATCCATGTAAGCTCCATCAGTCCGCTATGTATTTCTACCAATCTGTTTTACAGCCTCTGCATATGATACATCATGACTGATCCTATATCTCTGAGCCTCTCTAGCCTCTCTCTGTACCTGGCATCCACCAAATGCTGCACTGTGTTCTCCCCCACAATTACGGCGTTAACCTTGACATTGTTTCCACATGCACCGTAATCATGTTCCCCTCCACACTTGGCACATCTTTCCTTTACACTGAGCAGTTACATGTCCCATTCTTTGGCATTTAAAACACTGCAGTGCATATGGGACACATTCTCTAACATTAAAACTAAGGAATCCTATCTGTACTTTTCTCAGCATCACTAATAAGCTTTCACTTCTTTGACACTCTTTCCTACTGAACAACCTTTTGGCCTCAATTGCTCTGCCTCCCTTCACATTTTCTTTAATATTATCTGTGGACATAGATATTGGGACTCCAGTGATGACTCCCCCCAACCTCTCATAAGCAGCACGGACATGGCTTTTAATCTTCTTCCCATTAAGCTTTTCCATTTTCAAAATCTTCTCTTGCTGAGCCTGAGATGCAAACAGATCCACCTGCACTCTCCAAAACCTTTCCCACAGCTGTATCACCACCTGGGGGTGTAGACTCCAGTCCACTTCCAGCGGGCCATTTCTCTAAAGCATGTCCGTTGCCCGGTTCAGGACCCCGGGGATGTGTGCTGCCAGCAGTGGCGCTAAGTGGGTCTGAGCACACAGCAAGAGCTCCCGAGCCAGTTTGTGGAGGTGCCGTGAGCTCAGTCCCCCCTGGTGATTGATTGTCTGATCTGACCAGGACATACTTCCGCTCCATGTAGGGCAGGAACTGTTGGAGTGCCAGGTGAACCGCCCTGAGCTCCAGCACATTGATGTGCTCGCCACTCCATGCGGGGCTCCAGCGTCCGCTCTCTGCCATTCCTCTGAACAATGTCCCCTAACCCGCTAGCGAGGCATCGGTGCACACTAGCTCCCTGCGGTGGACTCTGTCCTCCAACAGGAAGGAGTGAGAGCACCATTTTGACAGAGTCCTCACACATGTATTCGTCACCGATAGCTGACGATGTCTGTGTCATCTATGGTGCCACATGGTGAGAGTTAAACCATCGCTGGAGCGGCCTGAGGTGAAGAATATCCAGCAAATCAACAGAGAAGCCAACGTGAGTAGGCCGAGTAACTTCTGACACTGTAATACGGACACGGTTTGTCCAAGCCGAAAACGATCTACGTAGGCCTGTATCTTTCCCAATCTTACCTAAGGGAGACGTGCTCTCATAAGAGTTGAGTCGATCAACATCCCCAGGACCACCGTCTGTGAGGGAGTCAGATTGCTCTTCTCCCTGTTTAGGGTGAGGCCCAGGTCTTGAATGTGCTTCAAGATTATCCTTGTGTCTGCTGTGGCTTGACCTCTTCATTGAGCACACACCAGACAGTCGTCCAGGTAGTTCAGCACTAGAATGCCCTGGGACATGATAGGCGCTAAGACTGTGTCCATGCACTTTGTGAATGTTCACGGCGCCAGTGAGAGGCCGAACTAGAGGACTTTGAATTCATAAGCCACTCCTTCGAAGGCGAACCAGAGGTACTTCCGGTGATCTCGATGAACTGGAACGTGGATATACACATCCTTCAGGTCGAGCGTGGTGAACCATTGGCCGCTCGTGATTGCCTGCAACACCCGCGCTGGCAAGAGCATCTTGAACTTGAGCTCCTTTAAACATTTGTTGAGGCCGCACAGATCCAGGATCGACCAAAACTATGAAATACGTGGAGTAGAACCCACTTAGCCGTTCTAGCGGCTCTAAATTTCTGATTGCATCCCTGTTCAGGATCTCCAGCCAGAGCGTCTCCTTCCTCCCTCCATCTGCCACCGAGGTGACCCAGATGCCCCTGTAGGGCGGCGGCCTGAATTGGAACTGGAGCTTGTGGTAGGGTGCGCAGTTGCCAAAAACTCCTGCAGTGTCTCTGTCTTTGCTCAGTTTTATAGTCTGCTGTATGATGTTGTCGAATCCTGGCCCAAAGGTGGAACCTAGCATGAAGGCGAGCTCCAAGAATATTTGCTGAACTGGCGTTGGACGTTTAGACTGCCAGCTAAAGATGGCGGTGTGAAGTCACCACTGAAGCCAAAGCCTTGCCTTTAGCATGTGTAATGTCCATCTGGAGCATAGTGAGCAGCCTTGACACCTCTGTGGCCTCCTTAAGAAGCTCGACACCACCCCCTGGGAGGCGAGGGATCAGCAAGGCATGGTAGGATTGCAGCATTGTAGCCGCATTTACGAGGTGTGCCATGATGGTAAGGGTCTTGAAAGTGCTTTGCATCCATTCGTCGCTTACTCTTTCAGGTCCTGGTTTGAGGTGAGGCACCTTGCCAATGATCTCCTTGTCAAGGAGGATCATGGCAGCCACCATGTCATCAATCACCGGATAGTGGTCTAGCCCCAAGGACTCTGCATTCCTTAGGAGAGTCCACAGCCTAGTCTGGTTGTCGCAACAGAAGTGCCCTCTAGGACAGGACAGGTCATGCAGGCAGAGTGTGCATCCGCCGTGGGCAGGGGTACCCTGCATCTCTCACAATGAAACGTAAATGTAATTCCTCTGTGAAAGTGAAGCCAACATTGTGATATTACTATGTGTCTATAGTATACACTGTGCAATACTGGAATAGGGAAAATACTACAGACCTATAGTACCAGCCTTAGTCTTATACTTATTATTATTATTATTTTTTCACCAGGTAGGCCAGTTGAGAACAAGTTCTCATTTACAACTGCGACCTGGCCAAGATAAAGTAAAGCAGTGAGACAAAAACAACAACACAGAGTTACACATAAACAAACGTACAGTCAATAACACAATAGAAAAATCTATGTACAGTGTGTAAATGTAGAAGAATAAGGAGGCTACGCAATAAATAGGCAAAATAATTACAAATTTAGCATTAACACTGGAGTGATAGATGTGCAGATGATGATGTGCAAGTAGAGATACTGGGGTGCAAAAGAGAAAGAGGATAAATAACAATAACAACTCATCCTTGACCGCTGGCTACGTCCCTTCCGTCTTCAAGAGAGCGAGAGTTGCACCCCTTCTGAAAAAACCTACACTCGATCCCTCCGATGTCAACAACTACAGACCAGTATCCCTTCTTTCTTTTCTCTCCAAAACTCTTGAACGTGCCGTCCTTGGCCAGCTCTCCTGCTATCTCTCTCAGAATGACCTTCTTGATCCAAATCAGTCAGGTTTCAAGACTAGTCACTCAACTGAGACTGCTCTTCTCTGTATCACGGAGGCGCTCCGCACTGCTAAAGCTAACTCTCTCTCCTCTGCTCTCATCCTTCTAGACCTATCGGCTGCCTTCGATACTGTGAACCATCAGATCCTCCTCTCCACCCTCTCCGAGTTGGGCATCTCCGGCGCGGCCCACGCTTGGATTGCGTCCTACCTGACAGGTCGCTCCTACCAGGTGGCGTGGCGAGAATCTGTCTCCTCACCACGCGCTCTCACCACTGGTGTCCCCCAGGGCTCTGTTCTAGGCCCTCTCCTATTCTCGCTATACACCAAGTCACTTGGCTCTGTCATAACCTCACATGGTCTCTCCTATCACTGCTATGCAGACGACACACAATTAATCTTCTCCTTTCCCCCTTCTGATGACCAGGTGGCGAATCGCATCTCTGCATGTCTGGCAGACATATCAGTGTGGATGACGGATCACCACCTCAAGCTGAACCTCGGCAAGACGGAGCTGCTCTTCCTCCCGGGGAAGGACTGCCCGTTCCATGATCTCGCCATCACGGTTGACAACTCCATTGTGTCCTCCTCCCAGAGCGCTAAGAACCTTGGCGTGATCCTGGACAAAGACACCTGAAACCCCACCTCTTCAAGGAATACCTAGGATAAAGCAATCCTTCTGCCCCCCCCCCCCCCCCCCCTTAAAAGATTTAGATGCACTATTGTAAAGTGGCTGTTCCACTGGATGTCATTAGGTGAATGCACCAATTTGTAAGTCGCTCTGGATAAGAGCGTCTGCTAAATGACTTAAATGTAATGTAAATGTAATGAGGTAGTTGGGTGTGCTATTTACAGATTGGCTGTGTACAGGTACAGTGATCGGTAAGCTGCTCTGACAGCTGATGCTTAAAGTTAGAGAGGGACATATAGGATTCCAGCTTCAGTGATTTTTGCAATTCGTTCCAGTCATTGGCAGCAGAGAACTGGAAGGAAAGGCGGCCAAAGGGAGTGTTGGCTTTGGGGATGACTAGTGAAATATACCTGCTGGAGCGCGTGCTACGGGTGGGTGTTGCTATGGTGAACAGTGACCTGAGATAAGGCGGGGCTTTACCAAGCAAAGACTTATAGATGACCTGGAGCCATACACTATCTGAAGGAGAGGAGATGTGAACGGGGTGTGAACTGCCTGATCCAGGGGGAGGGGAAGAGCACACGAACTCACACATGTTAGCTCGATCCTAGCGTGTGGGTCGGCTGTAACTCACGCCACGTTATAGTTTATTCTACCATACATGGGGGTGTTGGCAGGTTGTAAGGTGTGTGCTTAGTCCTGCAATGGTCTGCTCTCGTTAAGCTAGCTACTGCATAGTTCGTTCACCGTGGAACAAACAAGAGTTTTGACAAGATGTAAACTGCCCTGTGAAATACCAGCGTGGCACGCCTAGCGACATGTGACTGACTCTCCAGGGAGAACTGCAATCCTGCCGGAGCGAAACATACACAGACTCCCGATCTTGCGGGGTTAGGCTAACCGGGAGGGTTCCGATGGACAGACAAGACACAGACAACTAGGACAAACCCTCAGCGCCGTAATGGTAGTAATTAAAACGAGATGGCACACGCCAAACTGAGTGGGGGGACAGCAGAGCACCCTGATGGAGAGGCTAGCTGCTCTAAGCTATTGAATAGCTGCGGGTATACTTCTGAGCTTATACACCCAAACATAGAGCTCTTACCAAGTGAATCTTCTTGTGAATGAGCCAAGAAAAGGGAGAGGTGGGAGTAGTAAGTCGGGGGCTATTTTAGGGGGTCAGTCGCTGCACTACCCAGTACACAGGATTAATCTAAAATTCTTACTCGGAATGCATCCTGCCGAGGGGAAGAATAACATATTGGAGCGATCCAATATAATGCTACATAACAAAGACAGTATTTGTATTCATCATGGGTCCCCAGCAGCTACTCTTGTCCAGCAAAATTAAGGCAGTTTATACAATTTTAAAAACATTACACTACATTCACAGATTTCACAACACACTGTGTGCCCTCAAGCCACTACTCCACCAGTACCACATATCTACTGCACAAAATCCATGTGTACGTGTTTGTATAGTGTGTATGTTATCGTGTGTCTGTATGCATGTGTCTGTGTTTGTGTTGCTTCACAGTCCCCGCTGTTCCATAAGGTGTATTTTTATCTGTTTTTTAAATCTAATTTTACTGCTTGCATTAGTTGCTTCATGTGGAATAGAGTTCCATGTAGTCATGGCTCTATGTAGTACTGTGCGCCTCCCATAGTATGTTCCGGACATGGGGACTGTGAAGAGACCTCTTGTGGCATGTCTTGTGGGGTATGCATGGGTGTCCGAGCTGTGCGCCAGTAGTTCAAACAGACAGCTCGGAGAGATTGACATGCATATAATTAATATAAGCTCTCTGTGTACATCCAAGGGCCAGCCGTGCTTCCCTGTTCTGAGCCAATTGCAATTTTCCTAAGTCCCTTTTTGTGGTACCTGACCACATGACTGAACAGTAGTCCAGGTGCGACAAAACTAGGGCCTGTAGGACCTGCCTTGTTGATAGTGCTGTTAAGAAGGTAGAGCAGCGCTTTATTATGGACAGATTTCTTCCCATCTTAGCTACTGTGGTATCAATATGTTTTGACCATGACAGTTTACAGGGTTACTCCAAGCAGTTTAGTCACCTCAACTTGCTCAATTTCCAACTTGCTCAATTTAGTTGAGGTTTAGGGTTTAGTGAATGATTTGTCCTAAATACAATGCTTTTAGTTTTAGAAAAATGTAGGAGTAACTTATTCCTTGCCACCCACTATGAAACTAATTGCAGCTCTTTGTTAAGTGTTGCAGTCGCCATAGTAGCTGACATGTATAGTGTTGAATCATCCGCATACATAGACATTGCCTTTACTCAAAGCCAGTGGCAAGTCGTTAGTAAAGATTGAAAATAGTAAGGGGCCTAGACAGCTGCCCTGGGGAATTCCTGATTCTACCTGGATTACGTTGGAGAGGCATCCATTAAAGAAGACTGTTCTGTTAGACAGGTAACACTTTATCCACAATATAGCAGGGGGGTGTAAAGCCATAACACACATTTTTCCAGCAACAGACTATGATCGATAACGTCAAAAGCCGCACTGAAGTCTAACAAAACAATCCACACAATCTTTTTTCATCAATTTCTCTCACCCATTCATCAGGGCTGTGCTTGTTGAATGTCCTTCCCTATAAGCGTGCTGAAAGTCTGTTGTCATTTTGTTTACTGTAAAATAGCATTGTATCTGGTCAAATACAATTTTTTCCAAACGTTTACTATGGGTTGGTAACAGGATGATTGGTCAGCTATTTGAGCCAGTAAAGTGGGCTTTACTATTCTTAGGTAGCGGAATGACTTATGCTTCCCTCCGAGCCTGAGGGCACACACTTTCTAGTAGGCTTAAATTGAAAATATGGCAAATAGGACTGGCAATATCGTCCGCTATTATCCTCAATAATTCTCCATCCAAGTTGTCAGACCCTGGTGGCTTGTCATTTTTGATAGACAACAATAATTGTTTCACCCCTTCCCCACTCACTTTACGGAATTCAAAATTACAATGCTTGTCCTTCATAATTTGGTCAGCTATACTTGGATGTGTATTGTCAGCGTTTGCTAATGCCTAAATTTGCTAATCTTGCCAATAAAGTAGTTGTCAACACAGTGTGTTTTGTAATGAATGAGCCATCTGATTCAATGAATGATGGAGCTGAGTTTTCCTTTATTACCAACATTTAATTTATGGTGCTCCAAAGCTTTTGACTATTATTCTTTATCTCATTTATCTTTGTTTCATAGTGTAGTTTCTTCTTCTTTTTATTCAGTTTAGTCACATTATTTGTCAATTTGCAATACATTTGGCAATTGGTTGTGCAGCCAGACTTATTTGCTATTCCTTTTGCCTCATCCCTCTCAACCATACAATTGTTCAATTCCTCATCAATCCATGGGGATTTAACCGTTTTTACAGTCATTTTCTTAATGGGTGCATGCTTATTATTAACTGGAATAAGCAATTTCATAAATGTGTCAAGTGCAGCCTCTGTTTGCTCCTCATTACACATCACGGACTAACAAATATTCTTTACATCAACAACATAGAGCCTTAGTAAAGATGTGATCAATACATGTTGTTGATTTTATTCCTGTGCTGTTTGTAACTACCCTGGTAGGTTGACTGATAACCTAAACCAGATTGCAGACACTGGTTACAGTTTGAAGCTTTTTCTTGAGTGGGCAGCTTGATGAAAGCCAGTCAATATTTAAATCACCCAGAAAATATACCTCTCTGTTGATATCACATACATTATCTAGCATTTCACACATGTTATCCAGATACTGACTGTTAGCACTTGGTGGTCTATAGAGGCTTCCCACAAGAATGGGATTTAGGTGAGGCAGGTAAACCTGTAGCCATATTACTGAGATCCTCTCTAAACTTTACAGGAATGTGGTTCTGAATATAAACAGCAACACCTCCACAATTGGCATTTCTGTCTTTTCTGTAAATGTTATAACCTTGTATTGCTACCACTGTATCATCAAAGGTATTATCTAAGTGAGTTTCAGTGATAGTCAAAATATGAATGTCATCTATTACTAGCAAATTATTGATTTCATGAACCTTGTTTCTTCAGCGACATATGTTAACGTGGGTTATTTTGAGCACTTTTCTTCTGGGATTCTTACTTGTTTCCATTGCTTTACTGGGAAGCTTAGCAGAAGTAGATATGCTCATGTGGATTTCCTCCTAGGGATTTCCTCCTAGGGCACACCGCCTCAGTGCTAACAGTATAAATCTGGTCCATAGGTACATGATTACTGCATACAATAGCCGTAGCATCAGCAGAGGCATTCAGGGCAGTTAGAGGGACATAAATTAGGTTACTTACATTGAGTCTACCAACGCCCCTGATATAATGTACATTTGGTAGGGATTACCTGAGCTGGGCTTGGGTCAGTGATAAGTCATTGTCTCAACGCAGCCTTATAATGATTTGGGTGTATCCCATCCTCCTTATAGAACGTGTTTTGTTTCCAAAAGTCTCGAAATAGTCAACAAAAGTTACACCCATTGAGCTGCAATAATCATGTAGCCAGTTGCGAAGAGAAATAATCCTCCTAAAGCGTTCAATGCCACGATTCAGAGGGCACAGGGCCAGATATGATGGGTCTTTTGTTAGTGTCTTGCAGAGAGTCAATCAGCGCTTTAAAATCAAGTTTCAACTGTTCAGAGCTGCCCTTCGTAATGTCATTAAAACCCACATGGACTACGATAGAATCTATTTCTATGTCCTGACGTAGTACATTCGGGAACAGCTTAGTAATGTCATTTACTCAAGCTCCGGGATAGGACATTGTTTTTGCACCAGGAACTGTCATATTTCTTACCATGGAGCTGCCCAAAATCACAGCTGGCGAGAAGGACGAGGAAATCAGCCAACTCCCATGCTTCACAGGATTCGCAGAACCCTTTATGGACGGGCGAGAGGCAGGATAACTTGAGCCCGTTGCTCCCATTGCCTGGTGCAGGCCTCTGACAGATGGAGAAGCCCCGCTCGATCCAGAGCAGGGATGGAAGGTTGACAACGTTGACTTCGACATCGTAGGAGTAGACACTGCAGACACAGGCACTTCCAGCAACGAAGGTTCAGGAAGATCAGACTCCAGGACGGCAAAACTGTTTGTTGTTTGTATCCGCTCCGGGCCTCTCGTTAGGAGTGTAGACTGCTTTGCAGGAGTCCACTGTCTTCTTCAATCGTCATTGATTGTCTTGCTCCTCTTGCTGTGCTCCTTCAACTCCGCTATCAGATGGGGGAGCTCCGGGCAACACCGGCCAGTCGGATAACAACAAACGACAAGGCAGAGATGCATCCAACAAGCGCAAACTCCATCCAGGCACCTGGGTAGAAAAGATAAACATTCCACTCTGCGTTTTCCACAGTTTCTTACGTAGGCTGTCGACCTGCGTGATCAAGGAAGCCACCTCAAGCCTATAATCCTCAGCAAGGAAACAATTGCAGCATTGGATCTCTGACTGATCCGGTTTGTCCCGAAACAAAGCGTAGTAGATACAGCTCCTACAGCGCTGGAACCGTTCATTTATTTCTCCAGACAAAGAGGGCTCCATTGCAAAACTCATCTGGTACCAACTTCTTTAGCTTGAAGGCTAGCAGCTAAGCATCTCTATCAAGCAGTCTTCAACTTGTCTGTTAAGCGGGATTCTGGGACAAAAAATAGCATTCCTGGCTGTTAAAAGCTAACCGCGTCATGGAATCCACGCAAAAACAAGTTCGGTATACATATTTCATGAATATTCCTTATGTTTTAGTCAAAAATAACAAACTGAGTGTTTCCAGCATACAGTGTTCAACCGCGAACTCTGAAGATTGGAGAAGCAACTTTAGACAATCGAAATCCCGATCACACTTCTAGGCGATGGCGAGTTGCCTATCTAGGCTCAATCTAACAGTCGCCTCGCACCAAACTGTGCATGTGCAGGCCGTCAAATCAAAGGCACGCTTTCGTTATAAAGTTATTTTTGACTAAATTGAAAACGTTTCAGTTTGTCACTTTCATGAGGTTGGAGTAATAACATATTCAACTACTTTAGACATTGGCTCAAATCTAGGTTGTGCCTTTAGATTTCAAGAAAATGAACAACAAAATAAGAATTTTTCACGTCTCTCATTGACTTCTCAAACCCCAGGCCTGGTCTGTTTGATCTGTTTCGCAAGGGTTCCCGGAAGCCTCGCAATGTTGCGCTTCTAGAAACTTTGTGAAAAGAACATGTAGCCAACCATTGATCGTGTTTCCATGCTCAGATGTTGCATGCATCAAGCAATTTTTGCGTGCTATCTTATCGACTGTATCATCAAGTTAGATATTCACTTTTGTTTATTATCTATTTCACTTGCTTTGCCAATGTAAGCATATCTTTCCCATCCAATAAAGCCCCTTAAATTGAAATGGATTACTTTAACTATTTGCACATCGTTACAACACTGTATAGACATAATATGGATTTGAAATGTCTTTATTCTTTTGGAACTTGTGTTAGTAATAATTTCTGTTCACTTTTTATTGGAGGAGCAGGAGAACGTAAACATATGTTTCCCATGCCAATAAAGCCCCTTGCATTGAATTGATTGCTATAACATATGATATGGTTAGCTGATACTGAAAATGCCTTTCCATGTGTTGTAAGATCTGGCATCCGTCAGCGACACCAGAGGAACGCTTCCGTTGCATGTACCAGAGTATACGTCATTCATGTGCGACGGTGAAACGCCCCTACCTAGAAGTAGAAGATGGACGTCGAACGGCTGTTGGCATTGCGACTAGTTTAGCTCTCAATTAGAATACAGTGCAGGTTTACTCCAGACACGCTGTTATTATAAAGCAAAAACAATCTTCTGTTGCTGAATTTTGACAGACCAATTTCATTCATCACCGCCAGTGTCTGGTCAACTAGCTAGCTGATGTTAGCTTGCTTGGCAGCTAACAGTAACGTTATCTTATTTTTTCGGGTTTAGCTAGTGAGCTAGCTAACTTGCCAAGAAATTACATTATTTATTGGCATAGTGAACGGTACCTTGTTGGATTTGCTTACAGCGAAATAGTTATCTTTCACGTTTGAACTATTAACTAGTCTCAGGCGGCCTTCGCAGTCGGCGAAAGCTGGCCAGCGCAGTAACGTTAGCTACTGTAGTTAGCTAGCTATGGCTTCCAGGCGAGGAAATTGTAACAGTGGCATGGATTCTCCGTTGAATAGCAATAGCACAGCCGGTGGTACTAATCGTAAACAAAGTATAATCAACGCCCCAAACCGAGCTGGGACTGAGTCTTGTTGTGATCGTAAAGTAGAGAAAGCTGAATATGCGCACCAAGCATGCCAGGGCAACATGACTGTATCCTCACTCAAGACACGGTTAGCACCGACCATTCGAACCACGTTATCCGCTGCTGTGGATACCCTCTTGGGCGAGGTAGTACTTGTGCTCAACGAGACCCAACAAGAGCTGGTTAACAAGGAGCAGGAGAACGAAAGACTCAAAGTGGAATTGAGGACGTTGCAGGAATGCCTTAGCAGCGCCCAAAAGTTAATTGACCAGTTGCAAATTCCTTTCCCTGGTGCACAGACCATGGGTCAGTCAGTTTTCGCCCCCTCTCTCACATCTATTGGCTCTATGAACACAAGTATGGACAGGGACCGCCAGAGCCACCGTAATGTCAATGGTGCAGACGGACGGTGTGTTTCCGGGGTCGACCTAGAGATGAGTGGCTCTCTCAGTGAGTCTCTGCATGGGTACGACTCCAGGGATGACTATAAAATGTGTCAGCTCTCTATCCAACCAGACGGCTCTGTGACCAACCATTCTATGGACTCTTATGCTGCCAACACACCTAACATCTGCTCTGACCACAGCCGGCCAGGTAAATTATTCCTATTTGTTATAAGGAAATCCTATGTAGATATAACAATTTAGAATATCACTTCCTACACTATATATACAAAAAAAGTAAGTGGACACCCATTCAAATCAGTCGATAAAGCTATTTCAGCCACACCCGTTGCTGACAGGTGTATAAAATCGAGCACACAGCCATGCAGTCTCCTTAGACAAACAGGCAGTAGAATGGCCTTACTGAAGAGCTCAGTGACTTGCACCATGGCACCGTCATAGGATTCCACCTTTCCATCAAGACAGTTAGTCAAATGTCTGCCCTGCTAGAGCTGCTCCGGTCAACTGTAAGTGCTGTTATTGTGAAGTGGAAACGTCTAGGAGCAACAATGGCTCAACCGCGAAGTGGTAGGCCGCACAAGCTCACAGAATGGGACCGCTGAAGCGCATATCTCGTAAAAATCATCAGGCCTCGGTTGCAACGCTCTATCGCGTTCCAAACTGCCTCTGGAAGCAACGTCAGCACAAGAACTGTTCGTCTGGAGCTTCATGAAATGGGTTTCTATGGCTGAGCAGCTGCACACAAGCCTAAGATGGAGCAGTGGAAACGCGTTCTCTGGAGGGATGAATCACACTTCGTATTCTGGCAGTCCAACGGACCAATCTGGGTTTGGAGGATGCCAGGAGAATGATACCTGCCCCAATGCCTAGTGCCAACTGTAATGTTTGGTGGAGGAGGAATAATGTCCTGGGGCTGGTTTCAAGGGTTTGAGCTAGCCCCTTAGATCCAGTGAAGGGAATTCTTAACCCTATGACATTCTAGATGATTCTGTGCTTCCAAATTTAAGGCAACAGTTTGGGAAGGCCTTTATCTGTTTCAGCACAACGATGCCCTCGTGCACAAAGGGAGGTCCATACAGAAATGTTTTGTCGATCGGTGTGGAAGAACTTGACTGGCCTGCACAGAGCCCTGACCTCAACCCAATCGAACACCTTTAGGAGGAATTGCAACGCTGACTGCGAGCCAGACCTAATCGTCCAACATCAGTGCCCAACCTCACTAGTGCTCTTATGGCTGAATGGAAGCAAGTCCCCACAGCAATGTTCCAACATCTATTGGAAAGCCTTCCCAGAGGAGGGTAGGCTGTTATCGCAGCAAAAGGGGGACAAACTCCATATTAATGCACAGGATTTTTGACGAGCTGCTGTCCACATGAATTAAGTCATGTATTGTATGTGTTGTAGTTAATGCCATTCATTTGGAATGAATTGAAACATTTGATTATCTGTGTGCTTACAGCCCTTTCTGTTATTTTGTACTAAACAGATGAGAGGAGGCAGCAGCAGGGGACACGAGCAGGAGGAACAAGATTTGAGATCAAAGAAGAGCAGGGGCCTGGTTCAAGTTCAGGTCCAGGGCCGAGGAGCGCCGGTGGTGCTGGCGGCAGTGAGCAGACGGCCCAGAATGTGGGTGATCTGGGATATATCCATGTGGTGGAGCAGGAGGGGTCATCGCGCTCCGGCAGCTACTCTCTTCGTCACCCAAAACCCATGAGGCCACGTACTGCCACTGGTGGTCCGGCTCAGGGTGGACTGGCAGGACAGAAAGCAGTGTTGAGGTCTCCTGGAACAGTGGGAATTGACAGCATATCCCCAGGGAGGGCGGGAGAGACAGCAGGACCATCCACCTCTCCAGGAGACCCAGATGCAGATCGCCCCCACCACTGTCTAGAGTGTGGGAAGACCTTCCGCCTCATCTCCAGCCTGAAGAAGCACATCCGCATCCACACGGGAGAGAAGCCCTACCCGTGTGGGGTCTGTGGCCGCCGCTTCCGTGAGTCAGGGGCCCTGAAAACCCATCTTCGCATTCACACAGGCGAGAAGCCCTACTCCTGCTCTGAATGTCCTAAAATCTTCCGCCATTTAGACGGCCTGCGCAAGCACCAGCGCACCCACACTGGTGACAAGCCCTACGTGTGTGCCATCTGTGGCAAGCGTCTGAGCCGACTGCAGCACCTGAAGCACCACCAGCGCATCCATACTGGAGAGAAGCCCTGCATCTGCCCCTTCTGTAACCGCACCTTCAAGGAGCCTGCGGCGCTGCGCAAGCATGTCCGCACTCACCGTGAGGAGTCTGGCAACATGGAGGCAGGCCTGGGAGAGGAGCCAGACCCAGACACCCTGGATAACATCAACAGCCTCCATCCTGCTGCCCCCTCCCCTCAGATGAGGTTTGATGAGTGGGGAGCTGAAGGGGATGATGTGGACTGTGTGTAGGATGGCAACATCCTTCTGCCTAGAGCATTAAGAACATGACAGTAAAGAGTCTTCCTATTCCATTACTGTACTGTGTGAGGAAGTCTAAAATTCCATCCCTGAGAAACAGGCTATCTACATCCTTAGTATTGTCACTTGACCAGGGTAGCCTATTCATTTCAGAGACACTTCATGTGCCTGTCTGACCCCCTGACATATACTTTAGTGCATTATAATCTTAGAAATGTTAAAGTAGTTTATAGAATATGAAATGTACCCATGTCTCATGTCCCCCTTCTCCCATACAACTCCACAACCTACCTGGTGTGTATCATCATTGTCTGCTGGAGATACTCATCCTTTAAGGTGCTCGTCATGTGTATTTTGATATGGAATGGAGTTATATGCAACCATGTCCAAAGACCATTTTATAGAATTGTAACAACAGTTAGTTTGCTACTATTAATGCCACCGCCATGGTGACATTAAATGGAGACTCAGCGATGTGACGTTACCATGAACAGCAAGGCCTTGTTAGCAGTGGTGGGGCAAAAGTACCCAATTGTAAAAGTAAACATACCTAAACAGACAATGACTCAAGTGAATGTCACCCAGTAAAATACTGGAGTAAAAGTCTAAAAGTATTCGGTTTTAAATATACTTAAGTATCAACAGTAAATTTATTGCTAAAATATACTTAAGTATCAATTGTAAAAGTATAAATTGTCAAATTCCTTATATTAAGCAAACCAGGTGGCACCATTTTCATGTTCTATTAATTTATGGATTGCCAGAGGCACACTCCAACATTCAGACATAATTTACAAATGAATAATGTGTATTTAGTGAGTCCGTCCCTGGTCCATTTTCCTGTCCATTTTCCTGTCCTGCTAAGCATTCAAAACGTATCGAGTACTTTTGGGTGTCAGGGAAAATGTATGGAGTAAAAAAAATACATTATTTTCTTTAGGAATGTAGTGAAGTAAAAGTTGTCCAGAATATAAATAGTAAAGTACAGCTAACCAAAAAAACCTACTTAAGTTTTACTTTCAAGTATTTTTACCTAAGTACTTTACACCACTGCTTGTTAGAACCCACCCACACAGATATACTGATAAACAGCTGCGTATATTTGTACCAGCCAGGAGTTCCTTACTGTCTCATGCAGTGTGATAGCTGTGTGGTAATGCTGCCCAGATTAGCTTCTTCCTACTCTCTTCGTCAGAAGTCGATATTTATAGTCACGTCATATTGCTGAATGTACTTTTAACGATTAATGCCACCATGAAATGTAAATATGTGATCACTTGCAATTGTTCTAATTCTTCCTGTTATTGATCGGCCCATTCAGAGAGAAAATGGAAACCATCTCTATCTGAAGGAGTGTTTGTCTGATTAGAACAGAGCACATTTAGTTTCAGCCTTTTAGCTGTCAATCTCTGTCCCAGTGTATTATCCTTGTAAACTGGTCCATCTGCAATTATGGAAATTTCCAGTACCCCTCTAAATAGGTTGACAATACTGAGAATATACAGTAGCAGTCAAAAGTTTGGACACACCTACTCATTCAAGGGTTTTTCTTTATTTTTACTATTTTCTACATGGAGGAATAATAGTGAAGACATCAAAACTATGTAATCACACACATGGAATCATGTAGTAACCAAAAAAGTGTTAAACAAATCAAAATATATTTTATTTTAGATTTTTTGAAGTAGCCACCCTTTGTATTGACAGCATTGCACACTCTTGGCATTCTCTCAACCATGAGGTAGTGACCTGGAATGCATTTCAATTAACAGGTGTGCCTTGTTAAAAGTTCATTTGTGGAATTTCTATCCTTCTGAATGCATTTGAGCCACTCAGTTTTGTTGTGACAAGGTATGGGTGGTTGACAAAAGATAGCCCTATTTTGTAAAAGACCAAGTCCATATTATGGCAAGAACAGCTCATATAAGCAAAGAGAAACGACAGTCCATCATTACTTTGACTGACCTTCGTCTTAATCTGGAAAATTTCAAGAACTTTGAAAGTTTCTTCAAGTGCAGTTGCAAAAACCATCAAGCACTATAATAAAACTGGCTCTCATGGGGACCGCCACAGGAAAGGAAGACCCAGAGTTACCTCTGCTGCAGAGGATAAGTTCATTAGAGTTACCAGCCTCAGGAATTGCAGCCCAAATGCTTCAGAGTTCAAGTAACAGACACATCTCAACATCAACTGTTCAGAGGAGGCATTCATGGTTGAGTTGCTGCACAGAAACCACTACTAAAGGACATCAATAATAGGAAGAGACTTGCTTGGGCCAAGAAACACAAGCAATGGACATTTGAGTCCAAATTTGAGATTTTTGGTTCCAACCGCCATGTCTTTTGTGAGACGCAGAGTAGGTGAACGGATGATCTCCGCATGTGTGGTTCCCACCGTGAAGCATGGAGGAGGTGGGGGTGCTTTGCTGGTGACACTGTCTGTGATTTATTTAGAATTCAAGGCACACTTAACCAGCATATCTACCACAGCATACTGCAGCAGTCCCACTAAGCGCATACCAAATGGGATAATCATTTGTTTTTCAACAGGACAATGATCCAACACACCTCCAGGCTGTGTAAGTGCTATTTGACCAAGAAGGAGAGTGATGGAGTTCTGCATCAGATGACCTGGCCTACACAATCACCCGACCTCAACCCATTTGAGATTTGGCATGAGTTGGACCGCAGCGTGAAGGAAAGCAGCCAATAAGTGCTCAGCGTATGTGGGAACTCTTTCAAGACTGTTGGAAAAGCATTCCAGGATAAGCTGGTTGAGAGAATGACGAGTGTGCATAGCTGTCAAGGCAAAGGGTGGCTACTTTGAAGAATATAAAATATATTTTGTTTTGAATAACACTTTTTTGGTTACTTTGTGATTCCATATGTGTTATTTCATAGTTTTGATGTCTTCACTATTATTCTACAATGTAGAAAATAGTAAAAATAAAGAAAAACCCTTGAATGATTAGGTGTGTCCACACTTTTGACTGGTACTATACTTTAAAATGCACAGCTGGAGTTACATCCATCATATGTAGTGGGTTCTCTGGACCCAAGGCAACAGGGTCATGTACTGCATTCAGTGGTTATTTTTGCACGTACATTTTTAACAAAATGTCAAATTTTAAAGAACAGGATTTTGCTATGACCTGTCCTCCTGTGTTTAAAATGTATTTTTGACCCATGATGCATCGTTACTTTGTCTTAATGTTATACTATACTTATTAAAGGGCCTTTGTTCATATTGTGTTCTCTTAGTTATGCTTATTATTGTACAGTGTATTCAGTCCCCTTGACTTCGTCCATATTTTGTTATGTTACAGCCTTATTCTAAAATGGTTTAAAATGGGGGGGGGTTTCGCATCAATCTACACACAATACCCCATAATGAGCTATTTTCAAGGTCGCTCCAGAGATGTTCGATCGGAAAGACTCAAGGACATTCAGAGCCTTGTCCCAAAGCAGCACCTGCGTTGTCTTGGCTGTGTAGGGATGTTGTCCTGTTGGAAGGTGAACCTTCACCGCAGTCTGAAGTCTTGAGTGCTCTGGAGCAGGTTTTCATCAAGGATCTCTCTGTATTTTGCTCCGTTCATCTTTCCCTCTCCTGATTAATCTCCCTGCCCCTGAAAAACATCCCCACAGCATGATGCTGCCACCACCATGCTTCACTGTAGTGAGGGTGCCATGTTTCTTCCAGACGTGATGCTTGGCATTCAGGTCAAAGAGTGCAATCTTAGTTTCCTCAGACCAGAGAATCTTGTTTCTCATGGTCTGAGAGTCCTTTAGGTGCCTTTTGGCAAACTCCAAGCGGGCTGTCATGTGCCTTTTACTGAGGAGTAGCTTCCATCTGGCCACTCTATTGTAAAGGCCTGATTGGTGGAGTGCTGCAGAGATGGTTGTCCTTCTGGAAGGTTCTCTCCTCTCCACAGAGGAACTCTGGAGCTCTGTCAGCGTGACCATCAGGTTTTTGGTGACCTCCCTGGCCGAGGCCCTTCTTCCCTGATTGCTCACTTTTGCTGGGCAGACAGCTCTAGAAAGAGTCTTGGTGGTTCCAAACTTATATTTAAGAATGATGGAGGCCACTGTGTTCTTCGGGACCTTCAATGCTGCAGAAATGTTTTGGTACCCTTCCCCAGATCTGTGCCTCGACACAATCCTGTCTCGGAGCTCTACGGACAATTCCTTCGACATCAGGGCTAGGTTTTTGCTCTGACATGCACTGTCAACTGCACTTTATGTAATCAATAGTGCTATATTTCTTGATCTTGCTATGAGGGCTTGAGCTTGCACTATTTTTCACAAGGTTTATGAGGCTTAGTGGCAGTACAATTTCAAGTCAACAGTGGAGTGCAGCCATATTAAATGTAAGATGTTCTTGGTTGAGGCGGAGTTGAAAACAGTGTCCTCTGTGGTCTCTCTGGTGTGGTCAGACTGGTGCTCCCTGTGCTTTTGATGCACACTAATTTTCCAGCCATGCAACCAGAGTAGTGACCCTGCTTCCTTCCGTGACGGATATGGCCCTGCGGACACCCTCACCCAAAGACCACTCACAAACAATGACACACAGCCACCCTGGATTGATTAAAATGACAGCCTTGTGTAAATGTGAACAGAAAAACAGACACTCATTCCCAATTCTTTCCACAGGGCCCTCGTCATAAATGTTGATGACATGCTAGTAGACCAAGTCACAGGATATGACTGGAGAAGCACCATATTTAACAATCAGGCTAATGGAAAACCAGTAGCATACAAAGGTTAGAAAAATAGAACAACCCTGCCAAAAACAGCCAAACACTTCCATCCCTTGTAAAACTTGCGCACAGCAGTCACTCCTTGTTTGCCCAGTCCCACTGAAATGTGAGGGCTGATCTCTGTGATGTCTAGGCCCACAGCCTCCACCCTTCCCTGGCCCTGTGGTCTCACCGTCTATCCAAGGGAACCACTGACCCAGTCTGGTGGTGTTCTGGCTTTCACAGTTATCCCATGTGATGATTGTCTTGATATGGAAGATGAATATGTGTTGTAATGAGTCACAGTAGCTTTACTACTTGGTTTGGCAGTAATAACTATTGAGTTTACAAAGGGGGTAATTTCACACAATTGCCCCAGTGTGTATCGTGTCTGTTTCGCAACAGAAGTAACTGGAATCCCTTTGTCCCCTCTGCGACTATAGAAATTAGGCAGTGATGTAGCCCCCCCCCCCCCCCCCCTTTTCTATAGCTGTGACTTCCTGACATTCCTGTCATGTGTATGAGTGGCAGTCAGTGATCAGACCTTTGATAGCTCTGTGTGCAGGTGGTGGTGTCCCGAGTGTATATTTCCAACTCTCCATTTCTCATCTGTTTAGTATGAGTACCTCTATCCCGTTCTAATGTTAAAAGCTGGACTGGGCTCTTGACTCAGTTATTTGTTTTGTTGGGGTGTGAGTGAAGGTGCTTGAGTAGGTGTTTGTATGTGTTACAGCTCCACTGGGTTCTATTTTTGTGAGCTCCTGTGAGTTTAAAAAAATTATTCGACTGTGAGTTTGCATGTGAATGTTTTGTGCAAGTGTGTCTTGGCAAGGCATGTCGCTGTGAGGGGGAGAAGCGGAGGCAGAGAAATGTGAGAGCAGCCTGTGAACTCTCTCCAGGCCCATGCAGTCATTTCCTTAGCGACTGAAAGCAAACATTCTTACTTTTCGGAGAGGAAGTGACTCAACCCCTCTCCCCAACACTCACTTTCTCCTCCTGGCCAATCACATGACCCAACCGGATGATATTCCTGACCCCAACTGTACATCATTAACTGATTGTGAAGGTCAACTAATCATCATGGTGTGTGGTCTGTAAAAGGCACTTAATGGTCAATCCGAGGTCTGCATTGGCCGTGCAGCATTTACGGTGACATGGCTTCTTGAGAAGTCAGGGCATTCATATTTCTTGTGCTTCGCGAGCAGTGCAGAGCTGTTGTGAAGGAAGTTGTCAAGGAAGTGAGTTTGTGTTTATATAGGACCTCTCGCCCTCACCTACCGTCAACCAATCATGTCAATGTGGAGCTATACGGAGCCCTCTCCATTGTTACAAAATTTGAGAGGCGCACTGCGATGCGGTACAGAGCTCAATTTGGCCTCTGCATGCCTATGGAGTCTCCGCAATTGTGTCACACCATCCATACAGCGCCTCCGACCACATTTTCAGATCAAGCATAAATTGTCTCAGCCTACTCCCCTTTCCGTATGTGGTAATGCTCTGTTGTTACTTCATACTTTCTTTATATTTAATTTCACTACTAAATAAAAATCCGGTATACATTGATCGGATAGCAAGATTTGGTACTGTTACTGTCTCATCCAGTCGTTGTGCTGTCTCATACACTACCATTCAAAAGTTTGGGGTCACTTAGAAATGTACTTGTTTTTGAAAGAAAAGCACACTTTTTGTCCATTAAAATAACATAAAATTGATCAGAAATACAGTGTAGACATTGTTAACTACATAGGTGTACAGAAGCCCATTATCAGCAACCATCACTCCTGTGTTCCAATGGCACGTTGTGTTAGCTAATCCAAGTTAATCATTTTAAAAGGCTAATTGATCATTAGAAAACCCTTTTGCAATTATGTTAGCACAGCTGAAAACTGTTGTCCTGATTAAAGAAGCAATAAAACTGGCCTTCTTTAGACACGTTGAGTATTTGGAGCATCAGCATTTGTGGGTTCTGTTACAGGCTCAAACTGGCCAGAAACAATTAACTTTCTTCTGAAACTAGTCAGTATATTTTCGTTCTGAGAAATTAAGGCTATTCCATGTGAGAAATTGCCAAGAAACTGAAGATCTCATACAACGATGTGTACTACTCCCTTCACAGAACAGCGCAAACTGGCTCTAGCCAGAATAGAAAGAGGAGTGGGAGGCCCCAGGCCACAACAGAGCAAGAGGACAAGTACATTAGAGTGTCTAGATTTTAGGAACAGATGCCTCACAAGTCTTCGACTGGCAGCTTCATTAAATAGTCCCCCCAAAACATCAGTCTCAACGTCAACAGTGAAGAGGCGACTCCGGGATGCTGGCCTTCAAGGCAGAGTTCCTCTGTCCAGTGTCTGTGTTCTTTTGCCCATCTTAATATTTTATTTTTATTGGCCAGTCTGAGATATGGCTTTTTCTTTGCAACTCTGCCTAGAAGGCCAGCATCCCGGAGTCGCCTCTTCACTGTTGATGTTGAGACGGGTGTTTTGTGGGTTTCAGCTACGATAGTCATTTACAACATTAACAATGTCTACACTGTATTTCTGATCAATTTGATGTTATTTTAATGGACAGAAAATGTGCTTTTCTTTCAAAAACAAGTACATTTCTAAGTGAATCCAAACTTTTGAACGGTAGTGTATGTACCAATATTGGTCATTAATTTTTCATTTGTCCAGATATGAGATAGGCCTAAATTATGAGGGCTAATTATTCATGTTTTTTGGGGGAAACAGTTTTCTCAACAGGCACCTCTTTTCCTCCCACAACTGTAACTGTAACTGTAAGCTAGATTCTTCTGAATGAGGAGCTGCTACGCACTGTTGGCAGTTCACACTATTTGATTAGGTGTTTTCCAGAGCGACACGCACAGCTGTGCGGTTATCTTTCGCTGGATGGGAGGATAGGGGGCGTTAGAGAAATGACCAACATGCCTGGCCTGCTACCAGCCCTCTCTGTAGAGGATTGGCTCCCTCTCCCTCTCTCCTCCCCTTCTTTCCCTAACCCAGATACGCACACGCCAACCATCCAAGCAACATCAGGGAGAAAAGAGAGCGAGAAAGCGGGTAGGAAAAGGGGAAAGTTATCTCGGTAACTTTTGGGTTGTTAACGGTGTCCTGTATTTTAGCAACAAAAAATGCATATATTTTACTGTTCTGAATGAATAATTGTTATATGCAGAGTGACTGAAATGAGCTGTTTTGAAAGGAAAGGAAGGAAGAAGTACACCACTGGAGTTTTCTCCATACTTTTGTCGTTGTATGAGGAACCTTTATAATCAACATTTTGGAATATCTACGGAAGTTAGTCGGCTGTTTTCAGGGTTCGATTGAAAGGAATACCGACTCCATTGGTGGTTTGGTCCGTGCTAAACAGACTTTAGGAGCATTCCATTTTGCCACCGTGAATGCCCCCATCTCTTCGTGCACGGCAGTGAAGGATGCCAGGATGCCTTCTCTGATCATTTCCCATCTGCTCGTCATCTGGCTGGGTGTCCAGAGGCTGGCCTGGTGCGCAGAGCGCGCATCCACCCGGGAGCGCTTCAAAGTGGTCATCGCCCCTCTCATCTGCAAGAGGATTTGTTTGAAAGGCCAGTGCCAGGACACCTGTGAACAGGGCAACAATACCACACTGATAGGCGAGAACGGACAGTCAGCGGATACTCTCACAGGTCCTGGATTCAGAGTGGGTGAGTGGTTGGTTTGATGCCCTTTTTGGCGACATATTTCGGAACAATATCAGTCCTACTAGGGAAGAAATTGCACATAGGCCCCTAGGCCTAAAAAATCAAAATCAAAAGAAACAATTACATCTCAGTGGAAACTTTACTATTACCTTGCATTTCTCAGACATGGCTCATTGGCATATTTCAGCTTTGCCCCTCTAACCACATCTCCACATTGTCTGGCTGGCATGTGTTGAGTCTATCTGCACAGTATCAGATAAACTGTGGTAAGGCATGGAGCCTTATACTAGTTTACACTCTTGAGCCTACACTGGAGTTGACTTTCCTCTCCCACTGCCCTGTAAAGGAGGTGGCCAGTAACAGGTCATTCACTCACAACACATTCACAATCAGGGGCGTAGGAGCTACTCTGACATTGGCGGGGAAACATTTTGCTACTGGGTTCCAGGGGCATGCCCCCTGATTTAAAAAATAAATAAAAACAGGTTTTAAATGCTAATTTATAGTGACTTTTGAGAAGATTATACAGACAAATCTTAACTTACAAATAGGCACATTTACAAGTCTAAGAGGGACCTTGCATAGGGGCACTTACTCTGGTACAGCCCAATTAGTCTTGGGGCCATGGCCATTCATACTGCGCTGAATACCAGTGTGACTGTTAATGGGGACATATTCAATTAAACAAACATTTTGTACTCTTTTTCTGCTAATGTATGATTTTCCTAGTATGTCAGGTTGTTACTACTGCTGCTCTACATACTGTATAGTTTGAAACTTAACATAATATTTTAAATGCATAATACAGTTATTAAACTGTAATAATAACCAGCAACATACACAGTTGACTGTTCTAATTTTTTTAAAGGTACACATGAAATGTCAAACTGAAATTAATCAATATCTCCACTCAATTATCAAAAATTAAATATCATGGTTGCCGCTCTCCTGCATAAAGTTAAAGGGATACATTGGGATTTTGGCAATGAGGCCATTTATCTACTTCCCCAGAGTCAGATGAACTCGTGGATACCATTTTTTTGTCTCTGTGTGCCAGTGGAGGCTCATCAGGGGAGGAAGTGGAGGACCATCTGCCTCAGTGAATTTCATAAAAAATGTAAATAGTGAAACATAAAAAATGTTATCCTTTTTAGATAAAACTATACTAAATATATTCACATGTCACCAAATAATTTATTAAAACACACTGTTTTACAACGAAGGTCTCAACAGCACTCTCTGGGGTAGCAACATGATTTAGCCATAAGACAGCTAGTTTCTGTCCTTCAATACAAAACCTAGGAGGCTCATGGTTCTCAATAGTGGAACAGTTTTGAACAAATTAATTTCTTGAACAATAAAGGAAAAGCAAGAAAGAGTGAGCCAGCTATATTTCATTGTATTTTTTTCACTTTCACATACTTAGCTAGCAAATGCAGCTAGCTAGTTTAGCCTACTCAAACACACGGCTCAAACAGAGAGGGATGCTATGTTTGCTAGCTGGCTATGGCTATCCAACACTGGATTTGATTTGATTTGACCTCTTCCAAGTCAAGGTAAGCTTTGGGTTTTATTAATTTATTGCTACCGGGCCCACCGTTGTAACTGCTGAAGTACTTGCTGTACTCTGCACTGCATGATTTTAGCGGGTTTACTAATGCATTAGTTCTAGTAGCTATGTTGACTATGAAATTAGCTAATATGGTGACACAACAATGTAGGCTGTGTGTAGCAGTTAGCGATTATGGTATGAAGGTTTGACTTGGAATGTTTTTTTCGCCTGGTCTCAGACAGCTGTTGTGTTGTGCAATGAAGTTCACAAGCGAAGGGAAAAGGTGAGAGGAGGAGAGCGCGTAAATGTGAGAAGGAATTATACAATGAGCAAGGTGATCATGCTGTTCGTATGTGGCTGCTATGAAATTTAACTGTGTTTGCGGCCAGGTGATCAGGGGGTCTATTCATGACGCCGATTCTGTTGAAAAACATTTCTTAAATGAATGCAAACGAAACAGGAGTAAACATACCTGAATTTGTCCAATAGAAACTCTCCTTCGCAACTGTTTGGAGTGGACTAATGATTGCACCCTAGATCAGCTAGATGCAGGCAAGAGTGTGCAAGGCGGTATTGAATGTGTCACTTTCTGTCACTGTGTTTACTCTTATTTTTCTCTCGCTCTGTGCACCTACGTTATAAACTTTCATTCATAGGCTAGGTTGTAGCAACCACATGATGGGTATAGGGAAAATTTGAGTATCATGTAGTAGCCTAAACCTAATGATGTTACATTGAGCTGGGTGAATGGAATATGAATGACAATCATCCAATATGCTCATTTAAAAAAAAATCGCCCTTCCTCATTTTAAATGGCAGTTTGAAGGAAGTTTCTAACTAGCGTCCTTTGGGTGGTGGACCATTCTTGATACACACGGGAAACTGTTGACTGTGTGAAACCCAGCAACGTTGCAGTTCTTGACACAAACTTGTTCTCCTGGCACCTACTACCATACCCTGTTCAAAGGCACTTACAATTTTTGTCTTGTCCATTCACCCTCTGAATGGTACACATACACAATTAATGTCTCAATTGTCTCAAGGCTTAACAATTCTTATTTAACCTGATTCCTGCCCTTTATCAACGCTGTTTGAAGTTGATTTAACAAGTGACATCAATAAGGGACCATAGCTTTTACCTGGATTCACCTGGTCAGTCTATGTCATGGAAAGAGCATTATGTTTTGTACACTCAGTGTATATGATCATTCAGATTGATTCACAGTTCACAGTATGACAGATCATCAGTCTATGAACTTTATGGCCTTGGAGTGGCACTTCTAACTATCTTACCTGTTGGTTTGAGAGCACTGTTATTATTTGCTCAGCTTTTCATTAGTCGTGATTAGGGGGTATCCCTTTCTGTGATTAGGGGGTATCCCTTTCTGTGTTGATCCGTGTGGGGCCCAAGGTTATTTTAGGTTGACTTACCCCCCAACCCCACAATTAAGGCAGACTACGATTTGTTTTAGAATGCGAACAGGACCCAAAAATAAACTGCAGTGGTAAAAATAAACGAGAACACTGATTCAGTCACTGTGAAAGCTACATTTATGCAAATACAGCGGAGGTCGTCCTTGAAGTGTTGGCTGTGGGGCATCGTGGTCAAGAGGGTTAGAGCAATATTCACATTCACTTAGGCCCACACATTTCCTATACATTTACACAAATCTTTCCCATGTTTTTATATTAAAAAATACAACTAATGACTGTAATTTCAGTTGACCCTGTCATGGTGTTTTCGAAGAGATTTTGTTTTGGAAAATATTGTAGTGAAATATGAAGTTGCTAAGCTTTTTCTTCCACCAGCCCTTCATTACAGAACTACAGCATATTTGTAAATTACAAAAAGGGGTTTTGTCATAATGAACTATATTTTTCTGCAATGTAAATTAATTGTTCACACTTTGTAAAAAAACAACATCAGAATGTCCCTGCATTTATTCTCCAATTGTAATTACAGTACAATATGGGATTATTCATTTTGTGTAATCTGAATATTTGGTCTAGAGAATCAAACTAGTGTACAATCGGGCCTGTGTCTGTATTGTACGGGTACTGTAAGCTGCATTTACCCAGGCTTTTGTCCAGTTGTGTGAGTTTGTATGGCTGGGGCTACAGAGTGCAACCTAAGGCAGCGTAACTTTTGGCAGACCAAAGGTGTGTGTGGACTGTTCACTCAATGGACATGCAGAATTTTCTCTTTAGCATGTTTCAATGGCCGCTGGTCAATGACAACAACAACGCTTTTCCATATCTGAGTGGCTGTGACATTCAGCACCACAGCGAAACTGAGGCCTAGACTGAGCAAACCTGCAAGAACCTTGCCGTGGTGCAGTTTGCTTCCAAATGCAGTCATTTTCTGCCTAATGATTCAAGATTGCCTTTCTTAAAAGAACAATGTTGTTAAAGCTGTTGTAGAACATTATGAAAAAAAGGATAAATAAGGCTTTGTGAGTTTCAGGTAATTCTGTTAAGCCTCAGTCTACCAGGCTGGTTTTGTGTAGCTATTACTATATTTTACAGTAATTACATTCCCATCCTAGGTTCTGAGAGTTCATTTAAAGTAAATGTCCAGTGAAAATCTCACTTTTAAAAGTTCATATTCTGTTAACTTACCCATACCCAAATAATGTTGTTGACTTGTCCTATACTCACATTTGTGTTCAAAGCATAAATTGGAGGGAAAAAAACACTTAAAAAATCCCACCTCAAACTTGCATCTCCAACCATCCGTTTAAAAAATGCTTGCTATTTCCTCTTAAATCATGGCTGAACTGGCCAATCAGTGTTCTACTTGCTTGAATATTTTCAATGACTGGTATACGCCCAAACCATTCTGTTGTTGGGGTACGCCCACACCATTCCAACACAGAAAAGCTGCTTTTTAACATACTAAAATGGACATTGCAGTCAAAAACGTGATTTTCCTGTTTTTGTTATATTTCGACACTATGAGGATGAAATAATACTCTGAAATTGTGAAAATGATGATAATGCCCTTTTTGGGTGAGAAGTGTTTGAAAATAATTCCTGGCATTTCAGCCTGTTTAAGTGGGATGGAGTTTTTGGCCCAGATAATAACAATCTGATCTACTTTGAAGGGGTAAGCGGGGTAGGCTCTAGACTCGAGTCTAGATGATTCTATCCGCCAATCAGGGCTGTGTATGTAAATATATACAAGTTTTTATTTACACGCCCACTTGATCAGACTGAGCATTTCAATGGCAAAAGGAGGCTCGGGAAATAAATGCTAAAATATATATTTGAAATTATTTTCATGAAATAAACACACACAGTGATTTATTAGACATAGAGTGATGATTTAAAAAGACAATTAAAAAGACGGCATGGGGGCTTTAATAAAAAAAGATGGAAGGAAAACTATTTAATTTATATTGTAATGAATTATAGGTAACATTTCATAGAAATATGGAAACACTGTATAGTTACTTTAAAGATTTGTAATAGATTCTGACATGGTTAATGCAAAAGAAACTGGTAAATGACAATTGACACAAATCATTCAACCTCAACTCCAACAGTGAAATTATATAAGTGACCCTTTTCCATTCTCATTCTGTGCTCATTCTCTTCATATTTATCTTATGCTACTGTCAGAAGTGTATGGCACAGGTCTCCTAATATATCATGTTAAGGAATTCCAGTGGTGTGGGGAATCCAGCAGGGTCAGAGAAGGATTAGTTACTGCTTACTCAAAATTAATAATGTAATCTGATTACTTTTGGATTACTTTAACTTGCAACCTAAACCAGTCATTGTCATGAATT
This sequence comes from Salvelinus alpinus, assembly GCF_045679555.1. Classification (NCBI taxonomy): domain Eukaryota; kingdom Metazoa; phylum Chordata; class Actinopteri; order Salmoniformes; family Salmonidae; genus Salvelinus; species Salvelinus alpinus. The sequence continues at coordinate 29,801,699 of NC_092109.1, read as the reverse complement.
TGAAGTTCGACAACTATGCAATTGTTGTTATTATTTTAATATAAAAATAGGGTTCCAGAATTTTCTGATTTTTTTGTTCAATAGAGATGCATTTGTCTACATCTTTTTTGGCGCTAATATCACATATCACATAATTCATTTGGGGCTAATTCACCACCTGAGTAAGTGGTTAACTAGATCGCTAACTCTTAAGTATAGCCTAATATTACTGATAGTTGATATCTAACAGTACATTTAACGTATAGGCCTATGCACCCACCTTGAATGGTCTATGTGAGTGTCCTTTGTTCATTAATAAACACAATTCAGATCAGAAAACTGGGACCCATTTATCTTCAACAGTAACAACACTGGTTGCTTTCAATACAGTGTTTTACCGCAATTACATTTTGAATTATTGTGCAATCAAAAAGCCTTTTACAAAGGCGAGAGAGAGCATGAAACTGCACTGCTTCAAAGCAGAAAGCAGGAACTCTGTAGTCCAGAACAGGGTTTCACAAACTCAGAATGGCTGTATTGCCAGAGAATAGGTAATGAAGTAGCTAAATAAACAATAAACATAGTTATATTTTTCTGCATTTTCTCTTATCATACTCAGATAACATATCAGAGATTAATCCCATAATAATATCAGATATGGCATGTGCTGTGTATGTTGACATACTTTTACACGTTTCATTTCCAGCAGGTTCTATAGATTAAAAGAGTCAGTCGGCGGTGGATCTTTGAATCAGGTTCGTATTGTTCTGTGTTATGTCTCCTCCACACAGTCATAGAGGTTGAGCTGGGTTGTGCAGGTCAGAGTGAAGCAGCACTGTATGACCAAAGAGGCTGAGAATGGGAATCCAGTGAGGTTACTGATAGACACTCCTCCCACTGCCCCCTCCCACCCTCCCTGCAGTATTTACCTACAGTAGCTCTGAATCTGGGTTTTCCTGCTCACAGCTCTGTTTGGGCGAGGGACGCTGCCTTTCTTCTCCTCAAAGGTTGCTACCACACAGGCATTCCATCCATCAATCTCAGTTGCCAGGTAGCTGTTGCTCCCCATCTCAACTAGACCTGTTTCTGCTCTCCCCACCCAGTCACTCTCCCTCTGTATCCTTAACCAGACCTGCCCAGCTCAGCCCAGTCACTCTCCCTCTGTATCCTTAACCAGATCTGCCCAGCTCAGCCCAGTCACCCTCCCTCTGTATCCTTAACCAGACCTGCCCAGCTCAGCCCAGTCACTCTCCCTCTGTATCCTTAACCAGACCTGCCCAGCTCAGCCCAGTCACCCTCCCTCTGTATCCTTAACCAGACCTGCCCAGTTCAGCCCAGTCACTCTCCCTCTGTATCCTTAACCAAACCTGCCAAGCTCAGCCCAGTCACTCTCCCTCTGTATCCTTAACCAGACCTGCTGTGCTCAGCCCAGTCACTCTCCCTCATTATCCTTAACCAGACCTGCTGTGCTCAGCCCAGTCACTCTCCCTCATTATCCTTAACCAGACCTGCTGTGCTCAGCCCAGTCACTCTGTAACCATCTGTATCCTAAACCAGACTTCCTGCTTCATTTAGCCCAGTCCACAGGAGGTTGGTGGCACCTTAATGGAGGAGGAAGGACTGGTGGTAATGGCTGGAGCGGAATAGGTGGAATGATTTCCATGTCTTTGATGCCATTCCATTTACGCTGTTCCGGCCGTTATTATGAGCCGTCCTCCCCTCAGCAGCACCCTCACTCTGGCTCTGTTTCTTTGTAGATCTATCCATTTCGTAAACGCAGGTTTCCTCCAGAACTTTGATATGCTGGGTAGTGCTAGACCAAAACAATATTCACGTCCTTACTATTAAGGCTGAGCTGACCTCTGTCTCTATAGAATGTCCTATATCACTCCCCCTGTATTGCGTGCCTAATGGTTCATCTCTCTCCATCCGTGACATAGGACGGAGGTCATGTGAGGATGTGAAATGGCCAATGTGGTCATGCACAAAATATGACTTTAATGGGTCATTCAATACCAATCATGCATTTAATTCTGAAGGCTCAGCTTCTGTCTCACATGTTATTGCAGTGATTTATTTAGGTTTTCCCTGGGTATGGGTCAGAGGTAAAGGTCAGAGGTCCATGGGAGAACGAAAGGTCAAAGAGAAATCAGCAGAACAAGCAGAATTGGACCAGCCCAAGGCTAGCTGTCCGTGTTTAGAGACACACTTTATTTTCCCTCTGAGAGCCCTCTACTCTTCCCCACACTCACTCACTTCCTCCTCTGATGCCAAGTTATGGGTGCTGTGGTAAACATGGGAAACCCAGAAACCTGCACCACACCACAGTGTGCCACAGGCCTGGCTGTGCACTGAGATGAGGCTAAGCATGGCTTCACTCACACACTCTGTCAGTCTCTCCCTGGGGCATAGAGAGGGGGATTCATTCAGCCATTTTAGAACTGTGTGTGTGATGACTGCCTGATGACTGCCCGATGACTGCGTGAGGACTGCCTGTCATCTGAATCATTGCTCCTCATGAGCCTCACCCCTCTGTGAACTTTACATTAAGGGTGTGTGTGTGTATGTGTGTGTGTGTGTTTGTGTGTGTGTTTTTGGTGCCATGTCACAGCCTTCCCTCAAGGTTGTGTTTTAATGTTTATGGGCTGTCTCTCTCTCTAATTTAGGCTACTCTCATATGGAGGGAAAATATCTCAGGTTATTTGAGGTCAGGAGCGATGGCGATCTACAGTCCAGTCCCAGTGTTTGTTGATATCTGTTCAGCCTTTACTGCGCCAGGGTAACCCTTCAGGTCACATGGTTATTTGGTGATCTTAACAGGGATTTCTCATGGAATTAGATTCCTCCTCTCAGGGCTATTCCTGTCCTGTCACTGGCTCTATTCAAGTCAACACTTTGGCGCAGGTTGAGAAAAAAGAGGCAAATTGTTTTTGGCAGCTAAAGCTCCAAAAACAAAACACTAATTAGAGGTAATTGTTTTAAGTGATGAGGGAACACAGTGTGTGTGTCATGGAGGAGGCTATCTCGCATTTGAGGGAAATATAGGAGCTAGCTCAAAACAACATCCCCATCTTTAACCCGCTTTCCTCCCATTTGCTTAGTGAGGGGGAGAAAAGGAGCAGTTATTTAGCGCTGGCCAGTGGAATGTGAGACTGTGTGACTGCACCCCGCCAAACCTCTAAAGCTGCACAGCCATTAGCCAGGGTAAATACAGAATAACAATGCTGCTGCCAGGCCAGGCCAGGCCGGGGGGAGAGGGCCCTAAGACACCCCAGCCACTACAGCTCCCATGCTTTTATAAAATTTCAGCCAGCTGTTTTAAAAGTGATGCTCACGAGCCAAAAGTGGTTCCCGTTTTCTGTGTACTATGTCATCAAATTGTGTACCACGTCATCCATTTCGTATGATATGTTATGTCCTGCGAATATACAATACCAGTCAAAAGTTTGGACACACCTACCCATTCCAGGATTTGTCTTTCTTTTGACTATTTTCTACATTGTAGAATAATAGTGAGACATCAAAACTATGAAGTAACACATATGGAATCATGATGTAACCAAAAAAGTGTTAAACAAATCAAAATATATTTTATATTTGAGATTCTTCAAAGTAACTACCCTTTGCCTTGATGACAGCTTTGCACACTCTTGGCATTCTCTTAACCAGCTTCATGAGGTAGTTACCTGGAATGCATTTCAGTTAACAGGTGTGCATTGTTAAAAGTTAATTTGTGGAATTTCTTTCCTTCTTAATGCGTTTGAGCCAATCAGTTGTGTTGTGACAAGGTAGGGGTGGTATACAGAAGATTGCCCTATTTGGTAAAAGACCAAGTCCATATTATGTCAAGAACAACTCAAAAAGGATAAGAGAAACGACAGTATATCAAGGCACAGCTGTTCATTCTTATTGGTGTCCTTTAGAAAAACCCTGGAATGAGTAAGTGTGTCCAAACTTTTGACTGGTACTGTCACGTTCTGACCTTAGATCCTTTTTTATGTCTTTGTTTTGGTTTGGTCAGGGCGTGAGTTGGGGTGGGCATTCTATGTTGTTTTTCTATGTTTGTATTTCTGTGTTTGGCCTGGTATGGTTCTCAATCAGAGGCAGCTGTCGATCGTTGTCTCTGATTGAGAATCATACTTAGGTAGCCTGTTTTCCCACTATGGGTTGTGGGTAGTTGTTTTCTGTGTCTGTGTTTGTGTTTGTCCATACAGAACTGTTTCAGTCTCGGTCATTCTCTTTTTGTTTTGTCATTCAGTGTTCAGTTGGTTTTCATTAAAATGGACACTTACCATGCTGCACATTGGTCCGATCTTTCATACTCGTCATCAGACGAGGACGAGTACCGTTACAGAACTACCCACCTAAAAAGGACCAAGCAGCGTGGTAACCAGGAGCAGAGGGTTCTGGACTCCTGGACTTGGGAGGAGATACTAGACGGTAAGGAACCCTGGGCACAGGCTGGGGAATATCGCCGCCCCAAGGAAGAACTGGAGGCAGCGAAAGCTTTGCAAACATTTTTAAAAACATGTTTTCACTTTGTCATTATGGGCTACTGTGTGGAGATGGGTGAGAGAAAAAGGATTTAATACATTTTGAAGTCAATACTTTCTGAAGGCAATGTATGTGTGTTTAGCGTTGAAACACGGCACTGTTTGGAAAGCTTAGGGCTGCAGCTTTCCTTGCCAAGCAATGTGGGGCAGATGCGCGGGGTTGAGAGGCTGCAGGAGTGCAGTATAGGTAGGCCTATCTAGTTCCCAGTTAGTCAACAGAGTCCCTTACTCCCAGGCAGCCTGCTAGCCGGCAGGAGGAAGTGGAAGAGACTTTCTCAGGCCTGTGTTTTAAAAACCCAGTGATTATGTCATTTACTCTGGGCTATGGGCACAGCTACAGAAGTCCAGAGTCCACTCTGTGTATGTGGTATGTGGTCTCACAGTGTCAGTTTAAAGCAGGCATATTTGGGGATGTGGTTTCTTGCTATTCTACTGACGGTAAAGACAAGAGCGTCATAAGACCTTGTGCCTCCCATTATTGTCATCATGCCCTTTTAATAGTGGTAGTAGTGGTAGTGGTGGAGATCGTTATTGTGGTGTAATGTTGTTTTTGTCGTTGTCCTTTTGATGGTATTTCTGCAGGGGGTGTGAAGAAATTAAAATGGAGTGATTTGACGTGGGTTGTGGAGCTTATTGGCATTATTGAATCATACATTGACTGCTAGTGACCCATAATGTGTCATTCTCTTATTATTATATTATTATATATTATTATTATATTATTATCATGTATTTTGTCTGTTACCACTAGTACAATATGTGTAATGCTGAGTTGTACTAACAATGAGAACTTTCCTGTGGTTACAGATAGAGGATTTCACTTAATAATAGTATTTTCTGATGGTTTGGCAAATACTCTCTCCTCTTTTAACACCATACTTTTTAAAGGCATATAATCATACTCTCAATAATCACTTTAACTCAGGGATTCTTTGATGGGGTGGGCGCCACAAAAAAATTTGAACTCATCGTGAGGGGCAGCAGTGGCTCGTGGGTCTGCTAACCCACATCCACATCCATACCCACACGTGCAGTCAAAGCCTGCCCTAGCCTAAGTAAAATTTACAAAAAAAATGTTTAGAGTTCATTTCCTGAAATGTACACATTTTGCCATGGGGCATAGATAAAATGTTGCACTTTGGAATGAAGTTTGCTGCAATGCTACACTTTTTGCCATGGGGCGGAGAAAATATGTTGCAATTGTATGACTAATTTCATGCAATTCTACTCATGTTTTCATGGAACAGACAGAAAAATGTGAGTTTTACAGGAAATTTCCTGCAATTTTACTCATTTTGCCATGGGGTGCAAGTTGTTTGCAGTTTTGAATATATCTGAGTGAGAGTGACTAACCATGACTACTACAAGTTTAGATAACTGGCTAGACAAACTTGCCTAACTTAAACATGTTAGCTGACATGGGCTAATTAAATGACTGTCAGTGAATGACATACTGTAACGAGAAAAATAAAACATTTGGAAATTGAACCTTGTGTATTCTACTATTCTACCTCTCAACATTAAGTTGAGACCCCGACTGAGTTTAGTTTTTGGAAATTGATCCGCGGGCCTACAAAAGGGGGGCTGCCAGTTGCCCATCCCTGCTTTAAAGGATGATAAATATTTGTTAAGCCATGAGAAGCTGGCCAGCCTTACTGACCCACTGACATATTTCAGATTGTCTTCTAAGAAACATAAGCATTCAGATGTACACCGGGATTCATTCCTTTTGCAGCTCACTGTACGTAGACTAGCTGTTGAACTGGAGCGTTAAACTATAATTTGTTCATTTTGAGCAGGGAATATTTGAGTTGGGAGAGAGAGGCTGTGGTTAGATGTGAGGCTGAAGTGGGAGGCGGTCACGCTGCTGCGTCATCTCCAGACAGACAGAAGTGCGTGGGTGGGAGGCCACACTCCGAGCAAAACCCCAAACACACAAACAGAGTACAGACAGGCAGGAGATCCCCTCTACTAAAGCTCATGCTGAGGTCTGGGGGAAGTATGAGTTTTTCTGGTTTTACATGCACTGTATGAACTGTGATGCAGTGACGTGAGAGAGCTCTGAGCTTTCATCTCTTCAGCTAGGTTTCATTTGAATAGGGATTTAGTTGAACCTATTGTTGCTCCTGGGGCTATTTTCACTGAAAAGTAAATAGAATGGTCCTTGCTCAATCTGGAGTGTAGAAACATCCAAGTCTTGAGTTAGTAAAGTAAGACCTATTGTTGAAGATTTTTCCTTGGCTAAAACTCTTCCCCCTATTTTCCTCAAACCTTGTTGATTGGAATGAAAACCTAGCAACCAGTAATTGGTCTGAAATAACATAATTAAACATTCCAAAATGTGTCAGTATTTCTGTGTATGTACAGTATGGTACATATCGGTCTACGTTAGTGCAACCTGGACTCAGGGGTAGACGTAACATAGAAATGTAAATCCAGGACACTCCAATTGGTATATGTTACGTTTCGTATGGTATGTATTTGTTACGCTCGTTGTTGGAATGAGACCAAGGTAGGCGAACATCTTACTTTATTTTTTCAATGAACACCAAAAACCACCAAATACAAAAAAAATGTAAAGTTCTGGCTATACAGCTACTAACAAAATCAAGATCCCACAAACTAAGGTGGGAAAAAAGGCTGCCTAAGTATGATCCCCAATCAGAGACAACGATAGACAGCTGCCTCTGATTGGGAACCATACCAGGCCAAACAAAGAAATAGGAAAACTAGATTGCCCACCCAAATCACACCCTGACCTAACCAAATAGAGAAATAAAAAGGCTCTCTAAGGTCAAGGCGTGACAGTACCCCCCCCCCAAAGGTGCGGATTCCGGCTGCAAAACCTGACTCTATGAGGGAAGTTCCGGGTGGGCATCTAGCCTCCGTGGCGGCTCCGGTTCGGGGCGTAGACCCCACTCCGCTCGCTGATCGTTCCGCCTCCATGGAACCGGACCGTGGATCGTCGCCGGAGGAACCGGACCGTAGATCGTCGCCGGGGGGAACCGGACCGGAGATCGTTGCCGGGGGAACCGGACCGTAGATCGTCGCCGGGGACTCCGGACCGTGGATCGTCGCCGGGGACTCCGGACCGTGGATCGTCGCCGGGGACTCCGGACCGTGGAGCCATCGCAGAAGGCTCCGGACCGTGGAGCCATCGCAGAAGGCTCCGGACCGTGGAGCCCTCACTGAAGGCTCCGGACTGGGAGCCCTCGCTGGAGACTCCGGACTGGGAACCCTCGCTGGAGGCTCTGAACCGCAGACCGTCGCTGGAGGCTCTGGACCGCCGACCGTCGCTGGAGGCTCTGGACTGCCAACAGTCGCTGGAGGCTCTGGACTGCCTCCAGCGACGGCCTCAAATTCAATTCAATTACTCAGTCTGCTATATCAGGATTTGTAGGATAGAAATGAAAACAGACAGAGGCTCTGGACTGCCGACCGTCGCTGGAGAATCCGGACTGTGGGCCGTCGTTGGAGGTTCCGGACTGTGGACCGTCGTTGGACATTCCGGACTGTGAAATGTCGCCGGAAGCTCTGGACTGGGAACTGTCGCCGGAGGCTCTGGACTGGGAAATGTCGCCGGAAGCTCTGGACTGAGAACTGTCGCCGGAAGCTCTGGACTGGGAACTGTCGCTGGAAGCTCTGGACTGGGAACTGTCGCCGGAAGCTCTGGACTGGGGACTGTCGCCGGAAGCTCTGGACTGGGGAGGCGCACTGGAGGCCTGATGCGTGGGGCCGGTACAGGTGGCACCGGGCTGGTGACACGCACCTCAGGGCGAGTGCGGGGAGGAGACCAACCCGTGTGGCCCCCCCCCCAAAAAAAATTGGGCTGCCTCTCGGTCTTCCGTCGTGGTCGTGAACTTCAGAGTCGCCGTTGGTCCTTCTTCGCTGTCTCCGCCTGCTTCCATAACCTCCTCCCATGTCCATGATGTCCTCCACTCACTTTTCTCCCAGGCCCAGGATCCCTGCTCCTCCCTGCCACGCTGCTTGGTCCTTTGGTGGTGGGATCTTCTGTTACGCTCGTTGTTGGAATGAGACCAAGGTGCAACGTGGTAGGCGAACATCTTACTTTATTTTTTCAATGAACACCAAAAACCAACAAAATACAAAACGCACGTAAAGTTCTGCAGGCTATACAACAACTAACAAAATCAAGACCCCACAAACTAAGGTGGGAAAAAAGGCTGCCTAAGTATGATCCCCAATCAGAGACAACGATAGACAGCTGCCTCTGATTGGGAACCATACCAGGCCAAACAAAGAAATAGGAAAACTAGATTGCCCACCCAAATCACACCCTGACCTAACCAAATAGAGAAATAAAAAGGCTCTCTGAGGTCAGGGCGTGACAGTATTAATTTGTGGATGACCATCATCCATTTCGTATGAAATGTTATGAATTACAATTTGTATGATATGTTACGAATTGCAATTCATACTATATGTTACGAATTCCAATTTGTTGTGGCTAACGTTAGCTAGGTGTTAGGAGAATTATGTTCTCATGTTCGTTAACCAATTCAATTCAATTCCTCAGTCTGCTATATCAGGATTTGTAGGATAGAAATGAAAACAGACAGAGGCCCAGTCTACAATAGTGCACAGTACGAAGACCTTCATTTTATAGGGACACACATACTTCCACACAAAACATTAGGTATCTACCCAGCCGACAGAGATTAGGGAAGTCCGTGAGAATAGCTCCTTCCCGCCCTCCCCCAAGATAGGGAGAGACCTGGGAAGTTCTCAGTGCCCCAGCCAAGGTCGGCACCGAATCTGGCTCAGACAGTCTGTTATCAAGATACTAGACATATTGTCACCAAAACGTTAATTCTGACTAAGAACTACACTCCAGGATATATTATTATTCTACTGACTAAAACCACACACAGCATTAAAATAATCAAATGATTCTAATCACTTTCATACATGCATTAAAATAATCTAATGATTATAATCAATTTCATACAATCATATGGTTTCAGATTTATGGTTTCAGAGTGTAATATTCTAATCATTTATTAAAACATAATTAAAACATATCCCCTTATCAATCCACTCTTAATGACTAAATAATACACACTGATACCTAATATACTATATGGAAACATAAATAGTATCCAAGATTAATCCAAAACGATACATGTATGTACATTCGATATTCATCAATGACTGTTATATGCCTATATCCAATTGTAACGCTTCCTGTGTCACGTTCCTGACCTGTTTTCTCTTATTTTTGTATGTGTTTAGTTGGTCAGGGCGTGAGTTGGGGTGGGCATTCTATGTTATGTGTTTCTATGTTTGTTTAAATGGGTTGCCTGATATGGTTCTCAATTAGAGGCAGGTGTTCGACATTTCCTCTGATTGAGAACCATATTAAGGTAGGATGTTCTCACTGTTTGTTTGTGGGTGATTGTATCTCGTGTCTGTATGTGTTACCACACGGGACTGATTCGTTTGTGTAGTCTGTTCCTGTTTGTGCGTTCTTCGTGTTTATGTAAGTGCTCAAGTTCAGGTCTGTCTACGTCGTTTTGTTGTTTTGTAATTTTTCAAGTATATTTTCGTGTTAGTGTTCGTTTACGTCTTGTTAAATAAATTCATTCATGTCTTCATCACCCGCTGCGCCTTGGTCCAATCTCTCTCCGCAAGACGAACGTTACATCCTGTTTGGATTTTTATTACAATCTTCATAAAAATACAGTCTTAACCCTCAAAAACAGTTTCATCCAACATGGGCTCCTCGTAGTTAAAAGAAACGGAGCCATCTCCTAGGCCTGGAGGCCTGTATTCGTCATCACACAGGCCAGAGCTCGAAATCGGTCCGTACCTCACTATCTGTTGCGTCATTGACCTCTCCAGAGTCCTGATAAGCAAAACTTTCACACAGGGAACCAAACAACATCCAAACAGAACCAAAACACTCATACAGGTGGAGGTTGCCCACAACACAGTGATTATGACATTTTTCCATTTCCCAAACATACTATCAAACCAATTTGTTAGAGCATTATCTACCCCAGAGCTCTCTGCCAATTCGTGGCCTAATGTGGTTAAACCAGCCAGGGCCTTGGTCACTGATCCGTCTGGAGCTGTGTTCTCGGGGATGAAAGTACAGCATTCTGCTCCGAATATGACGCACACCCCACCCTTTTCAGCCAGTAACATATCCAATGCAAACCTATTCTGCCACACCATTAAACTCGTAGCCGCGGTTTGTTCTGCTAAACCTTTTATCGCGTCTCTAGTATAGTTGATGAAACGCTGTTGGTTATAGTAGATATAATTAATCCAATCTACATTTTTATTGAGTGTTGACCACCAGAAGATACTTGATTCCAAGCCAGTACATATCTGATTCCTAGCTTTGAACTCATCAGGCACCCCCCTTGGAACTCCAATGCTATCAATGTAAACTCTATTGTCAAAAGATCCTGACGGAGCACTCCTCCTTACTCTTCTACCTGGCACTAGGTCTTTGTGTCGAATAAGGGTGAAGGGCATGCCTAACTGCACCAGTGTACAAATACCGGTCCAATTTGTTTGCAGGTTAGGCCACAGCTTCATCCCTCCACACAACCACCAGACATCTGCTCTGGGCCTTTTTATCTTACTAAAGTCCTCGGAACTCAACCACCCAGTCAGGTCCCTCATTGTCTTGTCAGCTGTAACATTCTCTGTCCTATTGTATGTTCTTACTTCCCCTACGTCCCATCCCATCCGTGTGTGATGTATCGAGCCATACAATAATAATGTCCTCCTGTAACTGTGAAAGGGGGAAGTCTGGATATAATGGGCACATGGGGATACAGATAATGCAGATCAATGCAACTGTCATTGTCTGGCTTCCCTGCCTTCATGAACAGCTTTACCATACAGGCCATTCTCCTGGGTGTATCAATTCCATCAAATGGAAAGGGAATGGTGGTCAGCTGAGGTTTTGCTGTGGCGCAGGGATAACATTCTTCTTTCGCTACTGATCTGGCTGTATACTGAATCCATTCTAACCATAGGTTAGAATCCCCATAACCAGTTTCCACCTCAATCACTTCCTTCAGATCTTTCGTATGCACTATCCGCACCGGCCCTTGGCTCTGGACTACTCTGCTGTCAGTATCTGTTTTGTCAGGGGCTCTGCTTGTATTCTGGCTGATGATAGAGCTATCACCTGCCCTAACCTCCTCTACCCGGAACAGTACTAGGGTATCAACCGAACCTGGTCAAATCCAACATACCATAACCCTAGATCCTCTTTCATTACATTTTTAATGGTAATACATACCTTTATGCAATACTTCTCTCGCTCCGGATTGCAGTCAAAACCCTCACCTTCACTATACTCCACCTCCTTCCATACTGGGTATGTGGATTCATATAGCCCTCTCTCTCTGTGTGAGCTATGACCTGTGTCCATGAACTACACGGGGACCTGCACAGATATATTCCATAATGGCTCATAGTCCTAGACTGCCAAGGAGTCAGAGACCCCATTTGGTCTACATAAAACTCCATTGAGACATCCTTCCCAATCTACACTCTAACTTCCTGTTTATCCAGATCAAGTGATCTCTTATGCTTGGTTAATACAAAATCCTCATCGTCTAAACTATGGGTCAAGTTACCACCTTCTGCATTCTCGGATGGGTCATGGTGTATTAGGAATATGGCTCCCACGATAAGACAGCTCAGACCAATCAGCACTCCTGTAAAGCCCCACCCTTTCCCGGAGAACATATCAGCAGCTAGAGGCCAGACCATACTTCCACTTCTATGAACGCACACAGAGAGGACAGGGCGGGGTCAGGGAATCTTCGTTAGAGAGGTGACCCCCGAACCTTATTGGTATTCGGTTCTCCTCCTAACTCTGTGATTGTTCGACAGTGTCAGTGTGTCTTACCCTCTTACAATGTGTGATATGAACCCAGGTTGCTCTTTCAGCTATTATCACCGTGAAGGCTGTCACCAGGAGTACTTGGTATGACCCCTCCCACCGTGGCTGCTTCCAGTCCTTTTTCTTTAGTGATTGGACCCAGACCCAGTCCCCTGGCCCAATCTTGTGGGTAATCTCCTTCTGCAGTTCTCCTGTAGAGCATAAAACCTTTGACATACGGGTTTGGTTAACAAACAGTCTTCTCATATGTTCTGCTAGTATATCTTCAACTTCTATGTCTACTTGTTCTGGTCCTAGTAAACCAACTCTAGGGATAATATTTTGACCTAATATTTCAGTTACTATAATCGTGTCGGCCAAGTAAGTTGGGAACGCTATAAAAATAAAAATAAATGTATTATCCAATAGGCCACAAAGTGTCCTATCCTATTGATACATGGCTCCTCCCATGTATCAATATTGCCGCATATCTAAACAATGACTTAGGTAAGATTAGTAAATTATCCTTATGTCTGACATCTGTGCTGCTTTCACAGGCACTAGTCGATGCTACTATTTCGGCCTGTTGTGCCGAATTGTCTCCACTCAGTAACAGCCCCCCCCCCCCCCCCCCCCCTTTCTCCTCTCTGCTCCCAAACCATCAAGGTCTCAGCAGTGCGGGGAGAGCTTCTCCGTCTGCCCTTCCTCCTATCTGTCTGTCGCTCTCTCTCATAACAGTCAGTATCAAATATGGGATGTTTCCAAGTATTACTAAATGTCTCACTGTCTGAACTCATAGATTTTAGAAAAATTACCTGTCTATGGTGGCCATCTCTAAAGTAATTACATAGGTTGATTAAGGTTATCTCGATGTTCTCAATAATTCTGAATCACCACAGATGTCATATATCCCTGTCCTGTTGGCCTGGATTAGGTTCTAAATACTTAACATAAATCTACCATTAATCCAAGGCTATGCCATTTCTTTCTTCTCATTGGTTCAAATTACGACTATGTCAAAGAACTATAAACTCGTGCATAATTATCAATTACTCAATTTACCTTAAAATCAGTATCACAAATTACCTTAAATTCATTATCCAAATGGCCCTTCCATGAGGCTGATCAGACCACAAAGGAAAAAGCCATGATAGAGGTCAAGAGTCATACCACCCCTTTACAGTCGTGTTACTCAATTTATATTATACAAATTTAAGAAAACCTCTCAAACATTTTCTACATGTTGTATCCCAGATTCCCAGAACATTCCCTTATCAAAAGAATTCACGTGTTTAATTAAAACTCAGAAAATAAAACTTCTAATATTCCACATATGTGTACCCCTTTAAGATATCGTGTGTCTAGGAATATGGAAGTCTCCTCAAACCCAAAGGCTAGAAACAAACAAAACATATCCAGGCCTTTCAATTTTGTTAGAAACATGCCTCTATCTCACTCGCTCCCTTCAAGATAACAGCTCCAGAAAACATTTCCAAAGAAAGACAATGAAGCATTCCTTTTCCCAGAAAAAACACTTTGTCAGACTACCCCGATTCAGGAACCCAAACGTTGACTCCAAAAAACCTAATAATAATGATAATTCCATTGTACACCCTCCAATCATTAGTTTTAAATTTCCTCAATGGTTCATTATACTTAATTGAACGTGCGCTCCAAGCTTGCTTTGCAAAATAAAATTAACCCAAACTGCAATCCCCTTTACCGACCTTTTTTATTTTTATTTTTTATTTTTATTTCACCTTTATTTAACCAGGTAGGCTAGTTGAGAACAAGTTCTCATTTGCAACTGCGACCTGGCCAAGATAAAGCATAGCAGTGTGAACAGACAACACAGAGTTACACATGGAGTAAACAATAAACAAGTCAATAACATGGTAGAAAAAAAAGAGAATCTATATACAATGTGTGCAAAAGGCATGAGGTAGGCAATAAATCGAATAATTACAATTTAGCAGATTAACACTGGAGTGATAAATCATCAGATGATCATGTGCAAGAAGAGATACTGGTGTGCAAAAGAGCAGAAAAGTAAATAAATAAAAGCAGTATGGGGGTGAGGTAGGTAAATTGGGTGGGTAGTTTACAGATGGACTATGTACAGCTGCAGCGATCGGTTAGCTGCTCGGATAGCAGATTTTTAAAGTTGTTGAGGGAGATAAAAGTCTCCAACTTCAGAGATTTTTGCAATTCGTTCCAGTCGCAGGCAGCAGAGAACTGGAAGGAAAGGCGTCCAAATGAGGTTTTGGCTTTAGGGATGATCAGTGAGATACACCTGCTGGAGCGCGTGCTGCGGGTGGGTGTAGCCATCGTGACCAGTGAACTGAGATAAGGCGGCACTTTACCTAGCATAGCCTTGTAGATGACCTGGAGCCAGTGGGTCTGACGACGAACATGTAGCGAGGGCCAGCCGACTAGGGCATACAGGTCGCAGTGGTGGGTCGTATAAGGTGCTTTAGTAACAAAACGAATGGCACTGTGATAAACTGCATCCAGTTTGCTGAGTAGAGTATTGGAAGCTATTTTGTAGATGACATCGCCGAAGTCGAGGATCGGTAGGATAGTCAGTTTTACTAGGGTAAGTTTGGCGGCGTGAGTGAAGGAGGCTTTGTTGCGGAATAGAAAGCCGATTCTTGATTTGATTTTGGATTGGAGATGTTTGATATGAGTCTGGAAGGAGAGTTTGCAGTCTAGCCAGACACCTAGGTACTTATAGATGTCCACATATTCTAGGTCGGAACCGTCCAGGGTGGTGATGCTAGTCGGGCGTGCGGGTGCAGGCAGCGAACGGTTGAAAAGCATGCATTTGGTTTTACTAGCGTTTAAGAGCAGTTGGAGGCCACGGAAGGAGTGTTGTATGGCATTGAAGCTCGTTTGGAGGTTAGATAGCACAGTGTCCAAGGAAGGGCCGGAAGTATATAGAATGGTGTCGTCTGCGTAGAGGTGGATCAGGGAATCGCCCGCAGCAAGAGCAACATCATTGATGTATACAGAGAAAAGAGTCGGCCCGAGAATTGAACCCTGTGGTACCCCCATAGAGACTGCCAGAGGACCGGACAACATGCCCTCCGATTTGACACACTGAACTCTGTCTGCAAAGTAGTTGGTGAACCAGGCAAGGCAGTCATTAGAAAAACCGAGGCTACTGAGTCTGCCGATAAGAATATGGTGATTGACAGAGTCGAAAGCCTTGGCCAGGTCGATGAAGACGGCTGCACAGTAATGTCTTTTATCGATGGCCTAACATGGACCTAACATGGTTCCACGTAATGGAAACAGATTATAATGTTAGAACACCAGAACTTTCTGTTCCAATTCCCTGGTGTTACCTAAACAAACAATCAAACCAAAAATCAATAACCAGAAACTATCACAAAACTTTTACGATTCAACTATTCAGACCTGAATCGCTTACAGCCAAATATAGCCCAGTGAGCCACAACCAACCAGTGATGCCCACCTAGCAATTTTGTTGCTAGATTTAGCATCTTTTCAGACTACCCTGACAAATTTAGCTACTTTAAAAAAATATATTTGGAACTTTTAGCAACTTTTGAAAAGTGACTCAAAGCTATAATGCACGCATTTTCCCTCTAAATTACACAAACAATTTTCTCTGTCCCACCCTCAGTCACAACATCATTGCCTGGCTGCAAAAGTGCATTGTGAGAGACGTCAGCAGCAGGCGCTCAGTCCGTGCACAGGCAGCAGCAATTTCAGCGAATTGCAAATCATTGTTGGCTGACTGCAGCAGCAGTAGTACGGGTTCGACAAGGCAAACCCAAGGAATATAGTTGGTCACGAATGTTTGATCTTGAACAGAACTTACAACATCAATCAACATCTCTCAATCAAAATTGTACTGCCAGAAGTACAGAAAAGAGTGGGAGTCTGTACCCGAACAACTGTCAAATCATTTTGAGTAACGTTATTGTATATTCTACGTAATGACGCAGTTTTAAGTTATCACGCAATGATATCACAATGTCATTTAGCAACAAATCAACCTGGCTCCAGCAACTTACCCTGAAAATTAGTTGGCAACACTGCAACCAACTCTCCTATTCCTGCCTCCAGGCAAAAATATACCCCCTACTCAAACTGAGATCTGCTTTAATTCTATCGTAAGAGTAAAACCAAACTTTCCAACTTTCTCTACTCCAAAATGTAAAAGCACCACGTACTTCGCTATATTTATAACGTATGTCAGTCAATCCATAAGAATAAAAACATTCCGATGGGCACAACTTTATCGTATCTCTCCGTTATTATTTAGAATTCATTAGATTTAGGTAACTGTCTCTTCTATGATTCAGCATTTTAAATACGACTCCATTCTTAATACGTTATTCCAGCGGACCATTTAGGCAAGACAACGTATTCCATCGAAATCGACTCGCTATTGTTTAGAATGAATTAGTCTTTCAATTTAACCTAAACAAGCTATTAAAACGTTCAGTTTATATCCTTAACAAACACTAACAACCGTATCTTTCCAGGCAAAACCTATCAATATTTTAATTACAATCATAATGAATTTTAATCTAGTGGTGCTCAGGCTGAGATACAAACCCGAGTCTCCCGCGTTGTAGGCAGGAGTTTTACCTCTGGACCACCAGCACTATTGAAAAGATGAGACGCGAATGACCCTATTAATATAATTGTCTGTAGTCGTAGACTCTGGCACCGAGACAATTCCCAGAAAATAGCCCTAATCTACAGGTCCAAGCGTTCCCCCAGCGAGGATTCTCATTAATCTCGCTCTCGTTGACCCTGCCTCTCTCTTTCTCTCCCGATTGTCGCGCCTGACCTTCCCCTGAGTTGAGCATTACACTCCCGGCGAAATGTCCTGTCTCATTGCAATTGAAACATTTTCTATCGTCTGATCCTGTCCATTTTTTCCCCTTCTCTCTTAGGTCCCTTCCCCTTAAGGCCTCCTTTGTGTTTGTTTACAATTACCCCGATAGTTACTGTCAGATGCTTCGACTCCACCTGTTTGCTCTTTTTACAGTCTCGGTGGTTATGGCCTACTTTAGTGCAGTGTTTACACGGTGCCTCACAATCTCTAGCAAAATGACCCGGTTTGTGACAGTTAAAGCATCTATCTCCCCCTTTCTTCTGACTGTCTCTATCCACTTTTCTTGAATTTCTCCCTTTCTCTACCTCTATCCACTTTCTCAATAAGTTTGCTAAATCCTGTCCTAGTTCGGTTAAATCTTTCCTGACTTTCCCTAGGGCAGCTAGCCCTCTCCTTTCCTCCTCCTGCTCTACCCCTCCCTCGGCTCCCGGAGGTTCCCCATATGGGGGTGGTGGGGGTGTGACGGGAAGCCCTGGCTGCCGTCTTCTCACCACCACCGTTTCATCATCGGGATTCTCTCTCCACGCCTGATCTATCAGGGTTGGGTACAATTCAGGCTTATGAGAGACCTCCAGAGGAGCCGTGGGAGTTATTGTTCCTAGTTGCTGGCTACTCTCATCTTCCTTCTTTTTTACTTCCTTTTTCTTTTCTCCCTCTGCTCTCTTCCTCGCCTCGGCTAACCATACCCTCGCTGTGTCTAGCCCCTCTGCCTGCTGTTTATCTGCCTTGTCTCCACATGCCTTACGTATTCGTCGTATCATTAGTTCCAACTTTTCCACGTCCAGACTTCCATCAAATTCATACTTCTTCCTCCACTTTACACAGAAATAGACATTTCTTTAATCTTTTAACTGCATATCCCGCTCATCTCCGGTTAATTCCGGAACCTCCATTGAGGATTTACTACTCATGTTTAGTAAAACCTTGTGGTTTCTATACTTATTCTCAAACTCACTCTAGGTGTATCTATTTCTATGGTCTATCTATGTGCTTTTTCATTAGTCCAATTACTATAGCTGTTATCCTGCACAATCTATGTATGTGTCTCTTTTCGTAGAATGGTCAAACCTATTTTGCGCGCCTCCGGTAGTTCTTGCCTCCCTTCCTACTAATATACTTTAGATCAATTACTTCAACCAGTTTTACTTTTAGGTCTTACTGTTAGATAGTTTCCATTGGTAGTGCATGCAGATACCTTCGTGCCATTCTGGAAAATCTATGTGTATGTATTTCTAATTCTGATTAAATTACTCCTATGTGTAGGCTCACAGTTATTATGCTTATTTTGCTATCTCTTAACCTATGTGTTTTTCCTTTCTTGAAACTTT
Organism: Salvelinus alpinus; assembly: GCF_045679555.1. Lineage (NCBI taxonomy): Eukaryota > Metazoa > Chordata > Actinopteri > Salmoniformes > Salmonidae > Salvelinus > Salvelinus alpinus. The sequence goes on along the minus strand of NC_092109.1, from coordinate 29,783,093 downwards.
ATCTATAGAGGTGTCTTTCGATCGGACACTAGGTCTCACCCTTATACAACTATAAGCTATTTTCCAGGGGTCGTAAATCCCTAGTCAGCAGCCTATTTTTCTGTTGTTGCTTGTTCTTTTGACGTTAATATCTCGTATCTCACTCCGCTATATTAGGTTTCCCTTCTTCCTTCTTTAGTTTATATAGGTAGTGGCCACTGATAGTCTTGGTGGTAGCCACTGATACCTCGCGTCATTTACGGACCCTCTACTATATTCTTGATCAAGATATTCTTTAGTTTAGTTTGGTATTGCAGATACCCGGTGTCATCACGGACCCGCTTCTACCGCTGCCTAGGTGGCTCTACACCAAATTCCTATCTTCCATTTGCATAGAATACTTTGTTGCCTTTAAAACTTTTCTCTGCACAAAATTCTAAAGATAGGTCACCAGGTAAGAATGCCCTATGGGAATTTAAAATCAACACCTAAACTACACAAAAACAATAAAATACATTTCTGAATGTAGCCCAAGCGTCAATTCCCCAAATTCGTGAATAAAGATTTACTGACCTTCTCGTAGACTGGGAAAAGCAATGTAGGTTGGATCTCGTCACCACCTCTGTCGTGTACCAGTTCACCACTGGCCTGAAATAAACCCTCAATTCAGAGGTCAGGTCTTTGTCTTACGGATCCTGGATCCGCCCGTGCATGGTTTTCCGCAGTTCCTTGGGACGACAGAGGCAGGTATTGAGATCCGGCTCGAAAGACCAATTGTTAGGAGAGTTATGTTCTCATGTTCGTTAACCAATTAAATTAAATTACTCAGTCTGCTATATCAGGATTTGTAGGATACTGATAGGAATGAAAACAGACAGAGGCCCAGTCTACAATAGTCAAATGTTTATTCACGGAACGTTCTGGCGTGCACAGTACGAAGATCTTCATTTTATAGCGACACACATACTTCCACACAAAACATTAGGTATCTACCCAGCCGACAGAGATTAGGGGAGTCCGTGAGAATAGCTTCTTCCCGCTGTCGCCCAAGATAGGGAGAGACCTGGGAAGTTCTCAGTGCCCCAGCCAAGGTCGGCATCGAATCTGGCTCAGACAGTCTGTTATCAAGATACTAGACATATTGTCACCAAAACGTTAATTCTGACTAAGAACTACACTCCAGGATATATTATTATTCTACTGACTAAAACCACACACAGCAATAAAATAATCTAATGATTCTAATCACTTTCATACATGCATTAAAATAATCTAATGATTCTAATCAATTTCATACAATCATATGGTTTCAGAGTTATGGTTTCAGAGTGTAATATTCTAATCATTTATTAAAACATAATTAAAACATATCCCCTTATCACTAGGTGACTAGGTGGCGGGTTAAGGATAAGATTTAAGGTTAGGTTTAACGTTAAGAGTTAGGATAAAGGGTTAAGGTTAGGAGAAGGGTTAGCTAGCATGCTAAGTAGTTGCAAAGTAGCTAGTAAGTACACTGAACAAAAATATAAACGCACTTGCAACAATTTAAAAGATTTTACTAAGTTACAGTTCAAAGAAGTAAATCAGCCTCCCAAGTGGCACAGCAGTCTAAGGCACTGCATCGCAGTGCTTGCGGTGTCACTACAGACCCATGTTCGATCCCAGGCTGTGTCACAACTGGCTGTGACCAGGAGTCCCATATGGCGGCGCACAATTGGCCCAGCTTCATCCGGGTTAGGGGAGTGTTTGGCCGGGGATGGCTTTACTTGGCTCATCACTCTCTAGCAACTCCTTGTGCCAGGCGCCTGCAGGCTGACTTCGGTTGTCAGTTTAACGGTGTTTCCTCCGGCACATTGGTGAATCTGGGTTAACTTTTACTTGGTACTCATCCCGGATCCGGGAGCACCCCCCACAGTAAAAAAGCTGACTAGCATAGCCTAGCATAGCGTCACAAGTAAATACAAGCATCTAAATATCATTAAATCACAAGTCCAAGACACCAGATGAAAGATACAGATCTTGTGAATCCAGCCATCATTTCTGATTTTTAAAATGTTTTACAGGGAAGACACAATATGTAAATCTATTAGCTAACCACGATAGCAAAAGACACAACTTTTTTTCTCCACCATTTTTTTCCTGCATCAGTAGCTATCACTAATTCGACTAAATAAAGATATATATAGCCACTAACCAAGAAACAACTTCATAAGATGACAGTCTGATAACATATTTATGGTATAGGATATGTTTTTTTAGAAAAATGTGCATTTTTCAGGTATAAATCACAGTTGTACATTGCAGCTGCAATCTGAAATAGCGTTGGAAGCAGCCGGAATAATTACAGAGACCGACGTCAATTACCAAAATACTCATCCTAAAACATTTCTGAAAAAGACACAGCCTACAGCAATTGAAAGACAAAGATCTTGTGAATCCAGACAATATTTCAGATTTTCTAAGTGTTTTACAGGGAAGACACAATATGTAAATCTATTAGCTAACCACGACAGCAAAAGACACAACTTTTTTTCTCCACCATTTTTTTCCTGCATCAGTAGCTATCACTAATTCGACTAAATAAAGATATATATAGCCACTAACCAAGAAACAACTTCATAAGATGACAGTCTGATAACATATTTATGGTATAGGATATGTTTTTTTAGAAAAATGTGCATTTTTCAGGTATAAATCACAGTTGTACATTGCAGCTGCAATCTGAAATAGCGTTGGAAGCAGCCGGAATAATTACAGAGACCGACGTCAATTACCAAAATACTCATCCTAAAACATTTCTGAAAAATACACAGCCTACAGCAATCGAAAGACACAGATCTTGTGAATCCAGACAATATTTCAGATTTTCTAAGTGTTTTACAGCGAAAACACAATATATCGTTATATTAGCATACCACATGAGCTAACATCACACCAGCATTAAATCAAGGCAAAAGGGGCGATAACGTTATCGCCACCAAAATATATTAATTTTTTCACTAACCTTCTCAGAATTCTTCAGATGACAGTCCTGTAACATCATATTACACAATGCATATAGAGTTTGTTCGAAAATGTGCATATTTAGCATCACAAATCGTGGTAATGCAATGTAATCTGTCAAAACATGGCATGCATTCTGGCCGGCGCCATCTTGGAAAGGCACCTAAGTTTACGATTATTTATCGATTAGATTGACTAAAAAAATACAGGTTGGACAGCTAATGAAAGATGCATTGGTTATTAATGCAACCGCTGATTTAGATTTTTAAAATTTACGTTACTAGACATACATTGTGAGTTACAGCCAGACTAGTGCCGCAAAAAATGGCTGACAACTGCGTTTACATTTTTCCACATAAATACGGAATAAAATCATAAATAACTCTTACTTTTGGACGAGCTTCCATCTGTATCTTGGGCAATGTGTCCTTTGTCCAAAAGAATCGTTGCTTTGTTGTAAAACGACCTCCTCAACTTCGGAACTAGCAGCTAACGATAGCTACACGGCACACACATGCCCAAATCCTCAAACGCAATACTAAGGATTTTCAGAAAAATAGCAATATACTCGCATAAACTGAAATAAATCGGTTTCAAATAACTTCGTTATGATGTTTCTAACACCTATATCGAATTAAATCACAGACGGATATATCTTTGATCAATAACGAGAGCTTTTGAGCATGCGATTCTGATGTCCTCCCTTGCGTCCTGGCGAGCGTCGAAAAGAAGGGTCATCTCACTCCATTCCCTTTTATAAACTCTGAGAAACACCTAGAGACACCATTCCACTTCTCATTGGTTACTGACATCCAGGGGAAGGCGGGTGCAGTTCATGTCAAGCCATAGGGCACACACAGAGTTTTAAACTGATCCGAGATCAGAGACTATTTTTCAGAGCTTCGCATGTCCTGTCATGAGTTTTGCTGTAAAAAGAGTTCTGGTTCACCCACAGACATAATTCAAACGGTTTTAGAAACTAGAGATTGTTTTCTATCCAATAGTAATAATAATATGCATATTGTACGAGCAAGAATTGAGTACGAGGCAGTTTAATTTGGAAATGTAAAAAAATAAATAATGCTAACAGCTCCCCCTATTGACAAAAGGTTTTAAGCGAGCATGTGTTAAGAAGTGTGGTTAGGTGGGTAATTTTTGGAGGACAGGTGACTCGACCTTCGCCTCTCCCGAGCCCGTTGGGGAGTTGCAGCGATGACACAAGATCGCAATTGGATATCACGAAATTTGGGAGATATGAATAAATTGGCCCTAATCTATGGATTTCACATCTGGGAAAACAGAAATACATATTTTGGTCACAGATACCCTAAAAAAAGGTAGGGGCGTGGATCAGAAAGCCAGTCAGTATGTGGTGTGATCACAATTTGCCCCATGCAGCGCGACACATCTCCTTCGCATATTGTTGATCAGGCTGTTGATTGTGGCCTGTGGAATGTTGTCCCACTCTTCTTCAATGGCTGTGCGAAGTTGCTGGATATTGGCGGGAACTGGAACACGCTGCCGTACACGTCGATCCAGAGCATCCCAGAAAGCTCAGTGGGTGACATGTCCGATGTATGCAGGCCATGGAAGAACTGGAACATTTTCAGTTTACAGGAACTGTGTACAGATCCTTGTGACATGGGGCCGTGCATCATCATGCTGAAACGGTGATGGCGGCATATGAATGGCACGACAATGGGCCTCAGGATCTCATCACGTTATCTCTGTGCATTCAAATTGCTATCGATAAAATGCAATTGTGTTCGTTGTCCGTAGCTTATGCCTGCCCATACCATAACCCCACCGCCACCATGGGGCACTCTGTTCACAACGTTGGCATCAGCAAACCACTCGCCCACACGACGCCATACAAGCTCTCTGTCATCTGCCCGGTACAGTTGAAACTGGGATTCATCCGTGAAAAGCACATTTCTCCAGCGTGCCAGTGGCCATCCAAGGTGAGCATTTGGCCACTGAAGTCGGTTATGACGCCAAACTGCAGTCAGGTCAAGACCCTGGTGAGGATGATAAGCACGGATATGAGCTTCCCTGAGAAGCTTTCTGACAGTTTGTGCAGAAATGTTTCGGTTGTGTAAACCCACAGTTATATCGGCTGTCTGGGTGGCTCGTCTCAGACCATCCTGCAGGTAAAGAAGCCGGATGTGGAGGTCCTGGGCTGGCATGGTTACACATGGTCTGTGGTTGTGGAACATTTTTGGGATCTTTTATTTCAGCTCATGAAACATGGGACCAAGACTTGACATGTTGCATTTATATTTTTGTTCAGTATAGTTGCAAAGTTGCTAAAATAATAAGGTTGTCCGTGATGACATTCAAACACCAACCTTTGGATTGCTAGACGTTTCGTTTTATTTCCCACCCATCCACTCCGACCAACCACTGTACTTTAGTTTTTGCCTTAAGTAACCTTCTGTCTTATGTAACCATACCAAACGTAACATATCATACTAATTTGAGTGTCCCGGATTTACGTTTACCATGTTACGTCTAGTATATGAAACCAGGCTGGTTAGTGTGCCAAATCTGTGGTAATGCATCAGTGGACACACTTTGTGTATGTGTGTGTGTGTGTGTGTGTGTGTGTGTGTGTGTGTGTGTGTGTGTGTGTGTGTGTGTGTGTGTGTGTGTACATTCGTATCTATGTGTGTATCGTTGTCTCAGCTTGCTCACACTACAGTTTAAGAATGACAGGTATGTATTTATGAAAAAGTCTCTCTGCATCTGGAGAAGCGATAACAGCAGATTCATTTGGATCCCTCTGATGGTTCTTTCATTGCACTTTTTCTATTTTACTTCTCTTTCTTTCTCTTTTTCTCTCTTTTTTCTCTCTTTCTCACACACTCTCCCCCCTTCTTCCCCTCTCTCCACAGTACTGTGCGCCTCCCATAGTCTCTCTCTCTCTCTCTCTCTCTCTTTCTCTTCCTATCCCTCTTTCTTTCTCTCCCTCTATTTCCTGCAGTTTCCTGCAGTTCCTCCCCTACACACTGTCTGTCTCAGTTTCCTGCAGTTCCTCCCCTACACACTGTCTGTCTCAGTTTCCTGCAGTTCCTCCCCTACACACTGTCTGTCTCAGTCTCCTGCAGTTCCTCCCCTACACACTGTCTGTCTCAGTTTCCTGCAGTTCCTCCCCTACACACTGTCTGTCTCAGTTTCCTGCAGTTCCTCCCCTACACACTGTCTGTCTCAGTTTCCTGCAGTTCCTCCCCTACACACTGTCTGTCTCAGTTTCCTGCAGTTCCTCCCCTACACACTGTCTGTCTCAGTTTCCTGCAGTTCCTCCCCTACACACTGTCTGTCTCAGTTTCCTGCAGTTCCTCCCCTACACACTGTCTGTCTCAGTCTAAATCATGGCATTATGAGAAAGGAGCTCTCACTCTTCTGTCACATAAAACACTATGTTGAGAAGAGCTTTGAAACACACAAAAAAGTCAGTTCTCCTTCCTCCTCTCCCCCGTCTTTTCTCTCTTTCGCTTCCAGCACATGCTGGATAGGAAAAAGATTTTCCCTTTATATACGGTTTGGAACATACCTGTGAGCCAATTTTGAGTATGAAATCTATTTCCAAAGACATGGCATTAAAATTGTATAATGTGAAAGTGACATGTGAGGATAATTTAAAACACATCCCCTGAGGATTTGGGCCTCGTTATTAATGGTGGGGGTCGAGAATTGATATCCATATTGGGATCATGGGTTTCATAGAAGTGCTTTATAATATATAGTGCTGTATAATATAGTCTAGATAGCACCACCCACTGGGCACAGACGTGAGTTCAACATATAGTTTTGTATTACATTTGGTTGAGTTGTAAACTAACGTCAATTCAATGTGAAATCAACAACAAATGTCACCATGTCATTGGATTTATGTTCGTTTTTTATTTTTTATTCCCTTACGTTGATGACTTTTTGCAAGTACAATCAGTTTTCCATGGAGATTCAGCGTCATCGAATAGACATTTTGTGTTAAAATGACATGGAAACAACTTTGATTCCACCAGTCTTTGCCCATTTGTTGGCATGGTAATAGAGCTTAAAGCTGGGTGGCTCTAGTGTTTCAGATGATCTACGCTAGGTCATTCTGACACTGTCTGCTACCCACTAAACAGAGTGGGACATTTTCACCTCTGCAGACATTCTGTGCCCAGTTGGGTTTCATAATTCAGGGATGCAGTGGAACACATGTTATCATGACTGGATCATAACAGTGTCACGACTTCCGCCGAAGTCGGTCCCTCTCCTTGTTCGGGCGGCGTTCGGCGGTCGACGTCACCGGCCTTCTAACCATCGCCGATCCACTTTTCATTTTCCATTTGTTTTGTCTTTGTTTTACACACCTGGTTTCAATTCCTCAATTACATGTTCATTATCTAACACTCTGTTTTCTCCATGGTTTTTGTGCGTGATTGTTTTATGTATGTTCGGTCCGTTATTGTGGGCTCGGTATTACGACATGTTATTGGAATATTTGAGTAAAGTTACTTGTGTTACTCATCTCTGCTGTTCTGCGCCTGACTCCTCTGCACCAGCTACACTCAGACCATTACAAACAGTCCCACATCGTCTCACTCACCCAGACAGTCTGCAGAAAGCATTAGTCCATGTGTATTATGCCCATGTTTCTCAAACTGCCCTGGGTTGGTTTAGATAGACGAAGCAGATGTGGGGGAGAGTTTAAACCCCTCCTGTACACTGTAAGAGGACCAGTTTGAGTCCTGGTCTCCTGATCCAGTCAGTGTGGTGTAGACTGATTAGTGGACTTGGAGGTCCACCCTCTCTACCTGATTAGTTACTGTATGTGGTGAGTCAACAGTCCTCCATCCAACTACTGTAGCTAATCTGTGGGGAAGGGAATACCATTCTAAATACAAGCACACATCAAGAGATGTGCTTGAAATGGCAGACAGCCCTGTGCTACAGTGTCTGTTACTTCTAAACATCAAAAAGAATGACTCATTCACCTGATTTGTTTTAACCACCGTGAAGTACAGTCTGCTTCATGGCATGTGCACAACATTTTCTTGGAGACAGAAATATAATTTGAAGTACCGCTACCTAAGGGCTGTGTTATTTTTTTCAAAGGAGCCCTTCCTGTTGTTTGTCATGGAGGGGACCTAAGTATAGCTTGAGTGTGTGTGTGTGTGTGTGTGTGTGTGTGTGTGTGTGTGTGTGTGTGTGTGTGTGTGTGTGTGTGTGTGTGTGTGTGTGTGTGTGTGTGTGTGTGTGTGTGTGTGTGTCAGAGGGTCTACTCTGCTCTCTCTGAGAGACCGGCCCTGTCCCCAAGCCTTACCAGACTTTTCCTATGTTGTCTCTCCAGTCTCTGTGGGTTTTAGTTATATAGTCGGGTTTGGATGGAAGTTACACTCCTGTCTTTCTTTCTCTTTCTCTGTCTTCCCAATTGTATTTTGTATTTGTATTTATTATTTATTATGGATCATTAGCTCTTCCTGGGGTCCAGCAAAATGAAGGCAGTTATACATTTTAAAAACATTACAATACATTCATAACAGATTTCACAACATATAAAGTGTGTGCCCTCAGGCCTCTATTCTACTACCACATATCTATAACACAAAATCCATGTGTACATGTGTGTATAGTGCGTATGTTATTGTGTGTTGGTATGCATGTGTCTATGTTTGTGTTGCCTTACAGGTCCCGCTGTTTCATAACGTGTATTTTTATCTGTTTTTTTAATCTAATTTTACTGCTTTGATGAGTTACTTGATATGGAATAGAGTACCATGTAGTCAAGGCTCTATGTAGTACTGTGCGCCTCCCATAGTCTCTCTCTCTCTCTCTCTCTCTCTCTCTCTCTCTCTCTCTCTCTCTCTCTCTCTCTTTCTCTCTCTCTCTCTCTCTCTCTCTCTCTCTCTCTCTCTCTCTCTCTCTCTCTCTCTCTCTCTCTCTCTCTCTCTCTCTCTCTCTCTCTCTCTCTCTCTCTCTCTCTCTCTCTTTCTATACTGAGACAAAAAGTCAGCCAGACACACAATAGATGTCTGGAGAGCTCTGCTCTCCACTCTCCCTTTTAGGGAAGTCCTTCTCCAGCTGGATTACTCTCCATGTTTTCCCCTGCTATCTGTGAGCCTCCCCAGTAACCCACTGCTGCATGTAGCTGCCTGCTCTGGGTTAAAGACCACTGTCACGGGTAATTATGGTGCAGGCTGCGTCAGAACAGCCCAGCCCACCCCGCTGCACATTTAAACATTAGAGGGATTTCTCCAGTTGCTATTTTCCTTGACTTTCATTGGTTTAAAAATGTCCCTGTTGTGTTTGAGGGCATCCAGTCCCGTTATTACACAGCGGCCTAGACTCTGAGGCAGTCCAGGGCTAATTGCTCCAGTGTGTGGAGCTTTGCTCTGCCGGGCGGGTAACACGAACAGGCCTCCTCTCAACCACTGGGTGGGTCTCCGTCAGACATGATGAGCCGTATCTCTCTCTCTCTGCCTGCCTGCCCAGGGACTCACGCTGCCTGCATCCCTGTGATTCTGTTATGTTAGACTGCAGGGCAAGACATCCAAACAAATGAGCTTCCGCTTCTGACTTCTTTCATGAACACAATATGGGACATAGAGAGACTACTGTAACGATTGTTCTCCTCCTCGTCTGAGGAGGAGCATGGATCGGACCAAAACACAGCTTGTGGAGAATACATGTTTGATTTATTTTTAAAGAAGACGAAACGAAGAACACTGAAAAAACGATATAAAACAACAAACGACGTCAACAGACCTGAACATGTGAACTTACATATAACGAAGAACGCACGAACAGGATCAGACTAAACAAACGAAACAGTCCCGTGTGGTACAAACACTGACACGGAAAACAAACACCCACAAAACACACGTGAAACCCTGGCTGCCTAAGTATGATTCTCAATCAGGGACAACGATTGACAGCTGCCTCTGATTGAGAATCATACCAGGCCGAACACACAAAATCCCAACATAAAAATCACACATCGACAACCCACCCAACTCACGCCCTGACCATACTAAATAAATACAAAAACAAGGGAAAACAGGTCAGGAACGTGACAACTACAACATTTTGGGAATGATAAATTGTAAAAATTTCCATTTGTTACTGTTTATATTATTTAGTGCAATTTGTGGTATGTCTATTCTAATATGTGCGTTATTAATGCACCACTCTTCCTGGGTATTATTTCTGCTGATGGTCTCAGTCTGGTGTGTACTCTGCCCCCACTGTTTCATCTGATTGTCCTTTAGGGAGAAAAGCAGCTCCTAGAAAAGTAAACACAAAGGGAAACCTACGGAGCAGTATATATGGCATAGCAGAGCTCCTGTGGTTTCAAGTCTCTGCTCTGCTCTGCTCTGCCCTAACCTAGCGTAGCAGGCGTATAAGATACGTCTGAAACTACATCCCCTAAGTCAGGGTCATTCAACTCTTACCCTACGAGGTCCGGAGACTGCTGGTTTTCTGTTCTTCCTGATAATAAATTGCACACACCTGGTGTTCCAGGTCTAATTCAGTCCCTGATTAGAGGGGAACAATGAAAAAATGCAGTGGAACTGGCTTCGAGGTCCAGAGTTGAGTTTCAAGGCCCTACATACTGGGCTTGATGAGGAGAAGAAACAAACATGTTGGGGGAGGTGGTCTTCTGCACTTTTCAACCAATCTAGTAAATGTGGAGGAGGAGTTAAGATGGATTGTCGCCTTGTTAACGGCTTAGTGGAACTTAGTGGAACTTAGTGGAAAACCGGAACATCTAGCTCTCAACTTCTGCTCCCTGCTGCTGATTGGCTGAGGCAGTTTATTTGCACATGGAACTGATGTGATTTGACCGTGGCATTTAGTCCCGAAATCCAAAGTGACTCATACTGGAAGCTGCGGACATCAGGGTTTTGTTTTGGATCTATGTTCCTGCTATTGTAGAAGTCCCAACTGTTCCCTGCTATTGTAGAAGTCCCAACTGTTCCCTGTTTAAAAGAATGCTCTAAATGAAAAAGGGCTGACATTACATGATGTTGATGGATGATGTTTGACATGTGCTCTGTTTCTCCTTTCCTATACTACTCATGGCTTGGTGATGTGTTTTAGTTTGTATTCAATAACAACACCTTTTTCTCTCTCCCTGTCTTTCTAGTTGTGTGTCCACTGACCTGTATGAATGGAGGGGTGTGCAGCTCGCGGACTCACTGCCTGTGCCCGCCAGGTTTCACTGGTCGGCTGTGCCAGTTCCCGCTACGGCAGATGCCCGAGGCCCAGGCGGCGCGTGGCAACAAGCAGCCCGTATACACCCTGTCGGTGCTGCCAGACGGCCAGAGCCAGGGAGAGCAGGCGGCCATGGGGCGACCACAGCTGACACAGACCCACTCTGTGTTCACCCTGCCCCTGGCACAAGGGGCAGGTCACCACTCATCAGAAGGTACCCATCATGTCAAGCTGTTGTCACTGAAACCACAGCCACATTTCTGTATATTTTAATACCTGTGCCAATATACAGTGGCAAGAAAAATAATGTGAACCCTTTGGAATTACCTGGACTTCAAATAAATTGGTCATAAAATTTGATCTGATCTTCATCTAAGTCACAACAATAGACAAGCACAGTCTGCTTACACTAATAACACACAAACAATTATACGTTTTCATGTCTTTTTTGAACACACCGTGTAAACATTCACAGTGCAGGGTGGAAAAAGTATGTGAAACCTTGGTTTTAATAACAGAAATAACCTCAACCAAACATTTTCTGTAGTTGCAGATCAGAACGGCACAACGGTCAGGAGGAATTTTGGACTATTCCTCTTTTCAAAACTGTTTCAGTTCAGCAATATTATTGAGATGTCTGGTGTGAAGCGCTCTCTTGAGGTCATGCCACAGCATCTCAATCGGGTTGAGGTCAGGACTCTGACTGGGCCTTTCCAGAAAGCGTATTTTCTTCTGTTGAAGCCATTCTGTTGTTTATTTACTTCTGTGTTTTGGGTCGCTGTCCTGTTGCATCCCCCAACTTCTGTTGAGCTTCAATTGGCAGACAGATAGCCTTACATTCTCCTGCAAAATGCCTTGATAAACTTGGGAATTCATTTTTCCGTCGATGATAGCAAGTTGTCCAGGCCCTGATGCAGCAAAGCAGCTCCAAACCATGATGCTCCCGCCAACATACTTTACAGTTGGGATGAGGTTTTGATGTTGGTGTGCTGTGCCTTTTTTTCTCCACACATAGTGTTGTGTGTTTCTTCCAAACAACTCAACTGTAGTTTCATCTGTCCACAGAATATTTTGCCAGCGAATCCAGATGCTCATTTGCGAACTTCAGACGTGCAGCAATGTTTATTTTGGACAGCAATGGCTTCTTCCGTGGTGTCCTCCCATGAACACCATTCTTGTTTAGTGTTTGACGTATCATACACTCATCAACAGAGATGTAAGCATGTTCCAGAGATTTCTGTAAGTCTTTAGCTGACACTCTAGGATTCTTCTTAACCTCATTGAGCATTCTGCGCTGTGCTCTTGCAGTCATCTTTGCAGGACGGCCACTCCTAGGGAGAGTAGCAACAGTGCTTAACTTTCTCCATTTATAGACAATGTGTCTTACCGTGGACACCATGTGCTTCAGTGTAGCAGTACACCTCTCCCTTAGATACTTTTGGAACCCTTTCCAGCTTTATGCAAGTCATCAGTTCTTCATCTTGGGTCTTCTGAGATCTATTTTGTCCGAGACATCAGGCAATGCTTCTTGTGAATAGCAAACTCAAATTTTGTGAGTGTTTTTTATAGGGCAGGGCAGCTCTAACCAACATCTCCAACCTCATCTCAATGATTGTACTCCAGGTAAGCTGACTCCTGACTGCAATGACTTTTGGAGAAGTCATTAGCCTAGGGGCTCACATACTTTTTCCAATGTACACTGTGAATGTTGAAATGATGTATTCAATATAGACAAGAAAAATACAAGAACTTGTGTGTTATAAGTTTAAGCAGTCTGTGCTTGTCTGTTGTTGTGACTTAGATGAAGATCAGATAAAATTTTATGATCGATTTATGAAGAAGTCCAGATAATTCCAAAGGGTTCACATACTTTTTCTTGCCACTGTAGAAGTTTATTTTGGGTGACATTATACAGAACTGTAGTCATATTCATGTTATCTCCCATGTGTTTCTCCCCCCCCCCCCTTCACTATCGCTCTCTCTTTTCAGTGCAGTTTAATGTGCGTGTCCACCATACACACGACACATCCGTTGTCATCCGTCCTCTCGACCAATCTAATTCCAAGCCCCCTCATAAAACTGTGACACGCTTGACCCCTCAGACGCACAAACCCAGGGGGCGGTGCTTCCAGGAGACCACACCCAAACAAGCTGTGAGTTACACCGCCCATCAACACAGTGATTAACACTTTACATTCAATAAATGTATTGTGGTTTTTTCAAATGCTATTTTGTGCATTTCCCTCTTTCACACCATGTGCTTCAGTGTAGCAGTACCCCTCTCCCTGTACTGACCAATCAGGAGGACTGCTGTGGAAGTGTGGGGAACTCCTGGGGACAAAACAAATGTTATAAATGTCCCAAGCTACCATGTGAGTACCAATTGCCTCAGTGTGTGTGTGTGTGTGTGTGTGTGTGTGTGTGTGTGTGTGTGTGTGTGTGTGTGTGTGTGTGTGTGTGTGTGTGTGTGTGTGTGTGTGTGTGTGTGTGTGTGTGTGTGTGTGTGTGTGTGTGTGTGTGTGTGTGTGCGTCCTTTCTGAAATACTGGTGATCTGCCATTCTTTCATTTGCGATCTTCTGTCCTCCATCTCTAACTGTATATCTGTCATGTATCTTGATTATTATCTGTCAATGTGTGATAACTGACTTTCCATTGTTTATAATCTGACTCCTTGGCAGATCTGGATCTCTCTGCTGTTATAGGCATTAAGTCATTTGTTCACGGAGCAAAAAACATCAAGCGTCCCCACAAATCATTCATTCCCAGCTCATGTCATTTTTTCCCTGCGTTAACACAATAAATGTATGTGTATGTCTCTGTTTTATAAGCGTGTGTGTGTGTGTGTATTTGTGTGTATGAGCTCAAGTGAGAGAGAGAGGGAGAGAGAGAGAGAGAGAGAAAGAGAGGGAGAGAGAGAGAGAGAGAAGTACCCTGCAGTTACGTGTCTTCCCATGTGCCAGGCCAGTGGAATACTGTCATCAAATTTCCGAAGATTGAATTTCAAGCTGCGCCCCACGAAAATCTTGTCCACTTCATTTTTCTATTACTCCATTCCTCAATTGTGAGTCAGACAAAGAAACCTTTGTAAGAAAAGGATAGTTCTGGTTATTCTTTAAATTTGGGACAGCGGGATCCCTGTCTGGCATGCTTCTCGTCTATTTTCTAGTAACGTTGTAGGAACGTTGTATTGTTTGTATGAAAAGGCTTCTGTGAATGAACAGACAAAAGGGAGAAGCGGAAAATATGATTCTGGGCCTTTCTTGGGAAGCATTGAACTTTTTAAAGTTGTACTTTTCTTTCAATCTATTTTTGAAAGGTATTCTGGGGGAAATGTTCCCACAGTTTTCTTGACATATTTCTGCCTGGTAGTCATCAATGCACTCATCGATCACTGTTTTCTATATTTTTCTATCTTCATTTGATTCATTTCTGTTTAATCTCTATTTCCCAGATGAGGTGGAGTTTGTTTGGTGTGTTTGTTTTACCCCTCTTTTGTTTTCCTCCTCGTAGTACTCCTTGGTTCTCTTGCTCAGACTTGGGATTCCCAGAATCCAGAGGAGGCTGGTGGGAGGAGTTATAGGAGGACGGGCTCATTGTATTTGCTCGAATTGAATAAATGGAACGAGAGCAAACACATCAAACATATGGAAACCACATTTATTCCATTCCAGCCATTACAATGAGCCTGTCCTCCTATAGCTCATCCCACCAGCCTCCTCTGCCGTAATCTCTCAAACCTAGGCTCTGATCAATCATTTGTCCCATGGTATTACACACACTTACTATGTTGACAGTGTGTCCAGACAAAACAAGGAACAGCTGAATGAGCTAGCTGCTTAGTGTATGACTAACTGGAAAAAATTATCTCAGACCCTACTCCTATTAGAAACAGAGTAGGAGAGTTCTGACGTAGGATGATGCCATTACTGGATTAGTCTTTGTTCTCAGATTCGCAAACATTTCTAGAATGTTCTACCCAGTGTTTGATGAATAGTATTTATTTTTGTTGATGAGCTGTGTGTAGTGTGTCCCCTTCCCCTCGCATTCCTACATTTTGTCCCCCCTTTTTTCACCCCTCATTCCCTGCTTTCCCCCTCAGATGCTGGAGTGAAGCTGCAGACCATCATAGAGGACTATGGTTCCACCTGCCCTCTGGGCTACAAGAGACTCAACAGCACCCACTGTCAAGGTAACATGAACCAAGTTTTGTTTGGTACACATTTGGTATGAGTGTAAATCTTTGCCCATGTCCTACAGCTACTGCTTCTCTGACAAGCCAATCCTCACTTTCTCTTTCACTCTCTCTTCCCTCACTCTGTCCCCCACTCTCTCTCTCCGCCCACACTCTCTCTCCCCCCACTCTCTCTCTCCCCCCACTCTCTTTTTCTTTGCCACTCACCTGTAAGACATCAACGAGTGCACCATGCAGGGGGTGTGTCAGAACGGGGACTGCCTGAACACCCAGGGTAGTTTCCTGTGTGCCTGTAAGCCTGGCTTCACCCTGGACAGGACCAGATGTGTGGGTGAGACTCAGAACCTTTTCCAGACAGACCTGTGCCCAGATTCACAAAACACTTATTTCGCAAAACCTTAAGAAGCTTCTTAAGAAAAAAAATCAAAAGTTCATAAGTGCAATTCCTCCAACATTTCTTAATAATTCATGATTTCCTGATGAACTTTTCAAATATCTGCTTTAGCTTGTATCAGGAATCAAGGTAAGACCCAGATGCAGACTGTCGAAGTAACAATGTTTATTATATCAACAGGGGCAGGCAACGACAGGTCAAGGCAGGCAGGGGACGATAATCCAGAGTATAGGGGCAAAGGTACAGGACGGCAGGCGGGCTCAGGGTCAGGACAGGCAGAGTAGTCGGGCAGGGGGCTCAGAGATAGGAGAGGTAAGGGTCAAAACCGGGGTGGCGAGAAAAGAGAGACTGGGACAAAGCAGGAGCTGAGAAAACCACATGTTGACTTGACAAAAAAGACGAACTGGCAACGGACAAACAAAGAACACAGGTATAAATACACAGGGGATAATGGGGAAAATGGGCGACACCTGGAGGGGGGTGGAGACAATCACAAGGACAGGTGAAACAGATCAGGGTGTGACAGCTAGCGAAACAGATCAGGGTGTGACAGCTAGCTATATAGCTAGCAATGGCAATCACGTTAGCATATTTCGTACCGAGATTATTGTTCTAAAACATGTTCTTGGGTTTAAAATGTTCAGATCAAGTTAAATAAACATGTTTGGTTGCCTTCATTAGCATATTCTCTCACTGCCCTGAGTTTAAGACAATGGTTTACTTATCTTGGAATTAATAACTTTTTCAAGAACAAATTCAATAACTTTATTTTCAAGAATCTAACTTTTAAACTTTTTGCGTAAGGAGAAACATAAGAAATAATGCAAGAACATTTCCAAGAACCTTTAAGGTGAACAGCAAATTTGCTTAACTTTCCTCATGAATCTATAGTTAAGGAAAAAACATTTTCTTAAGGTTTTGTGAATCTGTGCCCTGCTCTACACAGACTCTGCATTCACTCAGCACAGACATATCGTTTTCAGTAGCAGCAGCACTATTCACTTTATTCTCCTGTCTCCTCCCATCTGGGGCTGGTTTAGAGACTGTGAAGTGTTAAATTGTTTTTTTTATTTGTTGGCAATCGAGAGGCTGAAATGTGTTTCACATCCACAAAGCTGTCACCAAAGCAGACAGCTTAGCTTTGATGTCCCAATATTTTGCGTGCTGTCTTTACACATCCATTATTTCCATGATTTAAAATGCCACTCATCTGAAATTATAGAAATTTCATATGATTTTCCTCTCAATAAATAGCACTACGCCGATTTACCTCTTTTGTCAGCCTAAAGTCTTAGCTCAGACCTCTGTTGGGTTTTGCTCTGTTCTGATTGGTCCTGGCTGTCAGAGTCTCCGTCTCCGGTGGAGCAGGCTCAGTGTTTCCTCATGGCAACGGATGCGGGTCGCTGTGAGCACGCCCTACCCACGCGCCTGTCCCAGGAGATGTGCTGCTGCACCGTGGGCAAGGCATGGGGCTCCAGCTGTGAGAGGTGTCCCCAAGACGGCACAGGTCAGTAGAATGCAAGAGGAGAGCGGGGTACATTTTCCAATATTTGACAGGTGATATGCTGTATGATTAGTGCTCATCTGATCCCCTGTTTTTCCTTCTCTGTCCTCTCTCCCTGGTCCCCCAGCCTCCTTCAGCAAGATCTGTCCAGCAGGGAAGGGCTACTTCCTCCATAGTGTCCGGGAGACGGTGGCGTTCCCTCCTCAGATCCACACCAGCCTGGAGCAGGAGCACAAGCAGGAGGGTGAGTACGTCACCGTGGCTTTCCCAAGACGTAGATGAAGGCTTGGCATGATTACCTTTGTCTGCCTGCCAACAGATGTCCTACATTCTGGAGTTTCTTAGTCACTTAGAAAGATGATATTGCTAAGCTTGTGAGAGCATTATGTCAGGTTATTGGGATGCCTTCATATTATTGTTATTTAATAGTTCCTAAAATTCATAATCTGTGAATTACAATATGTAATTATTCTGCATTTTTACCTGTTTTTCTCTGTGGTTTCTCTTTTCAGAAGTCAAGCCCCCGGTAAGAATCTATTTTCCTTTAGACAACAGTCATTGTGTGAGAGACTGTGTGTGTGCAGCTCCTCTTACATTTGACATTTTTGACATTTTTTGTCGTTTGGCAGACGTTCTTGTCCAGAGCACTTACAGTAAGTAGTGAGTGCATACATTTTCGCCATGGGTGCAACTTTGGTTTTAGAAGTGGAGGGGCCTATTTTCTTTTTATCCAGTTGGATAAACACTCCAAACAGCCTACCCGACGCTCTGAGGCTTCCGCATGGTCCTAAAGCACACCGTTGCCTCGTTTTGTATCACATTCCAGTGATAAAACTGGAGGGAACAAAAATGCAAGTTCAGAATGTCCCCAGTGAAAGTTGTGCCCCTGCATTTTCATACTGGCCTGTGTCTCTATGTCCTGTCCTGTAGGAGGAGCCTCCAGAGACGACCACACCCATGCAGCTCTCCACCCACGCCCCCCGCGGCCCTGGTACGCCCTCTCATTCCTTTATTCTTTATTTCACTTGAATTCATCCAGAAAGTCCTGTTGAGGTCAAGAGAGACCTTTTACTAGGAAAGCCTGATGATATTCAGGGAGACATGGGGCATTGAGTGGGTCTGTGTGTTTCTCTGGTTGATCCTACAGAGATCATCACCAAGCCCACCCCTCCACCCATCATCAGGTTGAACCCAGACAGTGACCCCCTGGAGGTGGCACAGACGCAGGTCTCACGTGAGTTCCACTACACAGTCCAATCAAAACGACCATCTCATGGTCACATTAAGAGCTGCAACGTTGTCGTCTCCATGATGGGATGTACAGTCCAGAGATCAACCGTCTTATGTAGATTGCTGTGTGCCCCCCTCCCCACAGCAGAGACAGACGAGTGCAGGCTGAACAGGAACCTCTGTGGCCATGGGGAGTGTGTCAATGTGCACACTGGCTACAAGTGTGAGTGCTACGCTGGCTACCGGCTCCACCCTCAGAGGAACGCCTGTGTGGGTAAGTCAAGGGACTGACAGAGACATGTCCAAAAGAATGGGAGGTATTTACTGGGCAAAGTATTTTGACCAGAGCCATATAACGAACCATATTTCAGAATAGTTTCATTGAACTTGCGTGTCAATTCTCAAAAGGAGTTGTAACCTCCCAATTCCCTAAACCTCCAAGTTACCCCTCTCTACCAGATGATGATGAGTGTGATGCTGAGCCATGTGGCCATGGAAGAGGCATCTGCATCAACACAGAAGGCTCCTACCGCTGCCGTTGTCTCCATGGCTACAAGCTCTTGGTGTATCATGGGAAACTCAGATGTGTAGGTGGGTGGTGTGTGGGTTTATATGTTTTATTTTCTCTGTTTCTCGCTGTTTTGTCTTTACGTTGTCACTTGTGATTTCTCATTAGTGTGTTTTGGACTTATCTTTAGATGTGAATGAGTGCTCCAAGCCGGACATCTGTGGGCAGGGGGGTCAGTGTGTTAACCTGCCAGGGTCTTATAAGTGTGATTGTCACAAAGGCTTCAGGAGCAAGTCCCAACGCCAGCCAGCCTGTGAAGGTATGCACTGCTGCTGTCCTCGTTTCTCTATTCGTAGGGTGCATGTTTGTCTACATCTGTGTGTGTTCTATGTGTAAGTACACTGAGTGCATAAAACATTAAGAATGCTCATTCCATGACATAGACTGACCAGGTGAATCCAGGTGAAAGCTATGATCCCTTGTTGATATAAGTTGTTAAATCCACTTCAATCAGTGTAGATGAAGGGGAGGAGACAGGTAAAATAAGGATTTTTAAGCCTTGGGTCAGCGTCCCTGTGGAACGCTTTTTACACCTTGTAGTTCATGCCCCGACAAATTGAGGCTGTTCTGTGGCCATAAAGGCGGGGGGGTTCCTAATGTTTTCTACACTCAATGTATGTGTATGTGTGTCTGCATTGGTTTAATAATGCTCTTGTGTGTATGAATGGCTGTGTTTGTCTGGTGTATTCTCTTGTCTCAGATATAAATGAGTGTCTGGACCCCAGCAGCTGTCCCAATGAGCAGTGTGAGAACACTCCAGGCTCCTATGAGTGTGTTCCCTGCTTCTCTGGTCACCAGGCCCAGGGTGGGGTCTGCTACGGTGAGACCTACATCTTCATACACATTGATAAACACATACTAAAGAGAACACACACACCAATCAACTCCCTTTGTTACCTTTAACTGTCTATCTCGCTGTTGTTCTATGGTTTCTAACTAACATTACGTTTGGTGATGTATTGCCACCTAGTGGCCATGTCACCGTAGTCGGCGTTACTGAATGGTGAATAGGATAGTCTTATGGAAAAACTATGAAGGCCAGTCAAATAAGTAGATAAAGTATAATATTGATTCTGAACATTTAATATGTTGATCTTCCCCAGTGTGTTTTGTCTGAACCATGACATGGAAGGTATTCACTATTCAGAGCTGTGTGATGGAGAGAATGGACTTGATCAGTCATAGTCAGTAAATCAGCCAGAGGGAGTCTGACCCAGACACACAGCAGCAGGCAGGATTCCAACGGGCACCAAGCGAATCCAGTCAGTCAGGGCTGTGTAGAGCTGGTATTCCTCTGTATTACTGAATGTGTTTCTATCCCCCCATACTCCACCCCTACCCCCTGCAACCTGCAACCAATTGTTTATATAAACACTAGATGACTGATAGGGATCGCTGTGCTGAAGCCACCGTGCCCCCATCTTGATACCCCCACCGTTGTAAAAAATATTTTGGAAGCTATATAAATGCATGCATTAATGTCTACATTCGTTTTTTTGTCACGTTTATTATATTACAGACACCTTAATGAATACGTTTAAATTATATTATGTGAGCTAAACATAAAAATACAAAATGAAAAAAATTAATAAAGCATTTCCTACATTTTCATATCTGTTTTAGATTACTAATGTTACTGTCCCCACTACAACAACCAAAATACTTAAATACATGTAATTCTGTCCTTGAAACATTCAATTGAAATACTGTAGAATTCCATGAATTCCTGTGGAGGACTGCTCCTACTGGGGAGTGCCAATATGGATGACCGATGGCTTCAAAGTCTCTCAATGATCAATACATAGCATCAATAATCTAGGGTTTATATACCATAAGTATACCAAACATTAGAAACATCTTCCAAATATTGAGTTCTACCCTCCCCCCCCCTTTTTTGCACTCAGAACAGCCTCAATTCGTCAGTTCATGGACTCAACAAGGTGTCAAAAGCATTTCACAGGGATGCTGGCCCATGTTGACTCCAAGGATTCTCAGAGTTGTGTCAAGTTGTCTGATGTCCTTTTGGTGATGGACCTTTCTTGATACACACAGGAAACTGTTGAGCGTGAAAAACCCAACAGCGTTGCAGTTCTTGAAACAAACCGGTGCGTCTGGCACCTACTAACATACCCTGTTCAAAAGCACTTAAATCTTTTGTCTTGCCCATTCACCCTCTGAATGGCACACATACACAATCCATGTCTCAATTGTCTCAAGGTTTAAAAATACATTTTTTACCTGTCTCCTCCCCTTCAGCTATATTGATTTAAGTGGATTTAATGAGTCACATCAGTGAGGGATGTGTTGTATACTCAGTGTAAATCACTGCCTGCAATCCCTCTCTTTCCACTAGATGTCAATGAGTGCCAGAAGCGTGGGGTGTGTCCCAACGGGCGCTGTGAGAACCTGCCAGGAACCTACCGCTGCATCTGTAATGAAGGCTTCCTCCCAGCTGCAGACAGCAAAGGCTGCAGAGGTCAGTGTACTCATTAACATTGAATATAATATATTTTAGTTCTACACACACACCATTATATGCTTGCAGACTTGCAGTGGTATAGTGTTTACCAGTATTTCTTCATAATATTGAACAAAGAACACCAATGGGTGTACAGGTTTTATTGACAGACTGCATGTCTCCTTCTCTCCCCTCCAGACATTGACGAGTGTGAGGATGAAAGACTGTGTGCCAACGGGCGCTGTGTCAACACAGAAGGCTCCTTCCAGTGCCAGTGCTACCCAGGATACCAGCGCACTCAGGAGGGCAGCCATTGTGAAGGCAGGAACTACTTCCTATTAATCACATCACTATAGCTTCATGGACATGTTAACAATGTTTTTACACTACTAGTGAAGTATGAGTAACATGTCCACTGTATAGAGCTGGTGATCAAACACACAGTTGCCGTTTGATTGTGGTCTTTTCCTCCCTCAGATATAAATGAATGTGAGCGTCCCTCTAACTGCCAGAGGGGGCGCTGTATCAACAGCATGGGCTCCTACCGCTGTGAATGTCAGAAGGGCTACATGCTTGTCGGAGGGAGGCGGTGCCAAGGTCAGTCAGTCTCCACCCTCTCTATGAGTTCAGGGAAATAAAAGATATACTGTCAACCAACTTGGCAGTGGAGCTCTGTAATTATTTGAAATGATCATAAGTCAAGCTTAAAGGTCCAATGCAGTCGTTTTTATTTCAATATCAAATCATTTCTGGGTAACAATTAAGTACCTTACTGTGATTGTTTTAAATTAAAATGTTAAAAAATAAACCAAATTAGCTTCTTGAGAGCAATATCTCAAGCAATAATTTTGAGAGTGGTTTAACTTCTCTGTGCTACGGATCCCTTTTACGGGATCACTTTCCTAAACAACCGCTAGAATTGCAGGGCGCCATATGCAAAAATATTACAAAAAATATTTATAATCATGCAATCACAAGTGAAATATACCAAAACACAGCTTAGCTTGTTGTTAATCCACCTATCGTGTCAGATTTTGAAAATATATTTTACAGCGAAAGAAATCCAAGCTTTTGTGAGTGTATGCTACAACAGCTAGCCCCAAATTAGCATGGTCACGAAAGTCAGAAAAGCAATAAAATTAATCGCTTACCTTAGATAATCTTCGGATGTTTGCACTCACGAGACTCCCAGTTACACAATAAATGTTCTTTTTGTTCGATAAATATTACTTTTATAACAAAAAAACGCCATTTGGGTTGCGCGTTATGTTGAGAAAATTACAGCCTCGTTCCGGTCCTGAAAGGAAGATGAAAATTTCCAAACGTATCAGATTAAAAAATATTACAAAAAATATTTATAATCATGCAATCACAAGTGAAATATACCAAAACACAGTTTAGCTTGTTGTTAATCCACATATCGTGTCAGATTTTGAAAATATACTTTACAGCGAAAGAAATCCAAGCTTTTGTGAGTGTAGCTTTCAATGCTACAACAACTAGCCTTATATTAGCTTGGTTAGCTTGGTCACGAAAGTCATAAAAGCAATAAAATTAATTGCTTACCTTTGATCATCTTCGGATGTTTCCACTCACGAGACTCCCAGTTACACAACAAATGTTCTTTTTGTTCGATAAAACGCTATTTGGGTTGCACATTGTCTTGAGAAAACCAAAGCCGTGTTCCGTTCGACAAATTCCAAAAAGTATCCGTAATGGTTGTAGAAACATGTCAAATGTTTTTTATAATCAATCCTCAGGTTGTTTTTAACAAACATAATCGATAATATTTCAACCGGACCATAACCTATTCTTTAAGAGACAAACGGAAAATGGAGAGCTCCTCTCGCGCGCGCAGGAACTATTCGGAGGACACTTGACTAGTTTTGAAAAATCTCGTTCATTTTTCAAAATAAAAGCCTGAAACTATGTCTAAAGCCTGGTCACAGCCTGAGGAAGCCATTGGAAAAGGAATCTGGTTGATACCCCTTTAAATGGAAGAAAGACGGTCCCAGAAACACCGTTTTTTTTTTTTTATATCACTTCCGGGTTATATTTTCTCAGGTTTTCGTCTGCAGAATACGTTTTGTTATACTCACAGACAATATTTTGACAGTTTTGGAAACTTTGGAGTGTTTTCTATCCTAATCTGTAAATTATATGCATATTCTACGATCTGGGCCAGAGAAAATGTCCGTTTACATTGGGAACGTTTAAAAAAAAAAAAAAAAATAATAATAAAAAGAATCTGACCCCTAGCGCTAAGAGGTTGGGGAGGGGGAAACTGGCATTTAGCTGTTATTAGCAGAGAGGTTTTGGACATCACTTTCTTATTGGTCTATTAACTAATTTACTGCATGGTGATGTCACCATGGAAGGCCAAAAGTCCCTCCCCCCAAAACAGGCTGATATTTCATGCAGTCTTTTCAAACAGCTCTTACACTAAAAGGGCATTATCATAATTTTCACAATTTCACAGTATTATTCGAACCTCCTATTGTGAAAATATATATAAAACACAGAAAAATTATGTTTTTGACTGCACTGGGCCTTTAATGGAAGTCATGATGATAGTAACACATTCTCCTTCCTTCCCTCTCTCTCTCTCTCTCTCTCTCTCTCTCTCTCTCCCTTCCACCCACCCACGCAGACATAGATGAGTGTGCGACAGACAGGGGTCTGTGCCAGCCTCATGGTGTGTGTGAGAACAGACAGGGCTCCTATGTGTGTGTGTGCAAAGACGGCTTCATTCTGTCTGAGGACAAGCACAGCTGTGAGGGTAAGATTACTGATATCCTCTCAGCCCTCTCTCTATATAGCTGTATTCTGCATGCACACACACACCAACACACACACACACCAATCTATGTCCTGTCTTCCCTCTCCATCCAGAGATTGAGGTGGACATGGAGGATAAGAAGGAGTGTTACCTGAACCTGGATGACACAGTGTTCTGTGACAGTGTCCTGGCCACCAACGTCACCAAGCAGGAGTGCTGCTGCTCCATCGGCGTGGGCTGGGGGGACCACTGTGAGATCTACCCCTGCCCCGTCTACCACTCATGTACGGACCTCAGGCCCAACAACATCAAATCAAATTGTATTGATCACATACACATGTTTAGCAGATGTTATTGCCGGTGTAGCGAAATGCTTGTGTTTCTAGCTCCAAGAGTGCAGTAATATCTAACAAGTAATATCTAACAATTTCACAACAATACACACAATACACACAAATCTAAAGTAAAGGAATGGAATTAAGAATATATAAATAAAGAATATATAAATGCATGAATATAAATAAATATATACATACACACAATAGTTTACCAAGCCTCTGAGCCATCAAGTGGGCTGGGTATCTGTTCAGTTAATTGCACTGTTCAATGTCACTCTAAAGTACTAAAGTAAGCTGGTTGTTTTTCCTCCATCCAGCTGAGTTCCATTCCTTGTGTCCAGTGGGCCGAGGTTTCTACCAGGAGGAGGGAGTAACTGAGTACGGCCTGTCTGTCCATATTGGTGAGTAGCTACACAGCCTCAGCCCGACCACGGTGGGTTTGCTGTTGTCAGATTTGCAGCATTCATTTACATGGCAGGATTTGTTTTCAGGAGTTTGTTTGTGTTGAGATTGTTGCTCCTGTCTCTCTGTGTACAGATATCGATGAGTGTGTGCTCTTCTCCAATGAGATCTGTAAGGAGGGCCGCTGTATGAACACACAGCCTGGCTATGAATGTTACTGCCAACAGGGCTTCTACTACGACAGCAACCTACTGGAGTGCATTGGTAACCACTGAGCCCCACCTCACTCAGGCCTACTCAAAACACACCGATGTATTATTACACATTATAAACTGGGTGGTTCGAGCCTTGAATGCTGATTGGCTGACAGCCGTGGTATATGAAACCGTATACCACGGGTATGACAAAACATTTATTTTTACTGCTCTAATTACATTGGTTACCAGTTTATAATAGCAATAAGGGACTTCAGGGGTTTGTGTTATATAGCCAATATACCACGGCTAAGAGCTGTATCCAGGCACGCCGCATTGCGTTGTGCCTTAGCTGCGGTATATTCACCGTATACCACACCCCCTCGGACCTTATTGCTTAATTAATACACATCAGATAATCCCATTTAGTCACAGATCCTGTATGTTAATGTCTCCTCAGATGTGAATGAGTGCCACGATGAGTCTCTGTGTACCAACGGTCAGTGTAAGAACACCAGAGGCTCCTTCTACTGCACCTGTAACTCTCCCTGGACCCCAGATGCTTCCAATAAGAAGTGTGTCATTCCCACTGTGGCAGGTGAGGTCTGGCTAAATGCCCTCTACTGTACATGCTGTATCCACACACACAGGGCGGTACAGTACAGGCCAGGCCAGGCCAGGCCAGAGAGGAGGACGTGTGTTAAGTCAGCAGTGTTTTTTTGTTGCTGCAGGTGTGGATGAGTGCCAGGATCAATTGAACTGTAAGAGTGGCCACTGTGTGGACACCCCTGGGTCCTACTACTGCATCTGCTCTCCCCCCTGGATCCTGGCCACTGACCGCAACAGCTGTGTGACCTTAGAGGAGCAGGCTGGTAAGTGGAGGAGAGGAGACTAAGAGGGGAGGAGGTGGGCTCAGGAATCTCAGGATGGATGTTTTGGAGGTGGTGGTGTGAGATGGCTGGGTAGTGTAGTTCACAGTGGGTTGGTTCTCAGTGGTGAATCTCTGTGTATGGGCGAGGGAGGATGAATGAGAGAATGTTTTATAATGTTAGTTCCAGTCTAAAACTACTAATCAGCCAGGCCTGCCCCTCCAACCTCAAACGCTCTTACATTCACATAACCTCATATCTGTCACATAGATAAGTGGTTCACCAACTGGACACCTGGGGTTCGCGGAGGTACTGCAGGGCGTCCACGGACAGATTTTTTTTGTATAAATATTAAAAATGTAACTGATTTGTCCAAGGGGTCTGTGGAAGAAGTGTAGAAAGTGCAATGCAAACTAATATTTTGTATCTATAATATACCCTTGGATGCACAACAGGGCCTGGGAGGCTCACAGGGATCCACAGTACTCCATCAATGATCCAGTTTTTTAAATCCAGTTTTTAAATACTTCTTGTATTCCCTAAAAATGTTGTTTTGAACATAAATGCACTGTCATTTAAGCTTTAAAACTGCAAAATTGTCTGTCTGCCCCATGTGGAAATGTGAGGAGTTGCAGGAAATTAGCTTTTAAACTGCAACATTTTCTCTCTGCCTATGGCAAAATGTGTAAAGTTGCAGAAAATTAGCATTAAAATGTTATCTCCGATGCAAAGAGTGGGGCCTTTAAAATGTTATTTCCCAGGGCCTGAGACTTGGTTAGTCTGGCCATGCACTGCAGCTGTCACAGTAAACTCCTTGTATGCTATTTTTATCGCACTCCAAAGTCCGAGTTGTGTTCTGCTTTTGTGGGGGGTCCCTGATGAATTTGCTATCACAAAATGGGTCCCTGGATCCAAAACGTTTGTCAACTCCTGACATACTGTAGATAGATAGAGATGAATTCAAACACAACCCTGGTCCTATACTATAGCCACTACTGGGCCATGTTAATTGTGAAGATCCTCAACCCATCAATAAACACCCAAACACTCTGGTGCATGCTCTCAGGAAGCAGTGTAACATAGTGATCTGCCAGTAGGCCTGTTCAACGTTACATCACATTAAGAGCTGTCCCCAGGCTGGTGTCTGTCCTTCCGTCCGTAGGTTGTGTAACCCATGTCTGTGGTGTCTGTGGTGCCCCTTGCAGATATCAATGAGTGCCAGGACCCCTCGTACTGTAAGAATGGGAGGTGTGTGAACACACCCGGCTCCTTTCACTGTATATGTACCCAGCCCCTCACCTTCAGCGCAGCGCTCAAACAGTGCGTCTATGACGGTGGGTATAACCAATCGGCACTCAACTCACCTGAGCCTAACCAATCAGTGCTCAGCTCACCTGAGTTTTGGCTTACCTGTACACCTGCCACTCCTGCTACTCTTTTTAACTACTCCCCCTTTGAGCCCCCGTTCCCCAATACTGACTCCATGCACAGGCTCAGCACTCCCCCTCTTGCTTGTTTCTATAGAAACACACTCTCAGTTTAGTGAGGGAGATCATGAGACTTGAGATGGTCAATGTGATCTCAGTTCTATAGGTCCAGTGTGATCCTGTTGCACATTTCTCAGTTTCCGTTTATGTGGTTGCCCCACTAAGCTTGCATAGTCACAGGAAAACACTTCAGTACTTCATCCTTCATTGTGTGCATGTGCTTGTGCGTCTGAGACGCAGTGAGAGAGTATAAGTAAAATGGGAGAGTATAAGTAAAATGGGAGAGTATAAGTAAAATGGGAGAGTATAAGTAAAAGTGATATTGCTTGTGGCATTTTCTGCACCTTTCTCCAAAGCATTGTTTCTCCTTTTAACCAAACTGTTGACTGTTGCGATACATGTGATGCTGTAACACTTGGATACGATGTTGTGACATTACTCTTCCGATTGTGTTACTTTCTTTGCATATTCTTGTTGTAAAGTCTCACAAGTTTGTATTGACAATCTAGCTTTTACTTTATTGTGTCTGTGTGGTTTTTATGGGGCCATCCTTGTGTGTGATGTGTGACTGTAAATGAATGTGCAGAGGAGGGGTCTGGTATAGCACTGAGCCCTACCACCTCAAGCTAGGCCTCATCACTTATTCATATCTACCTGGCGCCTATTAACATGCTGAGTAATGACTTGGTTAATCATAGAGGTCATTATAAGTGGCAGGATCTGGCCTGCTCTATAATGTAGAGGCAAAGATTGGCTTGTTGATTTGATGGAATAATCCTTAATATTCCTCTCTCTCTTTCTCTCTCTCTCTGTCTCTCTCTTGCTTGCTCTCTCTCTCTCTCTCTGTCTCTCTCTCTCTTGCTCGCTCTCTCTCTCTCTCTCCTCTCTCTTGCTCTCTCTCTCTCTCTCTCTCTCTCTCTCTCTCTCTCTCTCTCTCTCTTGCTCTCTATCTGTCTCTTTCTCTCCCTTTCCCCCCTCCCTACCTTAGACCGCACGGCGGCCCATAAGGACGTGTGTTTCCTGCAGGTGGATGAGGATCTGATCTGTAGCCACCCCAGAAACGGCCTGGTGTTCACCTACTCTGAGTGCTGCTGTCACTATGGCCGTGGCTGGGGCCCTGAGTGTAGGACCTGCCCACAAAGAAACTCAGGTGGGCACCAGTACTCAGTCATTATTTGACTGGTTTTTAGTGTCTAGTCTGCTGGTCATTACAGTTTTAGCCTGTATCAGCATAGTAGTCTAACACTCTAATACTCTAATATTAATAGTCTAATACTAATAACTTAATTAAGTTCATCTTAATTCTTCCTCTCGTTCAGTGATCTTTAACCGGCTGTGTGACATGCACTTGGAGACAGAGTCTGATGGTGAGGGAGATTTCCTGGCAGCTTTCGCCAACTACAACCCAGGTACTGGTAATGCCTGTAATATATTTTATTATTCTCTGAATTTGGTTATAAAATCACCTCAGAGCACAAACTCTTACCACTTGAATAATATTTGCTCTCCCTCTCTCCTGTCTCTCTCTCTCTCTCTCTCTATCTTTCGCTCTTTTTCTCTGTCTCTCTTTCTCTATCTTTCTTTCTCTCTCTCGCGCACTCTCTTTTTCTGTTTTGGCTCAGAAGGCGATAGTTCAGAAGAGGACTCAGATGAGTGTAGTTGTGCCAATGGCCGTTGTGTGCGTTCCTACTTGAGCACTATGTGTGATTGTAACACAGGCTTTAGACTGGACCACTCCCGCACCCGCTGCACAGGTATGTTAACAACCCACATATTCTGCCTGTCTTGTCAATTGGATGCTTATGAATTCTGTGAACAGAAGTGTCTCTGTATAATTTGTAGCTGTTGTCCTTTGTTCAAGTGTTTTGACCGACAATGCCTGAAATCTAATTTAGAATTTAAAGGAACATCTGGTTGTTGATTTCATATGTAAATAGATGTGCAGGCAGAAATGGCGAGCTCTCTGTTTTGTTTCAAACCTTCTCCCTCTCTCTCTCCCTCCCTCTCTCTCTCTTTTCAGATATTGATGAGTGTGCTGAACCAGGGGTTCGAGTTAATCCATGCAAGAATGCCCGGTGCGTCAACAGCATTGGCTCGTTCAAATGCTACTGCAAAAATGGCTTTGTCCCTGCACGAAGGCCCAACATATGTGTACCAGGCACCAAGGCCCAACATATCCGTTCCAGGGCTCTATAACAGCTTTATCTCTGTCAAACACACACAAATAAGCACATGTAACCCCTCTGTCTTATAAGTTCAGTATTCAGTATGTGCCTGTCTCTCCTTGAAGTGTCCCTCGAAAACATTGTGGTGTCTTCAATGGGCTCATTTAAAATGTTTGAAATGGACAAAATGTGTTTTTGCTGTTGTTGTCGGCTCCTCCTTCACTGAAATGAGATGCACCATAGGCTTCCAGTTTGGCTCTGAACAACTATTTTTCCCTCATCCCTAGTTCAGTTAATGATTTGGGGGGAAAATACAGATGAAGGTAACATATTTTTATGTATTTTTGTATTTAATTTTTATGTTTGTGTCCATTGACTGTTAAATGTGTGTTTTGTTTAGTTGTTGAGTTTTGTCCTTGTTGCATTGATTTTATACATCCATGAATCTTAAGCTCTCCTGCAGTTTGACGAGGAGGTTTCTCCCTTCCTCCCACTCCCTTCCTGTATGTCTGAATGCCTGTATGAGTAGCAGACCATTATCCTACATTTTTTTATCGTCCTCTGTCGCTGTCCTCCTCCATTGTCCAGTTTTGTACAGTATGTAAAGTGGTGATTACTTTGTTGACTGTTAGCTCAGTGCCTATCATGCTCCTGTAATCATCTGTTTTGTGGGATGTTTTGGAAAGAGATTAAACTTCATTGTAAAGCCATTAAACACCTTTTAGATTTTTGACATGTGCACTTTGAATACAATTGAAGCTGAGTAAAGGTGAAGGGGTAAGAGGTCGTATTCAGACCTAACTCATGGATTCAGAGGGAATCCTCAGGAGTACGGTGGTAAATCGACCCCAAAGTAAATGGAATGGCATGTTTAGTGACTTCTCTTAACAAAATGTCCGTTTGTTTGTCTATGCATTGTAAGGAACGAACGAGGCTTTTGAGCGGAAAAATAAATTAACGGCAGAAGTCAACCACCCAAATATGTGTTTGTGAGTGTATTTTTTATAAAGGAGGTTTGTTCTTTCTTTGGGATTAGAGGTCTTTCCCATCCATATCGTGTTCTGTCCATGAGAAGAAAATCAACAGAGACTAACACAATATAGAGCAGGTTGCTTCATAAATGAATAACATATTAAATGTACACTTAGTGAGACGATTAAGATAAGAGCTTCTGGCAAGCAAAGAAACTATAATCAAAATATAAATATAATCAGTTTTAAATATTCATTGTCATTGATTGGTGTGAAATTCTCCCTCTATTAATACCTCTGGCTGTGAAACTCTGATACAGAGTATACCATCAAACAGGGAATATCTGACAGAGATGTATTCAACAAGTGAAGAAAGCAATGGTGTAAAATACTTGGGCAAAAATACTTTAAAGTACTACTTAAGTAGTTTTTTGGGGGTATCTGTACTTTACTATTTACATTTTTCACAACTTTTACTTCACTACATTCCTAAAGAATATAATGGACTTTTTACTCCATACACTTTCCCTGAGACCCAAAAGTACTAGTTACATTTTTGAATGCTTAGCAGAACAGGAAAATGGTCCAATTCACTCACTTATCAAGAGAACATCTCAGGATGACCCCCACTGCCTCTGATCTGGCAGACTCACTAAATACACATGCTTCATTTGTAAATTATGTCTGCGTGTTGGCTATCCGTAAAAATAAATAAATAATTAATATAAAAATAGGTGCCGTCTGGTTTGCTTAATATAAGGAATTTGAAATGATTTATACGTCGCCGCTCCTCCTTCTTGTGGATGATTTTACAATTTGGGTTGATAGGGATGTTGTAGTCGTGGATGTTTCAGTTGTAATTGTGGATGATGTTTCAGGTTTGGTTGATGGGGATGTTGTGTATGTGGTTCTGGATGATGTTTCAGGTTTGGTTGATGGGAATGTTGTAGTTGTGGATGATGTTTCAGTTCCGGTTTATGGGAATGTTGTGTATGTGGCTGTGGGATGATGTTTCAGGTTTGGTTGATGGGGATGTTGTATCTGTAGTTGTGGATGATGTTTCAGTTTTGGTTGATGGGAATGTTGTAGTTGTGGATGATGTTTCAGCTCCGGTTTATGGGAATGTTGTGTAGTGGCTGTGGGATGATGTTTCAGGTTTGGTTGATTGGGATGTTGTATCTGTAGTTGTGGATGATGTTTCAGTTTTGGTTGATGGGAATGTTGTAGTTGTGGATGATGTTTCAGCTCCGGTTTATGGGAATGTTGTGTAGTGGCTGTGGGATGATGTTTCAGGTTTGGTTGATTGGGATGTTGTATCTGTAGTTGTGGATGATGTTTCAGTTTTGGTTGATGGGAATGTTGTAGTTGTGGATGATGTTTCAGCTCCGGTTTATGGGAATGTTGTGTAGTGGCTGTGGGATGATGTTTAAGGTTTGGTTGATTGGGATGTTTTATCTGTAGTTGTGGATGATGTTTTAGTTTCGGTTGAGAGGGATGTTGTAGTTGTAGTTGATGTTTCAGTTTCAGGTGATAGGGATGCTGTAGTTGTGGATGATGTTAGAGTTGTAATTATGGATGGTGTTTCAAGTTTGGTTGATGGGAATGTTTTAGTTGTGGATGGTGTGTCTGTTTCGGTTGATGAGGATGTTGTGTATGTGGCTGTGGATGATGCTTCAGGTTATCATTTCCTATGTAACTATCAACCGTGTTGCAGATACAGCAATAGCTGAAGAGTCACTTGTAGTTATAGTTGATGTATCAGTTTCAGATGTTTGAATGTAGGCTGTTGATAGTTTTTCTAATGAAATAGTGCCTATGGTTTCATCTGTTGTAAAGGTTTAAGAATCAGAACTGACTTTCACCGATTTTTCAAGTACAGTTGATGGGAATTTTGTATGTTTGGATGATGTTTCAGGTTTGGTTGATGGGGATGTTCTAAACGTGGTGGTGGATGACTTTTCAGATTTGGTTGATGTTTTTTATTGTATCTGTGGTTGTGGATGATGTTTCAAGTCTGTTTATATCAGTTGTTCCATATGAAGTTGCATCTGAAGTTTCAGGATTATTTTAATCTGTACAGTGCATTCGGAAAGTATTCAGACGCCTTGACTTATTCCACATTTTGTTACATTACAGCCTTATTTTAAAAATGATTAAATCGTTTTCCCCCACCTCAACAATCTACACACAATACCTCATAATGACAAAGCAAAAACAGGTTTTAAGACATTTTTGCAAATGTATTAAAAACAAAAAACTGAAATATCACATTTACATACAGTGCCAGTCAAAAGTGTGGACACACCTACTCATTCCAGGATTTTTCTTTATTTTGACTATGTTCTACATTGTAGAATAATAGTGAAGACATCAAAACTATGAAATAACACATATGGAATAATGTAGACACCAAAAAAGTGTTAAACAAATCAAAATATATCTGAGATTGCTCAAAGTAGCCACCCTTTGCCTTGATGACAGCTTTGCACACTCTTGGCATTCTCTCAACCAGCTTCATGAGGTAGTCATCTGGAATGCATTTCAATAAACAGGTGTGCCTTTAAAAGTGAATTTGTGGAATTTCTTTCCTTCTTAATGCATTAGAGCCAATCAGTTGTGTTGTGACAAGGTAGGGGTGGTATACAGATGATAGTCCTATTTGGTAAAAGACCAAGTCCATATTATGGCAAGAACAGCTCAAATAAGCAAAGAGAAATGACACTACATCATTACTTTAAGACATGAACATTTCAAGAACGTTAAAAGTTTCTTCAAGTGCAGTTGCAAATAACATCAACCGCTATGAAGAAACTGGCTCTCATGAGGACCGCCAAAGGAAAGGAATACCCAGCGTTACCTCTGCTGCAGAGGATACGTTCATTAGAGTTAACTACACCTCAGATTGCAGCCCAAATAAATGCTTCACAGAGTTCAAGTAACAGACACATCTCAAAATCAACTGTTCAGAGGAAAATCAGGCCTTCATGGTCGAATTGATGCAAATAAACCACTACTAAAGGACACCAATAAGAAGAAGAGACTTGCTTGGGCCAAGAAACACGAGCAATGGACATTAGACCAGTGGAAATCTGTCCTTTGGTCTGTCCGTGTCTTTGTGAGATGCAGAGTAAGTGAAAGGATGATCTCCGCATGTGTGGTTCCCACCGTAAAGCATGGAGGAGGAGATGTGATGGTGTGGGGGTGCTCTGCTGGTGATTGGTGATTTATTTTTAATTCAAGGCACACTTAACTAGCATGGCTACCACAGCATTCTGCAGCGATACGCCATCCCATCTCGTTTGCGCTTAGTCTGTCTATCATTTGTTTTTTAACAGGACAATGACCCAACACACCTCCAGGCTGTGTAAGGGCTATTTTTACCAAGAAGGAGAGTGATGGAGTGCTGCATCAGATGACCTGGCCTCCACAATCACCCGACATCAAGCCAATTGAGATGGTTTGGGATGAGTTGGACCGCAGAGTGAAGGAAAAGCAGCCAACAACTTCTCTGCATATGTGGGAACTCCTTCAAGACAGTTGGAAAAGTATTCCAGGTGAAGCTAGTTGAGAGAATGCCAAGAGTGTGCAAAGCTGTCATCAAGGCAAAGGGTGGCTACTTTGAAGAATCTCAAATATATTTTGAGTTGTTTAACACTTTTTTGGTTTCTACATCTACAGTGAGGGAAAAAAGTATTTGATCCCCTGCTGATTTTGTACGTTTGCCCACTGACAAAGAAATGATCAGTCTATAATTTTAATGGTAGGTTTATTTGAACAGTGAGAGACAGAATATCAACAAAAAAATCCAGAAAAACGCATGTCAAAAATGTTATGAATTGATTTGCATTTTAATGAGGGAAATAAGTATTTGACCCCTCTGCAAAACATGACTTAGTACTTGGTGGCAAAACCCTTGTTGGCAATCACAGAGGTCAGACGTTTCTTGTAGTTGGCCACCAGGTTTGCACACATCTCAGGAGGGATTTTGTCCCACTCCTCTTTGCAGATCTTCTTCAAGTCATTAAGGTTTCGAGGCTGACGTTTGGCAACTCGAACCTTCAGCTCCCTCCACAGATTTTCTATGGGATTAAGGTCTGGAGACTGGCTAGGCCACTCCAGGACCTTAATGTGCTTCTTCTTGAGCCACTCCTTTGTTGCCTTGGCTGTGTGTTTTGGGTCATTGTCATGCTGGAATACCCATCCACGACCCATTTTCAATACCCTGGCTGAGGGAAGGAGGTTTTCACCCAAGATTTGACGGTACATGGCCCCGTCCATCGTCCCTTTGATGCGGTGAAGTTGTCCTGTCCCTTTAGCAGAAAAACACCCCCAAAGCATAATGTTTCCACCTCCATGTTTGACGGTGGGGATGGTTTCTTGGGGTCATATGCAGCATTCCTCCTCCTCCAAACACGGCAAGTTGGGTTGATGCCAAAGAACTCCATTTTGGTCTCATCTGACCACAACACGTTCACCCAGTTGTCCTCTGAATCATTCAGATGTTCATTGGCAAACTTCAGACGGGCATGTATATGTGCTTTCTTGAGCAGGGGGACCTTGCGGGCGCTGCAGGATTTCAGTCCTTCACGGCATAGTGTGTTACCAATTGTTTTCTTGATGACTATGGTCCCAGCTGCCTTGAGATCATTGACAAGATCCTCCTGTGTAGTTCTGGGCTGATTCCTCACCGTTCTCATGATCATTGCAACTCCACGAGGTGAGATCTTGCATGGAGCCCCAGGCTGAGGGAGATTGACAGTTCTTTTGTGTTTCTTCCATTTGCGAATAATCACAGAAACTGTTGTCACCTTCTCACCAAGCTGCTTGGCGATGGTCTTGTAGCCCATTCCAGCCTTGTGTAGGTCTACAATCTTGTCCCTGACATCCTTGGAGAGCTCTTTGGTCTTGGCCATGGTGGAGAGTTTGGAATCTGATTGATTGATTGCTTCTGTGGACAGGTATCTTTTATACAGGTAAGAAACTGAGATTAGGAGCACTCCCTTTAAGAGTGTGCTCCTAATCTCCGTTCGTTACCTGTATGAAAGACACCTGGGAGCCAGAAATCTTTTTGATTGAGAAGGGGTCAAATACTTATTTCCCTCATTAAAATGCAAATCAATTTATAACATTTTTGACATGCATTTTTCTGGATATTTTTGTTGTTATTCTGTCTCTCACTGTTCAAATAAACCTACCATTAAAATTATAGACTGATCATTTCTTTGTCAGTGGGCAAACGTACAAAATCAGCAGGGGATCAAATACTTTTTCCCTCACTGTATATGTGTTATTTCATTGTTTTGATGTCTTCACTATTATTCTAGGTCTCTCCAGAGATGTTTGATCAGGTTTGAACTCTGGCTGGGCCACTGAAGGACATTCAGAGACTACATGTAGTTCCAAAGCTACTCCTGCGTTGTCTTTGCTGTGTGCTTAGGGGCATTGTCCTGTTGGAAGGTGAACCTTCGCCCCCAGTCTGAGGCCCTGAGCGCTCTGGAGCAGGTTTTTTTTTCATCAAGGATCTCTCTGTACTTTGCTCCGTTCATCTTGTCCTCGATCCTGACTAGTCTCCCAGTCCCTGCCACTGAAAAACATCCCCACAGCATGATGCTGCTACCACCATGCTTCACCGTAGGGATGGTGCCAGGTTTCCTCCAGACGTGACGCTTGGCATTCAGGCCAAAGAGTTCAATCTTGTTTCTCATGGTCTGAGAGTCTTTCAGGTGCCTTTTGGCAAACTTCAAGCGGGCTGTCATGGGCCTTTTACTGAGGAGTGGCTTCCGTCTGGCCGCTCTACCATAAAGGCCTGATTGGTGGAGTGCTGCAGAGATGGTTGTCCTTCTGGAAGGTTCTCCCATCTCCACAGAGGAAATCTTGAGCTCTGTTAGAGTGAACATTGGGTTCTTGGTCACCTCCCTGACCAAGGCCCTTCTCCCCCAATTGCTCAGTTTGGCCGGGTGGCGAGCTCTAGGAAAAGTCTTGGTGGTTCCAAACGTCTTCCATTTAAGAATGATGGAGGCTATTGTGTTCTTGTGGACCTTCAATGCTGCAGAAATGTTTTGGTACCCTTCCCCAGATCTGTGCCTTGACACAATCCTGTTTCGGAGCTCTACGGACAATTACTTCGACTTCATGGCTTGGATTTTGGTCTGACATGCACTGTCAACTGTGGGGCCTTATATAGGCAAGTGTGTGCCTTTCCAAATAATGTCCAATCATTTGAATTTACCACAGGTGGACTCCAATTAAGGATGATCAATGGAAACAGGATGCACCTGAGCTCAATTTTGAGTTTAATTTCAAAAGGTCTTAGTACTTATGTAAATAAGGTATTTCTGTTTTAAATTTTTTATACATTTGCAAACATTTCTAAAAAACAGTTTTCACTTTGTCATTATGGGGTATTGTGTGTAGATTGACGAGGAAAATGTTTTATTTAATACATTTTAGAATAAGGCTGTAACGTAATAAAATGTGGAAAAAGTCAAGGGCCTGAATACTTTCCGAATGCACTGCACAGGCAAATTGCAGCAGGTTACTTGTGAACCAACCTGCCTTGGGATCCATGGCCTAAAAGCTTTCATAAGCATACCCAGATCTGAGATCAAATGCTGGACAACATTCTCACATGCCAAAATGTAGGATTATGTTAATACTTTCAGCAGCATCTGATTGTTACTTTGGCCAAACCAGAAAGAACAACATGGTTTGAACAATTCCCATCTTAGTAGTGAAAATGCCAAACACAAGATGTCAAGCACAGTGATTAATGATTAACTATGCAAAGTACAACTAAGACATCCTTATTCCTCATCTTTATACACTGTGCAAATTAGACTGCACGTCTCAAAAGAAGCTCATTCAATTATGAGACTGCTTCAGTTGTAGATGTTTTATTGATTGTCCATCCACTAGGTGGAACCCTTGCTTGAAAATGCCAAGAGCTTCAGGGAATATGTCTGTAACACAGACAGAGGTGTGTTGGGGGGATGGTGGTGGTGAGGTGTGTCGGGGTGGGGTGGTGGTGTTGAGGTGTGTCGGGGGGATGGTGGTGGTGAGGTGTGTCAGGGTGGAGTGGTGGTGGTGAGGTGTGTCAGGGTGGAGTGGTGGTGTTGAGGTGTGTCGGGGGGATGGTGGTGGTGAGGTGTGTCAGGGTGGAGTGGTGGTGTTGAGGTGTGTTGGGGGGATGGTGGTGGTGAGGTGTGTCAGGGTGGAGTGGTGGTGTTGAGGTGTGTTGGGGGGATGGTGGTGGTGAGGTGTGTCAGGGTGGAGTGGTGGTGTTGAGGTGTGTCAGGGTGGAGTGGTGGTGTTGAGGTGTGTCGGGGGGATGGTGGTGGTGAGGTGTGTCAGGGTGGAGTGGTGGTGTTGAGGTGTGTTGGGGGGATGATAGTGGTGAGGTGTGTCAGGGTGGAGTTGAGGTGTTGAGGTGTTGAGATGTGTTGGGGGGATGGTGGTGTTGAGATGTGTCAGGGTGGAGTGGTGGTGTTGAGGTGTGTCGGGGGGATGGTGGTGGTGAGGTGTGTCAGGGTGGAGTGGTGGTGTTGAGGTGTGTCGGGGGGATGGTGGTGGTGAGGTGTGTCAGGGTGGAGTGGTGGTGTTGAGGTGTGTTGGGGGGATGATGGTGGTGAGGTGTGTCAGGGTGGAGTTGAGGTGTTGAGGTGTGTCAGGGTGGATTGGTGGTGTTGAGGTGTGTTGGGGGGATGATGGTGGTGAGGTGTGTCAAGGTGGAGTTGAGGTGTTGAGGTGTGTTGGGGGGATGGTGGTGTTGAGATGTGTCAGGGTGGAGTGGTGGTGTTGAGGTGTGTCAGGGTGGAGTGGTGGTGGTGAGGTGTGTTGGGGGGATGGTGGTGGTGAGGTGTGTCAGGGTGGAGTTGAGGTGTCGAGGTGTGTTGGGGGGATGATGGTGTTGAGGTGTGTCGGGGTGGGGTGGTGGTGGTGAGGTGTTATCGGGGGGATGGTGGTATTGAGGTGTGTCAGGGTGGAGTGGTGGTGGTGAGGTGTGTCAGGGGAGGAGTGGTGGTGTTGAGGTGTGTCAGGGTGGAGTGGTGGTGGTGAGGTGTGTCAGGGTGGAGTGGTGGTGTTGAGGTGTGTTGGGGGGATGGTGGTGGAGTGGTGGTGTTGAGGTGTGTCAGGGTGGAGTGGTGGTGTTGAGGTGTGTTGGGGGGATGGTGGTGGTGAGGTGTGTCAGGGTGGAGTGGTGGTGTTGAGGTGTTGAGGTGTGTTGGGGGGATGGTGGTGGTGAGGTGTGTCAGGGTGGAGTGGTGGTGTTGAGGTGTGTTGGGGGGGTGGTGGTGTTGAGGTGTGTTGGGGGGATGGTGGTGGTGAGGTGTGTCAGGGTGGAGTGGTGGTGTTGAGGTGTGTTGGGGGGATGGTGGTGGTGAGGTGTGTCAGGGTGGAGTGGTGGTGTTGAGGTGTGTTGGGGGGGTGGTGGTGTTGAGGTGTGTTGGGGTGAGGTGTATCAGGATTACACATAGAATTAGACAAGTTAAAATAACTCTGTTATCCTCACACAGCCACAGATGGATCAGCACTTGGTTTTTATTGTATTTATTATTGAACCTTTATTTTGACAGGGAGTCATGCTGAGACCAAGGTCTCTTTTACACACATCATTACATATCAAACACATCAATATACACTATACACATCAGTATTCATTATACACATCAATACATGAAAAGCAAAACACAATCACAGAAAACAAACACAGTCTTCAGTAAAATAATTGACTGAAGTTCAAGGATTGCCTAGCCACTGTCAGATCTCCCTCCAGCTCAGTCTAAAGGTCTGGGAACCTGAGATTATCGGCTGGAGGTCAGATGAGGTGGAAGTGTGAAGCAGTTATTTCAGTGGCCTCCTGTGATAGAACATTCTGGATCACTCCGGTTTAGGTGACGGTGGAGAGGGTGAGGATGGAGGGAGTCATAGGTCAGTGCTTGGCTGGGCGGAGTCAATGAACGGCAAGACTATTCTAGGAGGATCAGGTTTAGAGTCCGCCGTCCTGATCACTATTTACTAACTAAATACTTACGGTAATATTGTGGTAGTAATTGGATACTCAAAAGCGTAACCTTTTTCTGTGTGCCACTCAAACCGACGAGCAGCAAATCAAATCAAATCAAATTGATAAATTATGTATCGATTTGCTTTCTCATATGATCTGTTATGAGCTCCATGTTCTACTGGCACACTGGTAAAAATGAGAATGATACTGGAGTTGCATAGCAACAGGATCCATGTTTGACTGGTTCTCAGTCAAACTGCAGGGATGAAAGTAATGTTGGACGGTAATGACAACCTGGGCACACACTGGTTGAATCAATGTTGTTTCCACATCATTTCAATAAAAATAAGTTGAACCAACGTGGAATGGACGTCGTCTGTGCCCAGTGGGGAGTGAGAAAGACTGTTCCTAACAGTATGGAGACCAGGCCAGAGGTGGTGGGTTTGCCTCCATACTGTCTCACTTCTTGTCTTCCATCCCACCTTCCTGTCTTCCATCCCACCATCTCACGGACCAAATAAAGGGTGCGTTCCTCTGCCCAGGCGTGGCTGACGCCTACCATATCTTACAACGCCTGGATAGGTATTTTAAGTATCAAGTAACCACATCATATGTTATAGCAATCTGTCAGTTGATGACACAATCGATGACGTGGCACGCAACCATTGGTTGATGCATGCAACGTCTGAGCAGGGGAACACGGCCCTAGAAAGAAGCCACGGAGACTACTTTCTTTAAATATTGAAGTGATCAAGGCCCCGCAGGCACGGCACCTCGTTAGGGTATAATTAGTGAGGTTTGCTAATGAGGAGGAGGTAGCAGATCCCAGTCCGCAGGACCCAGGGAGGGAGGGAGGGAAGGGGGCGTTAAATATGTGGGGCGGTACTATTGTCACACTATTATACACTCTTTACACGGGGTCACACTTACAGTACACTAATACTCAGCTACACCCACCACTCCTACACAAACACACTGTCTATACTCAGCTACACCCACCACTCCTACACAAAAACACTGTCTGTACTCAGCTACACCCACCACTCCTACACAAACACAGTGAATGTACTCAGCTACACCCACCACTCCTAGACAAACACACTGTCTGTACTCAGCTACACCCACCACTCCTATACAAACACTGTCACGGCTGTCTTCCTCTTCTTCCTCTGAAGAGGTGTAACAAGGATCGGACCAATACGCAGCGTGGTAGGTATCCATGTTTTAATATAGAAAACTGAACTATGAACACCAATACAAAACAATAAACGTGAACAAACCGTAACAGTCCGTGTGGCACAAACACTGACACAGGAAACAATCATCCACAAAATACCCAAAGCACATGGCTGCCTAAATATGGTTCCCAATCAGAGACAACGATAAACACCTGCCTCTAATTGAGAACCAATCTAGGCAACCATAGACTTACATAAACACCTATAATGAACACAACCCCATAACTCTACAAAAAAACCCTAGACAGTACAAACACCCTAGACGAGACAAAAACACACAAACCACTCTCGTCACACCCTGACCTAACCAAAATAATAAAGAGAACAAAGATAACTAAGGCCAGGGCGTGACAGTTCCCCCCCCAAAGGTGCGGACTCCGGCCGCAAAACCTGAACCTATAGGGGAGGGTCTGGGTGGGCATCTGTCCACGGTGGCGGCTCTGGCGCTGGACGTGGCCCCCACCCCACCATAGTTAATTCCCGCTTCCGTGGCCTCCTCTTAATGGCGACCCTCCAAATTAACCCCACTAGACTGATGGGCGCCTCTGGACGGAGGGGCACTGAGGGGCAGCTCCGGACTGAGGGGCAGCTCCGGACTGAGGGGCAGCTCCGGACTGAGGGGCAGCTCCGGACTGACTGACGGCTCTGGCAGGTCATGGCTGACTGACGGCTCTGGCAGGTCATGGCTGACTGACGGCTCTGGCAGGTCATGGCTGACTGACGGCTCTGGCAGGTCATGGCTGACTGACGACTCTGGCCGGTCATGGCTGACTGACGACTCTGGCCGATCCTGGCTGACTGACGACTCTGGCCGATCCTGGCTGACGACTCTGGCCGGTCCTGGCTGACTGACGACTCTGGCCGGTCCTGGCTGACTGACGACTCTGGCCGGTCCTGGCTGACTGACGACTCTGTCGGCTCCTGTCTGGCGGGCGGCTCTGTCGGCTCCTGTCTGGCGGGCGGCTCTGGCGGCTCCTGTCTGGCGGGCGGCTCTGGCGGCTCCTGTCTGGCGGGCGGCTGGCTCTGGCGGCTCCTGTCTGGCGGGCGGCTCTGGCGGCTCCTGTCTGGCGGGCGGTTCTGGCGGCTCCTGTCTGGCGGGCGGCTCTGGCGGCTCCTGTCTGACGGACGGCTCTAGCGGCTCCTGACTGACGGACGGCTCTGAAGGCTCAGGACAGACGGGCGGCTTTGAAGGCTCAGGACAGACGGGCGGCTTTGAAGGCTCAGGACAGACGGGCAGCTCAGTTGGCGCTGGGCAGACGGGCAGCTCAGACGGCGCTGGGCAGACGGGCAGCGCAGGTGGCGCTGGGCAGACGGGCAGCGCAGGCGGCAGCTCAGACGGCGCTGGGCAGACGGGCAGCGCAGGCGGCGCTGGGCAGACGGCAGACTCTGGCCTGCTGAGGCGCACAGTATGCCTGGTGCGTGGTGCCGGAACTGGTGGTACCGGGCTAGGGACACGCACCTCAAGGCTAGTGCGGGGAGCAGCAACAGGGCGTACAGGGCTCTGGAGACGCACAGGAGGCTTAGTGCGTGGTGCCGGAACTGGTGGTACCGGGCTGGAGACACGCACCACAGGGCGAGTGCGTGGAGGAGGAACAGGGCTCTGAAGACGCACAGGAAGCCTGGTGCGTGGTGTTGGCACTGATGGTACTGGGCTAGGGCGAGGAGATGGCACCGGATATACCGGACCGTGAAGGCGTACTGGAGCTCTTGAGCACCGAGTCTGCCCAACCTTACCTGGTTGAATGCTCCCCGTCGCCCGACTAGTGCGGGGAGGTGGAATAACCCGCACTGGGCTGTGCTGGCGAACCGGGGACACCATGCGTAAGGCTGGTGCCATGTACACCGGCCCGAGGAGACGCACTGGAGACCAGCTGCGTTGAGCCGGCTTCATGGCACCTGGCTCGATGCCCACTCTAGCCCGGCCGATACGTGGAGCTGGGATGTACCGCACCGGGCTAAGCACACGTACAAGAGACACCGTGCGCTCTTCCGCATAACACGGTGTCTGCCCGTACTCTCGCTCTCCACGATAAGCCTGGGAAGTTGGCGCAGGTCTCCTACCTGACTTCGCCACACTCCCCTTTAGCCCCCCCCAAGACATTTTTCTGTCACGGCTGTCTTCCTCTTCTTCCTCTGAAGAGGTGTAACAAGGATCGGACCAATACGCAGCGTGGTAGGTATCCATGTTTTAATATAGAAAACTGAACTATGAACACCAATACAAAACAATAAACGTGAACAAACCGTAACAGTCCCGTGTGGCACAAACACTGACACAGGAAACAATCATCCACAAAATACCCAAAGAACATGGCTGCCTAAATATGGTTCCCAATCAGAGACAACGATAAACACCTGCCTCTAATTGAGAACCAATCTAGGCAACCATAGACTTACATGAACACCTATAATGAACACAACCCCATAACTCTACAAAAGAAACCTAGACAGTACAAACACCCTAGATGAGACAAAAACACACAAACCACCCTCGTCACACCCTGACCTAACCAAAATAATAAAGAGAACAAAGATAACTAAGGCCAGGGCGTGACAAACACAGTGAATGTACTCAGCTACACCTACCACTCCTACACAAACACAGTGAATGTACTCAGCTACACCCACCACTCCTACACAAGCACACTTGTGTAGGAAGCACTGTCTGTTATACAATAGAACACCAACACTAACTAGTACACCTGCTGTTCACACACATCTTCCCTATACAGTACACTGTTGAGTATTCTAACTTACCCTCTAACATTACATGCTCAGTGCACATCCTAAGGCCAGTACCCAAAACCCTCAGCAAGACCACTTACATAAACAAAACAAGCCGACACGCCCATTCATAACCACAATAGACACTACGTGACAGAAGTCGCAGTTCCTGGTTTTCATCAGTTTGAGCATTGTATTGCAGAGGAACACTAAGCACCTAGGTTGTAAGGAACATACACAAAGGTGCAGTGAATAGAGATGAATGGTTGGGATGGTGAACTTCAGACTGGAAGATAACATAGGAAGGCAGTGCTGCAGCAACAACTTGTTGAGCTCTATTCTACTGTATCTCAAAAACATGCCCTGGCATAAGAACACATCAGATGTTCATTGTGGGTGTTGTCCTGGAAACAAGAGCTTGCAGAGGGTGCGTGGAGACGAATGGATCGTTTTAGTTTATCAGGTTCTATTC
Organism: Salvelinus alpinus; assembly: GCF_045679555.1. Classification (NCBI taxonomy): domain Eukaryota; kingdom Metazoa; phylum Chordata; class Actinopteri; order Salmoniformes; family Salmonidae; genus Salvelinus; species Salvelinus alpinus. The sequence goes on along the minus strand of NC_092109.1, from coordinate 29,738,916 downwards.
TACGACGGGCTGATTCTCCTGTGGCCTGATTTAATCATTGCCTCCCTCCACCCACAAGTGTAACAATGCTCTCAAATCAGGTCATATCCTGGCGAGATCTCTACTACATCCTCACTCTGAAACGGGTTCTCTCTCCGGGCACTTTTTTTCACTGCTGAGCCCAAAAGGAGAGCAATCAGGTTAATTATGTGATGGCAACTGGTATATGGACTAAAATGAGAGCATGCATTGTTTGTTGGAAAGCTTGCTTAGTCATCTCAGTTCTTGATCAAATGTAATTGTTTCATGGCACAGGAAACTAGGATTCAGGCAAATTTTGGCCCTGTATCTTTTTTTATTTTATATTTTTATATTTAAATGTTCTGGTCTGTCACGGTTTTCTTCCATAGGTGAAGGAGAGGACCAAAATGCAGCGCGGCTAGTGTTCAACATGTTTAATTAGATGAATAAACGGTAACACTAATACAAGTAACAAAATAACAAATGTGAAAACCGAGACAGCCCTATCTGGTGCAGACAAAACACAGAGACAGGAAACAATCACCCACAAAATCCCAACACAAAACAAGCCTCCTATATATGATTCTCAATCAGGGACAACGATTGACAGCTGCCTCTGATTGAGAACCATATTAGGCTGGACACAGAAACAGACAAGCAAAACACATAAGAACTCTGGTCAGGACGTTACAGTACCCCCCTCCTGAGGTGCGGACTCCGAACGCACCCCTAAAACTCAAGAGGAGGGTCTGGGTGGGCATCTGTCCGCAGTGGCGGCTCCGGCGCAGGACGAGGACACCACTCTACCACTGTCTTTGTCCCCCTCCTTAGCGTCCTTTGAGTGGCGACCCTCGCCCCCGACCTTGGTCTAGGAACCTTCACCAAGGCCCCCCCTAGATAGAGGAGATAGCTCAGGACAGAGAGGTAGCTCAGGACAGAGAGGTAGCTCAAGACAGAGAGGTAGCTCAAGACAGAGAGGTAGCTCAAGACAGAGAGGTAGCTCAAGACAGAGAGGTAGCTCAAGACAGAGAGGTAGCTCACGACAGAGAGGTAGCTCACGACAGAGGGGCAACTCACGACAGAGGGGCAACTCCGGACTGAAAAGCAGCTCTGGACTGAAGGGCAGCTCCGGACTGAAGGGCAGCTCCGGACTGAGTGGCAGCTCATGACTGAGTGGCAGCTCATGACTGGAGGGCAGCTCATGACTGGAGGGCAGCTCATGACTGGAGGGCAGCTCATGACTGGAGGGCAGCTCATGACTGGAGGGCAGCGCAGCTCATGACTGGCTGGCGGCTCTGGCAGCTCCTGACTGGCTGGCGGCTCTGGCAGCTCCTGACTGGCTGGCGGCTCAGGCAGCTCCTGACTGGCTGGCGGCTCAGGCAGCTCCTGACTGGCTGGCGGCTCTGGCAGCTCCTGACTGGCTGGCGGCTCTGGCAGCTCCTGACTGACGGACGGCTCTAACGGCTCGGGACAGACGGGCGGCTCTAACGGCTCGGGACAGACGGACGGCTCAGACGGCGCTGGGCAGACGGATGGCTCAGACGGCACTGGGCAGACGGATGGCTCAGACGGCACTGGGCAGACGGATGGCTCAGACGGCACTGGGCAGACGGATGGCTCAGACGGCACTGGGCAGACGGATGGCTCAGACGGCACTGGGCAGACGGATGGCTCAGACGGCACTGGGCAGACGGATAGCTCAGACGGCGCTGGGCAGGCAGGCAGCTCAGACGGCGCTGGGCAGACGAGCAGTGCAGGCGGCGTTGGGCAGACGGCCGACTCTGACCTGCTGAGGCGCACAGTAGGCCTGGTGCGTGGTACCGGAACTGGAGGTACTGGGCTGGAGACACGCACCATAGGAAGAGTGCGTGGAGCAGGAACAGGGCACACTGGACTCTCAAAGCGCACTATAGGCCTCGTGCGTGGTACCGGCACTGGTGGTACAAGGCTGAGGGCACGCACCTCAGGGCGAGTGCGGGGAGAAGGAACAGTGCGTACAGGGCTCTGGAGACGCACAGGAGGCTTGGTGCGTGGTGCCGGAACTGGAGGCACTGGGCTGGAGACACGCACCATAGGGAGAGTGCGTGGAGGAGGAACAGGGCTCTGGAGACGCACTGGAAGCCTGGTGCGTGGTGTCGGCACTGATGGTACTGGGCTGGGGCGGGAAGGTGGCGCCGGATATACCGGACCGTGCAGGCGTACTTGCTCCTTTGAGCACCGAGCCTGCCCAACCTTACCTGGTTGCATGCTCCCCGTAGCCCGACCAGTGCGGGGAGGTGGAATAACCCGCACTGGGCTGTGTTGGCGAACCGGGGACACCATGCGTAAGGCTGGTGCCATGTATGCCGGCCCGAGGAGACGTACTGGAGGCCAGATACGTTGAGCCGGCTTCATGACACCTGGCTCAATGTCCAATCTAGCCCGGCCAGTGCGGGGAGGTGGAATAACCCGCACCGGGCTAAGCACACGTACAGGAGACACCGTGCGCTCTTCCGCATAACACGGTGTCTGCCCGTACTCCCGCTCTCCACGGTAAGCATGGGAAGTGGGCGCAGGTTTCCTACCTGACTTCGCCACACTACCCTTTAGCCCCCTCCCAATAATTTTTTGGGGTTCCTTCTCGGGCTTCCTACCGCGCTGTCGTGCTAACCTCATTCGCCGGTATCCCTCTGCACATTGCTCCATGGAATCCCAGGCGGGCTCCGGCACTCTCCCTGGGTCAACCGACCACCTGTTTATTTCCTCCCAAGTGGTGTAACCCAGATCCGGCTCCCGCTGCCGAGCTAGCTCCTCAAAACACTGCCTCTCCGCTTTTGCTGCCTCCAGCTCTGCTTTGGGGCGGCGATACTCCTCTGGCTCTGCCCAGGGTCCTTTACCGTCCAGCTCGTCCTCCCATGTCCATTCCTCCTTTCTCTGCTGCTGTCGCTGCTGCTCGTTGCCACGCTGCTTGGTCCGAGTTTGGTGGGTATTTCTGTCACGGTTTTCTTCCATAGGTGAAGGAGAGGACCAAAATGCAGCGCGGCTAGTGTTCAACATGTTTAATTAGATGAATAAATGGTAACACTAATACAAGTAACAAAATAACAAATGTGAAAACCGAGACAGCCCTATCTGGTGCAGACAAAACACAGAGACAGGAAACAATCACCCACAAAATCCCAACACAAAACAAGCCTCCTATATATGATTCTCAATCAGGGACAACGATTGACAGCTGCCTCTGATTGAGAACCATATTAGGCTGGACACAGAAACAGACAAACTAGACACACAACATAGAATTCCCACCCAGCTCACGTCCTGACCAACACTAAACAAGCAAAACACATAAGAACTCTGGTCATGACGTTACATGGTCCTGGAGCTAAATCCTTAGTTCTGTCATAAACTAGGATGAAATTCACACTGGCCTCAAAAGGAAAACTGAGGGTAAAGGTCTGTTCTGTCCCCTTCAATTGTCAGCTATACACATGCACCTGACTGATCACATGATTGCACCCAAATACCCATCATGCACCTCTAAGATTAAGCTGCCTATTGAGCCATATTGGCAATTAGGGAATTAAATGAAGTGATTTTTTTTTTTTTTACCTTTATTTAACTCGGCAAGTCAGTTAAGAACAAATTCTTATTTTCAATGACGGCCTAGGAACAGTGGGTTAACTGCCTTGTTCAGGGGGCAGAACGACAGATGTTTTACCTTGTCAGCTCAGCGATTTGATCTTGAAACCTTTCGGTTACAAGTCCAACGCTCTAACCACTAGGCTACCTGCCGCCCCAATGAGGTGAAGATAGTGTTTGTTGCAATTTTTTGTGAACTGTATAAAGAAAGTATCTGTGACATATCCACATCAGATCACTGAAGATGGTAAACAAGCAGCTGAATCCTGCCCACAGCCCAGACCCCATTGAAGGTGACCTAGTTGCAGTCTATGCAGGGAGGGGTCATAAGAGATGTCGGGAGGAGAACCTTCCCAAATACTGTCCATGTACGTCTCTATTTCTCCTATATTCTGTCTTGTATTTTTAGCCACCATCTCCATTTATCCACTTCTTTGACCCCACACAACCCCTCCTTCTTCTGCCTCACTAGCAAACACATAGGGTAAGATGGTGAGAATGCACAGCCTGAAACTCACTGACTGTTTGAGGTTTAGCCAATCATGAAACAGATGCGTGGTGTGTATAAGTGTCGTCGCCCACATACGTAACCGACCTGCGGCTCTCCTCCCCTGATCTCACTGAGTCACGTTTCCGTAGCGACAGTTCTCCTCCTCACTGTCCTGGTTTCATTCCGTCTAATTATTCTCAAAGTTCAAACTGGAACAGCAGTGTGACCTTCAGCAACTAGTTTGGGGAGGCAGGGAGATGAGGTGAGGGGAGGGCAAGAGGGAAGATGAGCAAGAAAGACACCAGAAATAGGCTGGCCGTCCAAGGGAGATTACTCCAAAAAGCAATGGGAGGAATATAAATATCTTTAAGTAGGTCGTATCAACCAGAGAACAACCCTTTGGATACTGTTTGATATGGTTTTGCTGGAGACTGCAACTTTGCAAGTTTCTCCTTTTTGGTCAGAGGTATGGGGATTTGGGGGTGACAGATGACAGTGCGTTACTCAGCTCTATCTATACCAATAGCACTGCAGTAGAATTTCAACCTCAATTGGTATGAGTAGGCCTTTTTTGTTATATTTCAGTTTAACATGATGTATATAAAGTGTAATATTGTGATGCAAACTTAAAATTGAATACATTTCAACTCTATATCTGACATGGTACAGGTGTCCTCTTTTTGTTATGCTCATAATCATGTGTGTGAGGTGTATACTTTTGTTTCAAAGTAGATTTGTTTAAGACTACCAAGAAACACTCTGTGGGACCCTGACTTAGCACACTGCAGTAAAATGTTAATATATGTAACTGACACTGACACATACTGTAAGTCACCTGGAGTTGATAAAATAAGTCATGCTAACGTAACTGGAAAACTTACAGTACCCTCCACCTGCTCAGTTGGATTCTCTGCCTCTAACCCTATTACAGGGGCTGAGTCACTAGCATACTGGTGCTCTTTCATGTCGTCCCTAGGAGGGGTGCGTCACTTGAGTTGGTTGAGTTACTGACGTGATCTTCCTGTCTGGGTTGGCGCCCCCCCTTGGTTTGTGCTGTGGTGGAGATCTTTGTGGGCTATACTCAGCCTTGTCCCAGGATTGTAAGTTGGTGGTTGAAGTTATCCCTCTAGTGGTGCGGGGGCTGTGCTTTGGCAAAGTGGGTGGGGTTATATCCTTCCTGTTTGGCCCTGTCCGGGGGTATCATCGGATGGTGCCACAGTGTCTCCTGACCCCTTCTGTCTCAGCCTCCAGTATTTATGCTGCAGTAGTTTATGTGTCGGGGGGCTAGGGTCAGTTGGTTATATCTGGAGTACTTCTCCTGTCTTATCCAGTGTCCTGTGTGAATTTAAGTATGTTCTCTCTAATTCTCTCCTTCTCTCTTTCTTTCTCTCTCTCGGAGGACCTGAGCCCTAGGACCATACGTCAGGGCTACCGGGCATGATGACTCCTTGCTGTCCCCAGTCCACCTGGCCTTGCTGCTGTTCCAGTTTCAACTGTTCTGTCTGCGGTTATGGAACCCTGACCTGTCCCAGACCTGCTGTTTTCAACTCTTAATGATCGGCTATGAAAAGCCAACTGACATTTATTCCTGATTATTATTTGACCATGCTTGTCATTTATGAACATTTTGAACATCTTGGCCATGTTCTGTTATAATCTCCACCCGGCACAGCCAGAAGAGGACTGGCCACCCCTCATAGCCTGGTTCCTCTCTAGGTTTCTTCCTAGGTTTTGGCCTTTCTAGGGAGTTTTTCCTAGCCACCGTGCTTCTACACCTGCATTGCTTGCTGTTTGGGGTTTTAGGCTGGGTTTCTGTACAGCACTTCGAGATATTAGCTGATGTACGAAGGGCTATATAAAATAAACTTGATTTGATTTACATAGTTCTGTAACCGGAACAAACATGCATTCTTTGATTAGAGGACATTAAAGACCTCCATCTACAATCTTGTGCTGGGCTAACACAATGACAAAATGTGTTCCTAGGATCTACAATATATAATGATATAGATGATGAATACATGTATAACAATAATAATAATATATTCACATTCTGTGGTTCCGACCTTGCCATTCAACAGCAGAATTTCAACCACAGAATCCCATTCTGTGAGAGCCCTCATTTTGAGGAAGTTTATTCTTCTGGAGTGAATCCTGGGATTGAATCACACATCTGAGGTAAGAGCTGTGAGAAAAGGCCAGATGAGGTGGGCCTGATGTTGGGAATTGTAGTATTGGGCTGTGTGCTTTCTGCCACAGCCTCTCTAGGGTATAATCCCACCCCCCCTCCCTGTCTCCTCCTGTGTCTCATTCTCTTTATATACTGTACACCCCCCCCCCCCCCCTCCTGGGGTTAGCTGCAGCAGTTAGGCCCACAGGTGATTGAGGGGCCTAAGCAGCGTGGTGGGCCCTGCAACGGTCAGGGCTGGAGTCACATGCTTCAAATGCCCTGCCTGAGGATGGGATTATCAACTGCACACACACATACACACAAAAACATAGATACACTAATTATGAGCGCAAACCATGTGCTGTGATCACGGACAGCAAAATGAAAATGGTGTGTAAAACAAACCGTCTAAGTAATAAACAACAATGATTGATTTTGACTACCCAGACCCCACCCCATCCCTAACCCTCATGATGCCCTTCTCCTCCCGCTCCCCCTCTAGGTCCTGTCCATAGTGAGTGGACAGAGGGGGGTTTAGCTCAAACTGCTGCAATCTGCAGAAAGCACCCCTGTGTAAGCACTGTGCCGACCAGTGTCTGGCTGCCAGTAGCACCCTGATATCCTGCACTCAGCTCTTTCCCTTTGTCACAGTGGATTGTGGATGGGCCCTCTGGTAAAAGGGGGGGGGGGCAGGTAGGGGTGGGACAGAGGCAGGCATGGACTGGAGGGGCTATGAAAGGTTGGGAGGCTCTACTGAATACTTGTCAAATGCTTTAATTTGTTTCAGTCTATAGCACATTGAGGGACAGAGAGAGATAGAGGGAGAGAGAGAGAGAGAGAGAGAGAGAGAGAGAGAGAGAGAGAGAGAGAGAGAGAGAGAGAGAGAGAGAGAGAGAGAGAGAGACCTTGGAGGTAGAATAGCATGGTTGTCTAAAGTTGGGACAGTGGAGCCCATACCCATCTTCTGAAAACATCTGAAACCCTACCTCTCTACAAAAAAAAAACCACACACACACACACCCCTATTCCCACTTCAGATAGATAAGTGGTGGGTCACTCTCTCTGACTCTGTGTCAGTCCTGTTGATGTAGAGGGAGAGTCCAGATGGGGAATGTCTAGCCCTGAGGCCTTCCCCTCCTGCCACCCCATCTTCTAAAACCTGGACAGACTGGTAGATTTGACTCTTCACCACCCGCTGTTAGATCTTAGCCCTAGCCCCCTGCCCAGCACAACACACACACCAACAGACAACCGTTTGAGTCATCGCTCATCTCCTATTCACTGCAGTATAAGGCTGTAATAAGCTTAGAATGGAGAGAAGTGGGAGATAGTTCACAGACATACACAAGGGTCTCATTGACCAACATACCAACACGAGGACAATAGAGAAGAGTTGGATCATTGTTTTGTTTAGACTATTTTGGCCACACTGACACACACATCTGTAATGTAGGTGTGCTCCTACTAGAGAAGGTAGGTGTGCTCCTACTAGAGAAAGTAGGTGTGCTCCTAGTAGAATGTGCTCCTAGAAAGTAGGTGTGCTCCTAGTAGAGTGTGCTCCTAGAAAGTAGGTGTGCTCCTAGTAGAGGGTGCTCCAAGAAAGTAGGTGTGCTCCTAGTAGAGTGTGCTCCTACTAGAGAAAGTAGATGTGCCCCTAGTAGAGTGTGCTCCTAGAAAGTAGGTGTGCTCCTAGTATAGTGTGCCCCTACTATTTGTCAAAAACATAGTTGTGCCATATCTTATACCTTTCACTTTATACATTGGAGCAATTCCTGCCCCTCTCTGTCTGTCTGCAGTAATTTTAAAACTGGTTGCTCATGTTCTGGACTTGAAAGATTTTTAAATACAGTGATATCCTTGCATATCCTGCACATAGGTCTCTGTATTCTAGCTTTCTTTTGTCATGTTCTGTCCTTGAAATATTTTCTTAAATAGGGTTTGTGTTTCTCATACTGTACATTCACACGCTAGTCTATGGAGGTGTACCGCTAATATTGAGCTATATTGTTCCGTTTCTATTTCTAGGAGGTTGGAGGGATAAATTGCCTAAAGGTCCGATTAAAAAACATATACTTGCCAGGAGGATCATATCGATGTAGGCTCGTCAGAATGACACGATTGGGGTTCCAACACGTGAGTCACATGCGCAATTTGTAGCCTACCTCACTACACTTGCAGTATTATGTAGGCCTAGCTACAATATTCATCCGCCACCATCAAAAACGTAATGTTTCTCAAGTTCACATTTGCAGAAAGGATACCGTGTATGCATGGGGCCCACAAATGACCCCAATAGTTCGACTAATAAACGGAATCTGTAAGGTTGGATCAGCCTGGTATTATGAACCAGTGATAGCACCAGGGACAGCTCCACTGACAAGGAATCCACCGCACGCGCAACCGCTGCTATTGTGTGGAGCCTTTGAGAGTGTCTATACAGTATTTGAATGTGATTGACTGAGAAGGCTCAGCCCCCCACCCTCCCCCTCTCCATCATTCATTATTTTCTTTCTCCCTGTTGAACGAACTGGAGTAGTGGACGGCCGTCGGAGGTTTGTTAGGAGGAATAGGAAGCTAAGGACATCTCTCTGATGCTGATTTATACATATTTTTTTATATCCTTTGCGAGTACCAACATTGCTTTACCTTTATTATGTCAGATGCTAGGGCTGCTTATGTTTCGTAACACGCCGTGCTGCACAATCAGCGTGAACAGCTCTTATTCAAGGATGCGGATTTAACAGAAATGCGCTGTCAACTGGGATTTTAAACATTATCATTAACATTGAATTAAGTCACCAATGCCAGTAACCAGAGACTATATGTATGTTAGTGTTATATGTTATCAGTGACGCGGTAAAAATATAGTGAGTCTCCCACTAACGAAGATAAACAACGAGAACGGGTAAGCGTGATTATTTTTCCTCCAACAACACCACCTCCACCAACCAGCTAACGTTAGCTAGCTAGCAAACATGGGCAAATCCTAATATTCAGGTAAAGACGTTATTGGGATGCCCTTTTTAAAATGGCACATTATTTACAAATATATTATCCATACAGTAATAAAACATTGTCTCTCAAATTGACTAGCTAACAAGATATCTTCTATTGGCCACCTCGCCATGCTGTGTGTTGACTGGCTTTGTTTGAGTCGGTGTTTGCCAGTTAGCTTGATGACTAGCTAGCTCCTCTTGTCCTCTCTGTCTCGAGCCTGCCTGTGTGTCACTATCTGATGTCCCGCTGAACATGACATTAGCCAACGTAGCTGTCTCGCTCTCAATAAATGTTTCGTTCATACCTGACCCTCAAATTCATACACGGTGCTTATATTAAACGTTTTCATTAAATGTTTGTACACCTTTGTAAATATTCTGCTGGACGAGCTTCATAGGAGTTTTGAAATGTCATTCGTAGTTATGGGTAACCCTGGCTTTTGCGCTGTCTCATGAGGCCAAACAAACAACACGATCATTATTCTCTGGGGGCACCCAGGTATTTGCTGCTGGCTCATTATTGCCCTGTTATTTGCCTGTGGATATTATGAACTATAAACAATTTCATTATTTGCAAGATAGCTGACCTGCCTGCTTGTTAAGTCTATATACATACTGAACAAAAATATAAACGCAACGATTTTCCCGAGTTTCAGTTCATTTAAGGAAATTAGTCGATTGAATTAAATTAATTACGCCCTAAACTATGGATTTCACATGACTGGGCAGGGGAGCCAGGCCCAGCCAATCAGAATGAGTTTTTCCCCCACAAAAGGTTTTTATTACAGATAGAAATACTGCTCAGATGACCCTGCAGGTCATGTGGGGGTCCTGGGCTGGCGTGGTTAGACGTACTGCCAAATTCTCTAAAATGACATTGGAGGCGGCTTATGGTAGAGAAATGCACATTCAGTTCCCTGGCAATATCTCTGGTGGACATTCCTGCAGTCAGCATGCCAATTGCACACTCCTTCAAAACTTTAGAAATCTTTTTACTGCACATTTTAGTGGCCTTTTATTGCCCCAAGGTGCACCTGTGTAATGATCATGCTGTTTAATCAGCTTCTTGATATGCCACACTTATCGGGTGGATGGATTATCTTGGCAAAAGAGAAATGCTTACTAACAGATGTAAGAAAATGTGTGCACAGAATTTGAGTGAAATAAGCTTTTGATGCATATGGAACATTTCTGGGATCTTTTATTTCAGCTCAATAAACATGGGACCAACACTTTACAAGTTGCTTTTATATTTTTGTTCAATGTATAATGCTTAAGTGGTTTATTGATGTCCACTTCCTTCCTTCAAGTAATTTTTCCTGGACAGAGCCTTTGTTTCCTGTATGAAGAGCATCAGTTTAGAGGCATGCAGTAGCGTAAATAAGATAATGTTATGAAAACACCACATTTATGATTTAGTAGGAAACTAAACCGGTGTTTTGTCAACTAAATTCTAGTCACCATTTGAGGTATGATTATGACTGTAATACAAAATAGAACCTGGGTGTTTTCCCCACACTAAAACAGTTTATTTTTTAAATATATGAAGAAATTTTTTTCTCTTCACCTACGGTGAACATTTATGGACCAACAGCAAAAACCACCTATCCTATATCTTTCAGAAGCATACCTTTGGGTTCCCAAGCCTAGACAGACCAACTATTTTCTACTCTAACAGTTTTATGAGTACAGTATTGTGTAATCTAGATGGATGTAGCCCAGCCGTTGGTGTTTGGCTTGTTCAAGATTTGTGAAATGAAATGTTTACGTGGTGCATCACTGAGCATAATTGCCAATGTTTCTTATGTTTGATTGCATGTTTGAATTTATGACTAGCTTGAAGGTAGGCTATTAGTCATGCTGTTGGTAACCTGTTTATTCTATACATTTATATGCTTTTGTTGAGAGAGCTAGTGACTACTTCAGATCTGTTGATAGGCTATTGGATGGATGAGCGTCTTCCAGTTGTTGCCTACCTAGGGTGGACGAGGAATGGATGGATGGTTGGAAATCACTAGCTGTAGTGCTGATGCTCAAAATCCCTCCTATACAAGCTTGTTTCAACTCCTGCCACTCACAGGATCATTGTGCTGCAGTCAACCAAATTTTCCATATGTTATTGTCCTTATCAGATGTGCAGGGTCTTCACTCGTCATTAGTTATCACAGCCAGAAAGTCATAAATCCCAGCTATTTCTCTCATTAAAATCTGATTTTAAACAGAACCCTAACCTTAATCCAAACATTTGCTACACTGCTAACCTCATGCCAAACCTTTAATTTAGACCAAAAAGAACATTTTTGTTTTCATGTATTTGAACGATGTAGCCACTTTGTGGCTGGGTTAATTAGTGGGAACCAATGTGCAGGTCTTGAGGCAACAATTACTAATTTTAAACATAAAGTACAGACTTCAGTCTGCCATTGAGATAAAAGGCAAATAGCCTACAGTTTTCCCCTTTCTGTTTTGGCCTATTCTTCGGTTTTAGAATTTGGTGGTTGAATCAACTCGAGCCCCTCTTGATATTTGAGTGTTGCTCTCAGCCTCTTCAGCAGGATTCTTTATAATCTGCTCAATGAAGATTGTTGTCCTGACATCATCTCAAGTTGTTTTTGTTTTTTTCAAGATTGAATGTGGATGTACCAATGTGTGGTCAATAGTCCACAATCACAGCAAATTTAAACACATTGAAGAGGTTAAGAGATGGAAAAAACATGAATACCTGCAGGCGTAGACTACTTGAGGACAGTGTCACGTTCCTGACCTGTTTTCTATTGTTTTGTATGTGTTTAGTTGGTCAGGGCGTGAGTTGGGATGGGCAGTCTGTGTTGTTTGTTCTATGTGGGAGTGTGTTGGTTAATTAGCCTTATATGGTTCTCAATCAGGGACAGGTGTTATTCATTTCCTCTGATTGAGAATCATATATAGGTTGGCTGTTCTCACTGTTTGTTTGTGGGTGATTGTCTTCCGTGTCTGTGTCTGTGCACCACACGGGACTGTTTTCGGTTTGTTCGTTTTATGTAGTCTATTCCTGTTCGTGAGTTCTTTCGTGTCTTTATGTAAGTTCCATGTTCAGGTTTCGTCTACGTCGTTTTCTTATTTTGTAAGTTATTCAAGTGTTCTTCGTGTTTCGTCTTTATTTAATAAATTCATTATGTCATCATACCTCGCTGCGTATTGGTCCACCGATCCTTCTCTCCTCGTCCGAGGAGGAGGAAGAGCTAGAGCACCGTTACAGAATCACCCACCAACCTAGGACCAAGCGACGGGGGAGAGCGCAACAAGGAAACCAGGACTCGTGGACATGGGAGGAAATATTGAACGGAAAAGGACCCTGGGCTCAGACAGGGGCATATCGCCGCTCTATTGAAGAGAGGGAGGCAGCTAAAGCCCAGGAGCGGTGGTTTGAGGAGGCAGCAAGGAGACGTGGCTGGAGACCCGAAAAGCCTGTGAGTAAACCCCAAAAATTTCTTGGGGGGGGGCTTAAAGGGAGAGTGGCGAAGTCAGGTAGGAAACCTGCGCCTACTCCCTGTACTTACCGTGGAGCGCGAGAGTACGGGCAGACACCGTGTTACGCAGTAGAGCGCACGGTGTCTCCTGTACGTGTGCATAGCCCGGTGCGGGTTATTCCACCTCCCCGCACTGGTAGGGCTAGATTGAGCATTGAGCCAAGTGCCATGAAGCCGGCTCTACATATCTGGCCACCAGTGCGTCTCCTCGGGCCGGCTTACATGGCACCAGCCTTACGCATGGTGTCCCCGGTTCGCCTACATAGCCCGGTGCGGGTTATTCCACCTCCCCGCACTGGTCGGGCGACGGGGAGTATTCAACCAGGTAAGGTTGGGCAGGCTCAATGCTCAAGGGAGCCAGTACGCCTGCACGGTCCGGTATTTCCGGCGCCACCTCCCCGCTCCAGCCCAGTACCACCAGTGCCTACACCACGCACCAGGCTTCCTGTGCGTCTCCAGAGCCCAGTTCCTCCTCCACGCACTCTTCCTGTGGTGTGTGTCTTCGGCCCGGTGCCTCCAGTTCCGGCACCACGCACTAAGCCACCTGTGCGTCTCCAGAGCCCTGTATGCACTGTTCCTTCTCCCCGCACTCGCCCTGAGGTGCGTGCCCTCAGCCCGGTACCTCCAGTTCCGGTACCACGCACCAGGCCTATAGTGCGCATCGAGAGTCCAGTGTGCCCTGTTGTTGTTCCCCGCACTAGCCTAAAGGTGCGTGTCCTTAGCCCGGTACCTCCAGTTCCGGCGCCACGCACCAGGCCTATAGTGCGTCTCAGTCGGCCAGAGTCTGCCGTCTGCCAAGCGGCGCCTGAACTGCCCGTCTGCCAAGCGGCGCCTGAACTGCCCGTCTGCCAAGCGGTGCCTGAACTGCCCGTCTGCCCAACGGCGCCTGAACTGCCCGTCTGCCCAACGCTGTCTGAACTGTCCGTCTGCCAAGCGCCGCATGAACTGCCCGTCTGTATTGAGCCTTCAAAGCCGCCCGTCTGCCATGAGCCTGCAAAGCCGCCCGTCTGCCATGAGCCTACAGAGCCGTCCGCCAGACAGGAGCCGCTAGAGCCGTCCGCCAGACAGGAGCCGCTAGAGCCTTCCGCCAGACCGGATCAGCCAGAGCCTTCCGCCAGACCGGATCAGCCAGAGCCGTCAGCGAGCCATGACCAGCCAGAGCCGTCAGCGAGCCATGACCAGCCAGAGCCGTCAGCGAGCCATGACCAGCCAGAGCCGTCAGCGAGCCATGACCAGCCAGAGCCGTCAGCGAGCCATGACCAGCCAGAGCCGTCATCCAGCCATGACCAGCCAGAGCCGTCATCCAGCCAGGATCCGCCAGAGCCGTCATCCAGCCAGGATCCGCCAGAGCCGTCATCCAGCCAGGATCCGCCAGAGCCGTCATCCAGCCAGGATCCGCCAGAGCCGTCATCCAGCCAGGATCCGCCAGAGCCAGCCAACCAGGATCCGCCAGAGCCAGCCAGCCAGGATCCGCCGTCCCTCAGTCCGGAGCTGCCGTCCCTCAGTCCGGAGCTGCCGTCCCTCAGTCCGGAGCTGCCGTCCCTCAGTCCGGAGCTGCCCCTTATCCTGGTGCTGCCCCTTATCCTGGTGCTGCCCCTTAGTCCGGTGCTGCCCCTTAGTCCGGTGCTGCCCCTTAGTCCGGTGCTGCCCCTTAGTCCGGTGCTGCCCCTTAATCCAGTGGGGTTAATTTGGAGGGTGGCCATTTGGAGGAGGCTACGAAAGCGGGTAGTGACTATGGTGGGGTGGGAACCACGCCCAGAGCCTGAGCCGCCACCGTGGATTGATGCCCACCCAGACCCTCCCCTAGACTTTTTGGTGGTGCGTCCGGAGTTCGCACCTTGAGGGGGGGGGTTATGTCACGTTCCTGACCTGTTTTCTATTGTTTTGTATGTGTTTAGTTGGTCAGGGCGTGAGTTGGGATGGGCAGTCTGTGTTGTTTGTTCTATGTGGGAGTGTGTTGGTTAATTAGCCTTATATGGTTCTCAATCAGGGACAGGTGTTATTCATTTCCTCTGAGAATCATATATAGGTTGGCTGTTCTCACTGTTTGTTTGTGGGTGATTGTCTTCCGTGTCTGTGTCTGTGCACCACACGGGACTGTTTTCGGTTTGTTCGTTTTATGTAGTCTATTCCTGTTCGTGAGTTCTTTCGTGTCTTTATGTAAGTTCCATGTTCAGGTTTCGTCTACGTCGTTTTCTTATTTTGTAAGTTATTCAAGTGTTCTTCGTGTTTCGTCTTTATTTAATAAATTCATTATGTCATCATACCTCGCTGCGTATTGGTCCACCGATCCTTCTCTCCTCTCCTCGTCCGAGGAGGAGGAAGAGCTAGAGCACCGTTACAGACAGAGTGATATCCTCCTGGTTGGGGTTTTGTATTGAGTCATTGTTTCACTGGGCTTTTCATAATGCTTTAATAAATTGTCCTTTATAATTACTTGACACAACTCTACACTACTCATCTCTACTTGTCTACTCTACATGATGCTCATTGACTAGAGGGATTCATTTTCAAGACCCTTGCTATCTACTGGAGCCTCTTGGGTGTTTCATGGTCTGTCATAGAGAAGCCTCTGTTTGGTCTCATTATAAGCTGTGAGATCCTTCTGTCTTTAATAAGTAGTGCTGAAACACAACTTCTATTGAAGACTGCTACTGTAGGGGAGGTAGCAGTGGTGGGCTGTTATTATATAGACTCATTAGTGTTTAAGGATGGGATTATTTTTGTTTTAGGCCTAAGCATTTCATAGATGGGTTGCCTCAAGTTAGATTACATTGTACTGTGTCGTTCTGCAACGTGTCTCATTTATTGAGCTTGGCTGTAGTGGGAAATGCGGCCCTCTAACAATTTGCTTTGTTTTTGAGATGGTGGTATAAGTTTGTCTCCCACATCATCCGTCCAGTTATCCAAGGCAGGCAGGAGTTTTGCCACTCTGGATAGAGTGGGTGAGCGACGGGGGTTGGAATATTTTGCAAGTTGTGGACACATTCTTGGGCCTTATGTTTCCTTATTTTTTCCTCTGGAGTCCATGCTGGGCTTGTGAAATTCATCCTTCCCAGTTTTACTGTAGCTTGGAGAAGTCCGTCAGAGCTCCTTTGAGCCATCTCAAGTAAAGAAGCAACAATCTGTCCAACTGATAAGGTGCACATTGCCTTAAATGGAGAAGGCAACAACTGGAAGACGCTCATCCATCCAATAGCCTATCAACAGATCTGAAGTAGTCACTAGCTCTCTCAACAAAAGCATATAAATGTATAGAATAAACAGGTTACCAACAGCATGACTAATAGCCTACCTTCAAGCTAGTCATAAATTCAAACATGCAATCAAACATAAGAAACATTGGCAATTATGCTCAGTGATGCACCACGTAAACATTTCATTTCACAAATCTTGAACAAGCCAAACACCAACGGCTGGGCTACATCCATCTAGATTACACAATACTGTACTCATAAAACTGTTAGAGTAGAAAATAGTTGGTCTGTCTAGGCTTGGGAACCCAAAGGTATGCTTCTGAAAGATATAGGATAGGTGGTTTTTGCTGTTGGTCCATAAATGTTCACCGTAGGTGAAGATAAATTTTTTTCTTCATATATTTAAAAAATAAACTGTTTTAGTGTGGGGAAAACACCCAGGTTCTATTTTGTATTAGTCATAATCATACCTCAAATGGCATGACTTTGGAGCACATCCCATAACTGACTTCTGCCAGTTTGGCTAAATTACTAATTCAAACACAGTACAATAAGGGAGGGTGATAGAGAGGATGAGAGTAGTGAGCTCACTGGTTTAAAGACCATAGCTTCTGTCAATGTGACAGTCCATATGGGGCCATATAACAGATGTCTATTAAAGAGCGAGGGTGCTTTCAAGGTTTGTAATTGCATTGCAGTGGGTCAGGCCACAAAGAAATTGGCACTGATTAGCCTATATGAAAAATACTGAAGTCAAGATCAGACAAATAGCTTCACACTAAACTTGACTCCTGTATTGGAATGTAGCCTAAATGCCCAACTCCTGGCCAGTCACTATATAATTAGCCTATTGCACAGTCATGTCATTTCTGTTACCCACTGTAGAGCAATGAAAGATAGCTTCAGTTCGGGCTGGGCGATAAATTTATATTAATAGACTTTGATATATGTTTTCACACGATATTCCAAATGCCTGTATCGCAAGAAACAAGGTGTTGTTATTTATTGTTTTTATGAGCGTTTGTCTGCTTGGTCTCGTGTTGTATTTTTTGTCTTGTCTCTTTCGGTGCACCTCCCCATTTACACCAGAGATCTGTATATAATGAAGAGATGCATCTCCGACCTAACAATGGGAGTCGTTGTCCCAAAGCCTGGAAGGCAGGCGACAAGCTTAGGTCCAAAATAAGCCTGTAGAAACGCATTGGGCTTATTTTGGACAGATTTTAGCAAGAGTGATACCTAGGATTTACACACACCAAGCCCCTCCCCATTCCTCTCACACCAACACAGCTGAGAGATCACATCTTCCTCTCTGACAAGTGGTCTCACCTCGCTATTTAAATTTGAGGTTTGGTCCAACAGAATGGGTTATATGGACACTGAGTTACCTTTTCTAACTATACCCTTTTTATGTCTCAACTACTCAGATTCCACAGAGAACAGACACTACTAAAACGGGAGTATCAATGAACATTGATTCTGGAAAATGAATGCTCAGTTTGTCGCACGGGGCATTGGGGTACCGCTAGCATCATTTTATTCAAAGACTGTTATACTAGCTGTCTAGTCTGTGTTTTATAAATGTCCAATAAACATAAAACACAATTATTAGCAACTCATTCTCATTTTGAGAAATAAGGTAGGCCACTTGATTTCAACATCTGAACAAAGTGGACAGGCTAACATGCTTTTCAAATTGTTGGAGACCGACAGAGGGGTATGTTAATAACATTCAACTGTTCAACCTTGTTAGCTAGTAAATAGATCCAAGTTGGCTAAACTCGAAATATAAAGATTAGCTGGCGGATCACTAGTACCTGGGCTTGAGAGATTGTTGATGAGACCTGTGTTCATTTTCTATAGCCTAATGCATGTTACAAGAAGTTAGTCATTATTAGTGAATGTGCATTATGCATGGTTCTAGTTACATTTGTAACAAAAAATGGCATTTAATAGACTTGAAAGCCAGATCAGTGACTATTGCAAAAAAAAACAGGTTGAACTATTTTGATAAAATCATTTAATTATTAGTGGGTCTTACGGTTCGAATCCAGGCTGTATCACAACCGGCTGTGATTTGGAGTCCCATAGGGCGGCGCACAATTGGGCCAGCATCATCCGGGGTAGGCTGTCATTGTAAATAAGAATTTGTTCTTAACTGACTTGCCTAGTTAAATAAAGGTTATGGTTGTGGAAGGCTTATATTTAGCCTAGATATAACTTCACAAGCCCAGAATTCATTAGATTATTGCTGACTGTTTCAAATGTAGTGTAGTTGACCTTTAATTGTACAACAACGCATATTTAGAGAAAACATTTAAAAAAAACGAGATATACAGTACCAATCAAAAGTTTGGAGACCTCAAATATTGTCACGACTTCAGCCGAAGTCGGTTCCTCTCCTTGTTCGGGCGGCGCTCGACGGTCGGCGTCGCCGGTCTACTAGCCATCGCCGATACACTTTTCATTTTCCATTTGTTTTGTCTTTGTTTCTACACACCTGTTTTTCATTCCCCTAATTATTGTTCATGTATTTAACCCTCTGTTTCCCCCATGGTGTTTGTTTTATGTCATGTTCGGTAATGTTGGTGACTGGTTATTTCGACGGGTGCTATTTCTTGCCTGTGCGTAAAAGTTTATGTTTGTGTGTTTGTGTTTGGGCAAGTGTATTGTTTTACTTTGCACCATTCATTATTCTGAGTAAGGTTACTGTAGAAAAGGCCCATGGAGTTGGTGGAATAATCCTTTAATTCATGGCCACTTACTCAGCTGGGCCAGGGGCGCTTTAATTAGGTCAGGTGGCAATGACCGACAGATCTCATCCACATAAAAGGAGGAAAACGCCATCGCCTGATCTCGCTGCTTTCTCTTCCTTAACTCCGTCTGCTCCAGAAGTTCTGTGCGTCCATGAATCAACGTAAGACTCTGTTACCTATCTGTTTTGATCGGGAGAGTGGGCCATCAGTTATTGTTTATAGTTATTCCCGCGGAGCGCGGCTTGGAGCGCACGCTTCAAACATATGGTGTAATGTGAATTGTCAATGATCGCGGCCCTACGGATCCTCATAGGCCAATTATGCAATCGATATGGTTAATATGTAATTAAATTAATTACATGTACACATGAAGACAATTGAAAGGGTGAAATGAGAAACGTCATTGTTTGCTAACTGATCGACTTTGATATCAAACTAAAGGGGATTATAAATTGAATGACCATTCACTGTTTGTATTCTTTCATGATTTATGATAAATAGTTAAGAGCCTAAATGACTCACGGGTGATTACTATTGACTTCTTAATGAACTGGATTGTTGAATTCCCTAATTATGTTAATAATGAATGATTGTTATGATTTGATCTTTGTGATTATGAATTTGATTGGATACATATTATTTTGTTTCCTTTGTTATGCAGCACAGACTACTCAGTAAATATACCACTTTATGGTTAAAGGAATTCCTGCCTCAGTCTCATCCATTCCTCTGTCACCTTACACGTGACCACCTGTTCACCTTCACTGTCAGTCATCCTACCTGTCCAGCTACCCACACAGATTCCACTAGTCTTTCAGTTACGTTGCTCTCTATTCTCTGCTCTCCTGCGCCTGACCACATACACCAGCTACACCCACCATTCTTTTTTTTCTTTTTTTCTTTTTTAAATAAATGTTATCCCATTTTCTCCCCAATTTTCGTGGTATCCAATCGCTAGTAATTACTAACTTGTCTCATCGCTACAACTCCCGTACGGGCTCGGGAGAGACGAAGGTCGAAAGCCATGCGTCCTCCGAAGCACAACCCAACCAAGCCGCACTGCTTCTTAACGCAGCGCGCCTCCAACCCGGAAGCCAGCCGTACCAATGTGTCGGAGGAAACACCGTGTACCTGGCCCCCTTGGTTAGCGCGCACTGCGCCCGGCCCGCCACAGGAGTCGCTGGAGCGCGATGAGACAAGGATATCCCTACCGGCCAAACCCTCCCTAACCCGGACGACGCTATGCCAATTGTGCGTCGCCCCACGGACCTCCCGGTCTCGGCCGGCTGCGACAGAGCCTGGGCGCGAACCCAGAGACTCTGGTGGCGCAGCTAGCACTGCGATGCAGTGCCCTAGACCACTGCGCCACCCGGGAGGCCCTACACCCACCATTCTGACAAATATAAAATATATTTAAAATTTGTTTAACAATTTTTTGGGTTACTATTTGATGCCATATGTGTGATTTCATAGTTTTGATATCTTCACTGTTATTCTACATTGCAGAAAATAGTACAAATAAAGAAAAACCTTTGAATGGGTAGGTGTGTCCAAACTTCTGACTGGTACTGTATATTGTGAATCGCCCATAAATTAGAAAAAAAATAGAGATTTGATTTTTAGGTCATATCGCCCAGCCCTTCTGTAGCTTCAGTTATTGCTTGTCCCATGTGGAGAAATGTCTTGAGCGATTTTCATGATTAACCAGGTCCGTCCTTTACAATATTGATCTGCTCCGTTCTCTGGGCATTTCATACATTTCAGTTGACATTCTGTGGCTGTAGCCGTCATGGTCTTGCAACTTTTTGCTATAAGGTGTTCCATTTTAATCACAAATGGGAAAATAGGCCTGATGAGTGAGTCTCTGGTGAGTCATGGTCACATTGCATGACATGTATAGGAACTGTCGTTTATGTGGCTATATCTGAGTCTGTTCCAGTGTATTGAGCTTGTAGTAGATTGTTCCTGTAGAGGAGGTGGGTGTTCTATATAGAAGAAGGTACGTGTGTGTGTTCCACGGGTGAACGCATGACGTGGGTGAGCAGCAATGGCATGATCACTGTCGTTGAATGAGTGAATCAATCTGGCTAATGAGAGAGGGGTTTGAATGGTCACTGATGGGAAAATGAAACAGATTTGATGGAGAGATGAGTTTGGGTGTTAGAGGTGCTGAAGTGATTGAGTTGAATATGAGAGTATGTCATGGAGAGGGTGATCTCTGACGTGTGTGTGTGTGTGTGTGTATGTGCGGAGGACATACACACACATACATTGGTGAGCAGGCTGCGGGGGGATGTAAGCGCTGGGCGCTGGAGTGTTTGATGAATGTGTTGTTACAGGTTGACAATAGGCCGCCGCTACCCTATTCAACAGAGCATTCAGGCCTGGATCAGCCTCTCTGTGATGGCCCTGTGATACATGTGTGTCTCTGGCCGCCTCATTTCTGCAAACAGGAAAGGCGCAAGCTTCTGGCCCCTGTCTCTGCTGACTCCTCCATTGTGTGAGGCCACTGTGGCGGAATAGGCTTTGTGGTGGGCTTTTTGGGGATCTCATCCCCATCTCTGTCCTACCCCATCTGAGCCTGACTGACAGGAGGACATGGAGCCAGAGAGGGGTTACCCCCCCAGGAGAGGAGAGGCGATCAGCTGATGTGAAGTGTGTAGAGGGGGGGGTTTGCTGCAGTGATTAACATTCCTGTTTATTAGCATATAGTCATAGAGAAATTCTATCATTCAGTGCTGTGGGGGGTTGGTCTGGGCGGCCATGCAGCTCCGGGACTGGTAGAACAAAATGATTTGATCAGCAGTGTGTGTGTTATTAAAGGCGTCCGCATGCTTCCCATCCCAAAAAGTTCGGAACAGTTCATTTTGTGACATTTTTGTAAATTTAGTTTTCAGCAAAAAAAGCCTCATTTCGGTAGCCGAAGTCTTCGCCCCTTTGTCATTGGTTAACCTAGGAATTCTTCAATTAAGTGTTTGTCATTAAACTATTGACGTGTTTTCATGCACATTTTTCCACATGAGAAATACGGCACCAAACATCTTCGTTTGATGTAAAATTGCGTGACTAAGATCTCTGCAAAAATGTATTGAGTTATCTTCGATTAATTCTGACTAATCTTGAGGAAGTGGCTACGGCGTCTCAAGATGGACAAACAGTACTATACAAGTGAACGTCTTTTAAGGGAGTATGCGAATACACTCATTCTGTTCACCCAGTCGAGTTCGGCTAGGCGCCAGCCAAACCAAAGCATGCGAAAGGCTTAAGACTCCCTGTATTCTCTCTGCCTGTCTTGAAAAAGGAGCTAAAGAATTGTTGTGTTGGGGCTTCTAGTTCCTGTCTGTCTTGGTGAGGGAGTGTGGCTCCATCCCCCTGGCGTAGGGTTGCCTGCGTGCCCGTCTGGCATGTTGTGCACTGGGCTAATTCCCTCCAGGCGACTGCTGGGCTCCATTTCTCCCTCTCCCTGATTATCTGGGAAAACAGACCAGCTAAGGAGGAATGCAGGTCAGGGAGGGGAGAAGGGAAGGGGGGAGAGTAGTGATTGAGAGAAAGAGAGGTGGCGTTGATGCTGCTTTCTCTGTCCTGCGTTACCTCGGAGCTCACATCATTCTCCTGAAAGTGATGCCCTCTCCTCTCCTGGTGTCTGGCTGGTCAGAGGGATGGGCAGGAGCTTCACAGTTTTTGTTGCCACCAAACACACCAGCCTTCCTCCAATTCTAGAAAGAATAGCCTGTTTGCTTCTAACTGTTACGCCTAAAGCAGGGTTTTTATATTGGGGATTATCTTGTGGGCAGCAGAGCAGGATGAGCGCTTTGGGAGCGTTCCTCCCTCTCCTGTCTCAAATTATTCATTCATTCATTCTGCTCAACATGGCAGGAAGAGACTACTGCTCTCATGTTCCAGTGCTGCTGTGTCACTACACTAGCAATTCTATCTCCAAATCTGTAGCCTACTTTATTACAGATGTATTACCCCTTAATAATACCCTTATTGATAAAGGATTTCTAAGAGCCATTATTGTATAATTTCACATCTTTCAGAGTCCCATCACAAAAGGATATCCTGTTTTTCATGGTGTATAGGATAGTTCTATAGGGCTCAGTGTCTTAGCCCTCCACCATCTTAAACCCCCCATTCCAGCTGTGACATCTTGTTGGTTTGATTATGACCACTACACTGTGTGTGTGTTTGTTTTCCCTCTGATGGCTCTGTTAAAAGGTCACAAGGTGATTATCCAGGTCATATTGTAGCATGTTAAAGGAAAACTCCACCCAAAAACAATCTTTTTGTTTCTGTTTCATTAGTCCATTGTTGATATATTCCCAACATGTTTTTCATGTCAGCTATCAAGTTTTCAAGATATATAACTTTCGAAATACAGCCAGTATGATGCATTTTGCATCATATAATGCTATGTTTTTCATCATATGATGCAAAATGCATCTTACCGGCTGTATTTCTGTCTTTTGAAAGTTATTTATCCTAACTTGATTGCTGACACGCAAAACGTTTTGGGACCATATCAACAATGGACTAATGAAATAAAAAAGATAGTTTTTGGGTGAAATGTTCCTTTAACTAAGGACAACCATGACAAATTTAGTAAATCATCCATTATGTGGGTTTAGGGGTCAAAGGTTTGTCCCATAAATCCACTGCAGCGGCTCGGCAGACGTAAACATGCTCAGGCACCATAATGGCTATCAACGAGGCAGGCGCTCAATGAAGGGGAGGAGGAGAAGAGAGGAGGGGGGTAGGGCTAGGGGAGAGGGGGGCTAGGGGAGAGGAGGGGGGCCGGGGTAGGGCTAGGGGAGAGGGGGGCTAGGGGAGAGGAGGGGGGCCGGGGTAGGGCTTGTGGAGAGGAGGGCTTGGGGAGAGGAGGGGGCCCGGGGTAGGGCTTCTGGAGAGGAGGGCTAGGGGAGAGGAGGGGGGCCGGGGTAGGGCTTGTGGAGAGGAGGGGGGCCGGGGTAGGGCTTGTGGAGAGGAGGGCTTGGGGAGAGGCGGGGGCCCGGGGTAGGGCTTCTGGAGAGGAGGGCTAGGGGAGAGGAGGGGGGCCGGAGTAGGGCTTGTGGAGAGGAGGGGGGCCGGGGTAGGGCTTGTGGAGAGGGGGGCCGGGGTAGGGCTATTGAAAGGAGAGGGGGGCCAGGGAATGGGGGGGAGGCATAAAGCTGATCTGATCACAACAGAGAGAAGGTTATACATTAGCTGTAGAACAACATACATTAAGGGTGATTAGAGAGGTCTTGTTGTCTCATTAAGGGTGGTCACGGTCTCATTAAGGTTGATTAGAGAGGTGTTGGTGTGTTGGTGGTGTGTGAGTCGGATGATTTGTGTGATGGGAATGAATATGACTGTAAAGTAGAGGGTATTTCTGGGTATTTAGTTAGTGTATTAAAAGACAGTGTGTTTGTGTGTGAGAGCTGTGGGCTCTCCCCAGTCTGGCTAGTGTGTGTGGAGCAGACTGTCTAACAAAGCCCTGTCATCTCATCCCCAGGAGGCAGGCAGACACTCCCCCTGGGTCCTGTGTTTGGCCCTCCCTCCCCAGCTCTAAGCCCTATTGATTTATGTCCCCTCCAATTCATCACCTTATCAGTGACCAGGGGAATATTGTAATGAACCATTAGATAGCAGAGAAGGCCATTTTAAACTGTTGTTATTTTACATTTATGAATTGGGCTTATCTGAGGCACAGGATGTGTTTTGGGGGATGGTGTTGGTGACAGCTAGGTATCATGGTGAAAAATAGCTAAATAGAATGTCTTTTTGCCTGATGAACTTATGGGATACTGTTTTAGAGGTTGTGAGCCGGTGTGCGACGCTGTGTCGGAGGAGGCTGTGTGTGTCAGAGGCTGTGTTCTGAGGTTGTATCTATTCTAGGCTGCGAGTGGGAGGCTGGCTATGTCAGAGCCTGTGTCAGACGGAGGCTGTGTGTCGTAGCCTACGTCATAGCCTGTGTTGTGTGATGTACAGTGGGGAGAACAAGTATTTGATACACTGCCGATTTTGCAGGTTTTCCTACTTACAAAGCATGTAGAGGTCTGTCATTTTTATCATAGGTACACTTCAACTGTGAGAGACGGAATCTAAAACAAAAATCCAGAAAATCACATTGTATGATTTTTAAGTAATTAATTTGCATTTTATTGCATGACATAAGTATTTGAACACCTACCAACCAGTAAGAATTCCGGCTCTCACAGACCTGTTAGTTTTTCTTTAAGAAGCCCTCCTGTTCTCCACTCATTACCTGTATTAACTGCACCTGTTTGAACTCGTTACCTGTATAAAAGACACCTGTCCACACACTCAATCAAACAGACTCCAACCTCTCCACAATGGCCAAGACCAGAGAGCTGTGTAAGGACATCAGGGATAAATTGTAGACCTGTACAAGGCTGGGATGGGCTACAGGACAATAGCCAAGCAGCTTGGTGAGAAGGCAACAACTGTTGGCACAATTATTAGAAAATGGAAGAAGTTCAAGATGACGGTCAATCACCCTCGGTCTGGGGCTCCATGCAAGATCTCACCTCGTGGGGCATCAATGATCATGAGGAATGTGAGGGATCAGCCCAGAACTACACGGCAGGACCTGGTCAATGACCTGAAGAGAGCTGGGACCACAGTCTCAAAGAAAACCATTAGTAACACACTACGCCGTCATGGATTAAAATCCTGCAGCGCACGCAAGGTCCCCCTGCTCAAGCCAGCGCATGTCCAGGCCCGTCTGAAGTTTGCCAATGACCATCTGGATGATCCAGAGGAGGAATGGGAGAAGGTCATGTGGTCTGATGAGACAAAAATAGAGCTTTTTGCTCTAAACTCCACTCGCCGTGTTTGGAGGAATAGAAGGATGAGTACAACCCCAAGAACACCATCCCAACCGTGAAGCATGGAGGTGGAAACATCATTCTTTGGGGATGCTTTTCTGCAAAGGGGACAGGACGACTGCACCGTATTGAGGGGAGGATGGATGGGGCCATGTATCGCGAGATCTTGACCAACAACCTCCTTCCCTCAGTAAGAGCATTGAAGATGGGTCGTGGCTGGGTCTTCCAGCATGACAACGACCCGAAACACACAGCCAGGGCAACTAAGGAGTGGCTCCGTAAGAAGCATCTCAAGGTCCTGGAGTGGCCTAGCCAGTCTCCAGACCTGAACCCAATAGAAAATCTTTGGAGGGAGCTGAAAGTCCGTATTGCCCAGCGACAGCCCCGAAACCTGAAGGATCTGGAGAAGGTCTGTATGGAGGAGTGGGCCAAAATCCCTGCTGCAGTGTGTGCAAACCTGGTCAAGAACTACAGGAAACGTATGATCTCTGTAATTGCAAACTAAGGTTTCTGTACCAAATATTCAGTTCTGCTTTTCTGATGTATCAAATACTTATGTCATGCAATAAAATGCAAATTAATTACTTAAAAATCATACAATGTGATTTTCTGGATTTTTGTTTTAGATTCCTTCTCTCACAGTTGAAGTGTACCTATGATAAAAATTACAGACCTCTACATGCTTTGTAAGTAGGAAAACCTGCAAAATTGTCAGTGTATCAAATACTTGTTCTCCCCACTGTATGTATTGTAGGCTGTGTCCTGTATGGGAGTCAGTGTCATAGTGGGTCAGGGGATTGTGTGTCTGGATTAGGGGTGATTAGTACAGACACTGAGCCCCAACTCCTCCTAGCCACAATGGGGATTACTCCCCCAGTCCCTTAGTCCCCCCTCCTTCCCCCTAGTCCCCTCTCCTTCCCCCTAGTCCCCTCTCTTTCCCCTTAGTCCCCTCTCCTTCCCCTTAGTCCCCTCTCCTTCCCCCTAGTCCCCTCTCCTTCCCCCTAGTCCCCTCTCCTTCCCCTTAGTCCCCTCTCCTTCCCCCTAGTCCCCTCTCCTTCCCCTTAGTCCCCTCTCCTTCCCCCTAGTCCCCTCTCCTTCCCCTTAGTCCCCTCTCCTTCCCCCTAGTCCCCTCTCCTTCCCCCTAGTCCCCTCCCCTTCCCCCTAGTCCCCTCTCCTTCCCCCTAGTCCCCTCTCCTTCCCCTTAGTCCCCTCTCCTTCCCCCTAGTCCCCTCTCCTTCCCCTTAGTCCCCTCTCCTTCCCCTTAGTCCCCTCTCCTTCCCCCTAGTCCCCTCTCCTTCCCCTTAGTCCCCTCTCCTTCCCCCTAGTCCCCTCTCCTTCCCCTTAGTCCCCTCTCCTTCCCCCTAGTCCCCTCTCCTTCCCCCTAGTCCCCTCTCCTTCCCCCTAGTCCCCTCTCCTCCCCCCTAGTCCCCCCTCCTTCCCCCTAGTCCCCTCTCCTTCCCCCTAGTCCCCTCTCCTTCCCCCTAGTCCCCTCTCCTTCCCCCTAGTCCCCTCTCCTCCCCCTTAGTCCCCTCTCCTTCCCCTTAGTCCCCTCTCCTTCCCCCTAGTCCCCCCTCCTTCCCCCTAGTCCCCCCTCCTTCCCCCTAGTCCCCCCCCCTTCCCCCTAGTCCCCTCTCCTTGCCCCTAGCCCCCTCTCCTTGCCCCTAGTCCGCTCTCCTTGCCCCTAGTCCGCTCTACTTCCCCTCCAGTCCGCTCTCCTTCCCTTCCAATGCGCTCTGCTTCCCCTCCAGTCCCCTCTCCATCCCCTCTCCTTCCCCCTAGTCCCCTACTCCCCCAGTCCCATCTCAGTCCCCTACTGCCCCAGTCCACTCTCCTTCCCCTACTCCCCCAGTCCCATACTCCCCCTAGTCCCCTCTCCTTGTCCCTTACACCCCCAGTCCCGTCTCCTTCCCGTACTCCCCTATTCCCCTCTCCTTCCCCCTACTGCCCCAGTCCTCTCTCCTTCCCCTACTGCCCCAGTCCCATCTCCCTCCCCTACTGCCTCAGTCCCCTCTCCTTCCCCTACTAGTCCCCTCTCCTTCCCCTACTAGTCCCCTCTCCTTCCCCTACTGCCCCAGTCCCCTCTCCTTCCCCTACTGCCCCAGTCCCATCTCCCTCCCCTACTGCCTCAGTCCCATCTCCTTCCCCTACTAGTCCCCTCTCCTTCCCCTACTGCCCCAGTCCCCTCTCCTTCCCCTACTGCCCCAGTCCCCTCTCCGTCCCCTACTGCCTCAGTCCCCTCTCCGTCCCCTACTGCCCCAGTCCCGTCTCCTTCCCCTACTGCCCCAGTCCCCTCTCCGTCCCCTCTCTGTCCCCTACTGCCTCAGTCCCCTCTCCTTCCCCCCTAGTCCCCTACACCCCCAGTCCCCTCTCCTTCCCCTTCACCCCTAGTCCCCTCTCCTTCCCCAACTCTCCTAGTCCCCTCTCCTTCCCCCTACTCCCCTAGTCCCCTACTTCCCCAGTCCCCTCTTTTTCTCCTACTCAAATCAAATCAAATTTTATTGGTCACATACACATGGTTAGCAGATGTTAGTGCAAGTGTAGCGAAGTGCTTGTGCTTCTAGTCCCGACCATGCAGTAATATCTAACAAGTAATCTAACAAATTTACAACAACTACCGTATACACACAAGTGTAAAGGAATGAATAAGAATATGTACATGTAAATATATGGAAGAGCGATGGCCAAACGGCATAGGCAAGATGCAGTAGATGGTATAGAGTACAGTATATACATATGAGATGAGTAATGTAGGGTATGTAAACATTATATAAAGTGGCATTGTTTAAAGTGACTAGTGATATATTTATTACATCCAATTTTATATTATTAAAGTGGCTAGAGATTTGAGTCAGTATGTTGGCAGCAGCCACTCAATGTTAGTGATTGCTGTTTAACAGTCTGATGGCCTTGAGATAGAAGCTGTTTTTCATTCTCTCAGTCCCAGCTTTGATGCACCTGTACTGACCTCGCCTTCTGGATGATAGGGGGTGACCAGGCAGTGGCTCGGGTGGTTGTTGTCCTTGATGATCTTTTTAGCCTTCCTGTGACATTGGGTGGTGTAGGTGTTCTGGAGGGCAGGTAGTTTGCCCCCAGTGATACGTTGTGCAGACCTCACTACCCTCTGGAGAGCCTTGTGGTTGTGGGCGGAGCAGTTGCCGTACCAGGCGGTGATACAGCCCGACAGGATGCTCTCGATTGTGCATCTGTAAAAGTTTGTGAGTGTTTTTGGTGACAAGCCAAATTTCTTCAGCCTCCTGAGGTTGAAGAGGCGCTGTTGCGCCTTCTTCACCACGCTGTCTGTGGGGGTGGACCATTTCAGTTTGTCCATGATGTGTACGCAGAGGAACTTAAAACGTTCCACCTTCTCCACTACTGTCCCGTCGATGTGGATAGGGGGGTGCTCCCTCTGCTGTTTCCTGAAGTCCACGATCATCTCCTTTGTTTTGTTGACGTTGAGTGTGAGGTTATTTTCCTGACAACCACACTCTGAGGGCCCTCACCTCCTCCCTGTAGGCTGTCTCATCGTTGTTGGTAATCAAGCCTACCACTGTAGTGTCGTCTGCAAACTTGATGATTGAGTTGGAGGCGTGCATGGCCACGCAGTCGTGGGTGAACAGGGAGTACAGGAGAGGGGCTGAGAACGCACCCTTGTGGGGCCCCAGTGTTGAGGATCAGCAGGGTGGAGATGTTGTTTCCTACCCTCACCACCTGGGGGCGGCCCTTCTCCTTCCTCCTTCTCCCGTAGTCCTCTCTCCTTCACCCTACTCCTCTAGTCCCCTACTCCCCCAGTCCCCTCTCCGTCCTACTCTCCCATTCCCCTCTCCTTCCCCCACTCTCCCAGTCCCCTCTCCGTCCCCCACTCCCCTAGTCCCCTACTCTCCCAGTCCTGTCTCCTTCCCCCTACTTCCCCATTCCCCTTTCCATCCCCTACTGCCCCAGTCCTCTCTCCGTCCCCCCTAGTCCCCTACTGCCGAAGTCCCCTTTCCTTCTCCGACTCCCCTAGTCCCCTTTCCTTCTCCTACTCCCCCAGTCCCCTTTCATTCCCCCCCTTACTCGCCTAGTCCCCTTTCCACCCTCAATCACCATTCCCGCCATACCCCTGGTCCACGTACAGGAAGTTGTGGTCGCCATGGCCACCCATCCGTCCAGGGAACTCTGTCCTCTCCTTTTATTTATTTGTATTTATTTATATACAGTTGAAGTTGGAAGTTTACATACACTTAGGTTGGAGTCATTAAAACTTGTTTTTCAACCACTCCACAAATTTCATGTTAATAAACTATAGTTTTGGCAAGTCGGTTAGGACATCTACTTTGTGCATGACACAAGTCATTTTTCCAACAATTGTTTACAGACAGATTATTTCACTTATAATTCACTGTATCACAATTCCAGTGGGTCAGAAGTTTACATACACTAAGTTGACTGTGCTTTTAAACAGCTTTGAAAATGATGTCATGGCTTTAGAAGCTTCTGATAGGCTAATTGACATAATTTGAGTCAATTGGAGGTGTACCTGTGGATGTATTTCGAGGCCTACCTTCAAACTCAGTGCCTTTTTGCTTGACACCATGGGAAAATCAAAAGAAATCAGCCAAGACCTCAGGAAAAAATATTGTAGACCTCCACAAGTCTGGTTCATCCTTAGGAGCAATTTCCAAACGCCTGAAGGTACCACGTTCATCTGTACAAACAATAGTATGCGAGTATAAACACCATGGGACCACGCAGCCGTCATACCGCTCAGGAAGGAGACGCTTTCTGTCTGCTAGAGATGAACGTACTTTGGTGCGAAAAGTGCAAATCAATCCCAGAACAACAGCAAAGGACCTTGTGAAGATGCTGGAGGAAACAGGTACAAAAGTATTTATATCCACAGTAAAACGAGTCCTATATCGACATAACCTGAAAGGCCGCTCAGCAAGGAAGAAGCCACTGCTCCAAAACCGCCATAAAAAAGCCAGACTACGGTTTTGCAACTGCACATGGGGACAAAGATCGTACTTTTTGGAGAGATGTCCTCTGGTCTGATGAAACAAAAATAGACCTGTTTGTCCATAATGACCATCGTTATGTTTGGAGGAAAACGGGGGAGGCTTGCAAGCTGAAGAACACCATCCCAACTGTGAAGCACGGGGGTGTCAGCACCATGTTGTGGGAGTGCTTTGCTGCAGGAGGGACTGGTGCACTTCACAAAATAGATGGCATCATGAGGGAAGAACATGATGTGGATATATTGAAACAATCTCAAGACATCAGTCAGGAAGTTAAAGCTTGGTTGCAAATGGGTCTTCCAAATGAACAATGACACCAAGCATACTTCCAAAGTTGTGGCAAAATGGCTTAAGGACAACAAAGTCAAGATATTGGAGTGGCCATCACAAAGCCCTGACCTCAATCCTATAGAAAATTTGTGGGCAGAACTGAAAAGGCGTGTGCGAGCAAGGAGGCCTACAAACCTGACTCAGTTACACCAGCTCTGTCAGGAGGAATGGACCAACATTTCCCCAACTTATTGTGGGAAGCTTGTGGAAGGCTACCTGAAATGTTTTACCCAAGTTAAACAATTTAAAGGCAATGCTACCAAATACTAATTGAGTGTATGTAAACTTCTGACCCACTGGGAATGTGATGAAATAAATAAAAGCTGAAATAAATCACTCTCCACTATTAGTCTGACATTTCACATTCTTAAAATAAAGTGGTGATCCTAACTGCCCTAAGACAGGGAATTTTTATTAGGATTAAATGTCAGGAATTGTGAAAAACTGTGTTTAAATGTATTTGGCTAAGGTGTATGTAAACTTCTGACTTCAACTGTGTGTATATATATTATTTTTTTGTTACATATACATTTGACATACATGGTACTTTTTTTTACACAGTTACATAACAAAGACACTTCATGAGGTAGTTACCTGGAATGCATTTCAGTTAACAGGTGTGCTTTGTTAAAAGTAATTTGTGGAATTTCTCTCCTTAATGTGTTTGAGCCAATCAGTTGTGTTGTGACAAGTTAGGGGTGGTATACAGAAGATAGCCCTATTTGGTAAAAGACCAAGTCCATATTATGGCAAGAACAGCTCAAATAAGCAAAGAGACACGACAGTCCATTACTTTAAGACATGAAGGTCAGTCAATCTGGAAAATTTCAAGAACTTTTAACGTTTTTTTCAAGTGCAGTCGCCAAAATCATCAAGCGCTATGATGAAACTGGCTTTCATGGGGACCGCCACAGGAAAGGAATACCCAGAGTTACCTCTGCTGCAGAGGATACATTCATTAGAGTTATTTGCAGCCCAAATAAATGCTTCACAGAGTTGAAGTAACAGACACATCTCAACATCAACTGTTCAGAGGAGACTGCGTGAATCAGTCCTTCATGGTCAAATTGCTGCAAAGAAACCACTACCAAATGACACCAATAAGAAGACGAGACTTGCTTGGGCCAAGAAACATGAACAATGGACATTAGACCGGTGGAAATCTTGAGACTTTTGGTTCCAACCACCGTGTCTTTGTGAGACGCTGTGTAGGTGAACGGATGATCTCTGCATGTGTGGTTCCCACCGTGAAGCATGGAGGAGGAGGTGTGATGGTGTGGGGGTGCTTTGCTGGTGACACTGTCAGTGATTTTTTTTTTTTGAATTCAAGGAATACTTAACCAGCATGGCTACCACAGCATTCTTCAGCGATACGCCACCCCATCTGGTTTGCGCTTAGTGGGACTATCATTTGTTTTTCAACAGAACAATGACCCAACACACCTCCCAGGCTGTGTAAGGGCTATTTGACCAAGAAGGAGAGTGATGGAGTGCTGCATCAGATGACCTGGCCTCCACAATCACCCGACCTCAACCCAATTGAGATGGTTTGGGATGAGTTGGACGCAGAGTGAAGGAAAAGCATTCCAGGTAAAGTTGGTTGAGAGAACCTGTGATCAGAAACAAGCTACATGGGGACGATACCAGAATAAATGATCTCATGATTCTGTGTCTTCACAGAAAAATCTGCAGAGCTGAGATTGTTATATAACATTCTGCTTTTGGCAAGAATGTTGTATAATAATTAATAATTGTTGTGCCTAATCAGTTAGTTAGGTACTCCATTTGCTGGTCCCCTTTCATTCAATGTTTAGCTTTAATTTTGTCATTGACTGCTACAATTAATTGGGGTCTCAGGAAATAATTTTGTCTCGGGCCTGGTGTTGAGCCATGAGCCATCTGTCTGTTCACACTGCCTCAGAGGACCCAAAGCTCCCCCAGGCTCCAGCCTTCAGGCTCTAGCAGTGTCCTAGTCAGTCAGTCAGCCCCAGAAGGTCCATTATGGGTGCCTGTCTGTAGGGGGGTTATGGGGTCGGCTGGTTGCTGGGACAGAGTGGACTGTAGTGTCCTGGTAAGTCAGTCAGCCCAAGAGGGTCCATCATGGGTGTCTGTAGGGGGGTTCTGGGGCAGAGTGGACTGGAGGGAGGGAGGGAATGGAAGCATTGCTGACTGTTCCTCCTGTCTTTCTTTGAGGATAATGACTCTGCTGGGTTTCTATTCTGAGCCACTTCCTAATCTGACCCTAATGGGATTTACCCTGCTTCTTTCTTTGTTTGGATGTTTACATGTGTAAGGAGCGGTGCAGCGTCCACGCTTGTTACATTATGTGTTGCAGCATGATGTGTGTTCTATCCACTGCTAGGCTGACACATTGATTTTCCCATTTGATTTAGAAATGTGATTTCAGCATAAGGCCATTGAAGTGAGGCACATCGGCAGTAGAATAGATGGTCCTGTGAGTTGTCATGATATCAGTATTGTGACACCACAAAACTCTATTTTCCAGGAGAAAAAATAAACACGAAGCAGAATGAACTCTATGGTCCTTTAAAAACCTGCTGTATGTAAAATATTGTGTGAATTATATTTTGTGTGAGGGGGGGCAAATGTAACTCTGGAAGACAGCAGAAGGCTGTGTGTTTGCAACATTAGAACGTTTTTCTCAACGTTTTTCTCTGCATGTTTTGTAATTGTTTCCTTGTCACGATACTTCAGAGTATCACGATACTGGTATCGTGACAACCCTATTATATGGCATCACCAGGTAGCTAGCTACAGTCCTATCAAATGAATCCATTACTGGATGGATTGTATTGTCTGGCCCTCTAGAACAGGGGTTCCCACACTTTGTCACTCAGGCCCCCTTTCCAGCATTGGGGAACATCCTGCCCCCCCCCCCCCCCAGTCACATGCACTGTTCATGACACAAACTGTTCACACCCCTGTTGTTGGTGGAGAGAAAATGTTGCAGGTTTAAAGCGTATTTCCTGCAATTCTACACATTTTGTCATTTCTAATGTGTATTGATGTGATATTTGAGTGAGTCAAACATTACAACAAAATCCAAGGGCTTAAAAACCTAGCTAAAATGTGAGCTGACATGGGCTAGTTGATCTTGACATTTTTGTTAAATTATAAATAGCTCTCTAAGGTATGCAGTCAGGGCATCAAATTGACCTTTTGGTCCACCAGCCACTGTGGCAGGTAGATGTAAGAAAATCTACTAGCCACTCAAATTTTTTACCAGCCCCAAATATTTTTTTCACGCAAACATTACAACGACAAAAAACAGATGAGCATGCTTTATGTTTCTAAAACAATACATGTATTACTAGTAACAAGTAATGTGATATATTGTTTAATTACCTGAGTCTTTTAACCAAAATATCACAAATGAGACAAAAATGTTCACCTGTCCCTTTAAGGCTACCTGTGGTAGCGCTACTTGAGTCCTGTTTGTGCCTGTGAGATTGAGTCTGACTAGTAGAAGCGTAGTCTTCTCTTTAGCAGTTGAAACTCAAACATGGAAAAACAACCTAGCTTGTGAACAAAACAATGTAAATAGCCAAGAAACACAAGGACAAAGTATCAAGTTTCAAGTAAATTAGACCAACTTTTATGCCTGTGTGCAGCGCTTCTGAAAATATATTTTTCACTCAGCTCTTCACATGTGCACAGCCCCGAGGCAGGCTGTGTTACAGTGTGAGGTGGAATAGGCTATATAGGAGTAGAGGTCGACCGATTATGATTTTTCAACGCCGATACCAATTATTGGAGGACCAAAAAAAGCCGATGCCGATTAATCTGCCGATTTTTAAAAATGTATTTGTAATCAAATCAAATCAAGTTTATTTTATATAGCCCTTCGTACATCAGCTAATATCTCGAAGTGCTGTACAGAAACCCAGCCTAAAACCCCAAACAGCAAACAATGCAGGTGTAGAAGCACGGTGGTTGGGAAAAACTCCCTAGAAAGGACAAAACCTAGGAAGAAACCTAGAGAGGAACCAGGCTATGAGGGGTGGCCAGTCCTCTTCTGGCTGTGCCGGGTGGAGATTATAACAGAATATGGCCAAGATGTTCAAAATGTTCATAAATGACCAGCATGGTCAAATAATAATCAGGAATAAATGTCAGTTGGCTTTTCATAGCCGATCATTAAGAGTTGAAAACAGCAGGTCTGGGACAGGTAGCACGTCCGGTGGACAGGTCAGGGTTCCATAACCGCAGGCAGAACAGTTGAAACTGGAACAGCAGCAAGGCCAGAATTAGAGAGAGCATACTTAAATTCACACAGGACACTGGATAAGACAGGAGAAGTACTCCAGATATAACCAACTGACCCTAGCCCCCCGACACATAAACTACTGCAGCATAAATACTGGAGGCTGAGACAGGAGGGGTCAGGAGACACTGTGGCCCCATCCGATGATACCCCCAGACAGGGTCAAACAGGAAGGATATAACCCCACCCACTTTGCCAAAGCACAGCCCCCGCACCACTAGAGGGATATCTTCAACCACCAACTTACAATCCTGAGACAAGGCCGAGTATAGCCCACAAAGATCTCCACCACAGCACAAACCAAGGGGGGGGGCGCCAACCCAGACAGGAAGATCACGTCAGTAACTCAACCCACTCAAGTGACGCACCCCTCCTAGGGACGGCATGAAAGAGCACCAGTAAGTCAGTGACTCAGCCCCTGTAATAGGGTTAGAGGCAGAGAATCCCAGTGGAGAGAGGGGAACCGGCCAGGCAGAGACAGCAAGGGCGGTTCGTTGCTCCAGAGCCTTTCCGTTCACCTTCACACTCCTGGGCCAGACTACACTCAATCATATGACCTACTGAAGAGATAAGTCTTCAGTAAAGACTTAAAGGTTGAGACCGAGTCTGCGTCTCTCACATGGGTAGGCAGACCATTCCATAAAAATGGAGATCTATAGGAGAAAGCCCTGCCTCCAGCTGTTTGCTTAGAAATTCTAGGGACAATTAGGAGGCCTGCGTCTTGTGACCGTAGCGTACGTGTAGGTATGTACGGCAGGACCAACTCGGAAAGATAGGTAGGAGCAAGCCCATGTAACGCTTTATAGGTTAACAGTAAAACCTTGAAATCAGCCCTTGCCTTAACAGGAAGCCAGTGTAGGGAAGCTAGCACTGGAGTAATATGATCAAATTTCTTGGTTCTAGTCAGGATTCTAGCAGCCGTATTTAGCACTAACTGAAGTTTATTTAGTGCTTTATCCGGGTAGCCGGAAAGTAGAGCATTGCAGTAGTCTAACCTAGAAGTAACAAATGCATGGATTAATTTTTCTGCATCATTTTTGGACAGAAAATTTCTGATTTTTGCAATGTTACGTAGATGGAAAAAAGCTGTCCTTGAAACAGTCTTGATATGTTCGTCAAAAGGGAGATCAGGGTCCAGAGTAACGCCGAGGTCCTTCACAGTTTTATTTGAGACGACTTTACAACCATCAAGATTAATTGTCAGATTTAACAGAAGATCTCTTTGTTTCTTGGGACCTAGAACAAGCATCTCTGTTTTGTCCGAGTTTAAAAGTAGAAAGTTTTCAGCCATCCACTTCCTTATGTCTGAAACACAGGCTTCTAGCTAGTAATAATGACAATTACAACAATACTGAATGAACACTTATTTTAACTTAATATAATACATCAATAAAATCAATTTAGCCTCAAATAAATAATGAAACATGTTCAATTTGGTTTAAATAATGCAAAAACAAAGTGTTGCAGAAGAAAGTAAAAGTGCAATATGTGCCTTGTAAGAAAGCTAATGTTTAAGTTCCTTGCTCAGAACATGAGAACATATGAAAGCTGGTGGTTCCTTTTAACGTGAGTCTTCAATATTCTCAGGTAAGAAGTTTTAGGTTGTAGTTATTATAGGAATTATAGGACTATTTCTCTCTATAACATTTGTATTTCATTAACCATTGACCATTGGATGTTCTTATAGGCACTTTAGTATTGCCAGTGTAATGGATGTGAAATGGCTAGCTAGTTAGCGGTGGTGTGCGCTAGCAGCCTTTCAGTCGGTTACATCACTTGCTCTGAAACCTAGAAGTAGTGGTTCCCCTTGCTCTGCAAGGGCCGCGGCCTTTGTGGAGCGATGGGTAACGATGCTTCGTGGGCGACCGTTGTTGATGTGTGCAGAAGGTCCCTGGTTCGTGCCCGTGTCGGGGCGAGGGGACGGTCTAAAGATATACTGTTATATTGATGCTGTTGAGCCGGATCACTGGTTGCTGCGGAAAAGGAGGAGGTCGAAAGGGGGGTGAGTGTAACGGATGTGAAATGGCTAGCTAGTTAGCGGTGGTGCGCGCTAGCAGCCTTTCAGTCGGTTACGTCACTTGCTCTGAAACCTAGAAGTAGTGGTTCCCCTTGCTCTGCAAGGGCCGCGGCCTTTGTGGAGCGATGCTTCGTGGGCGACCGTTGTTGATGTGTGCAGAGGGTCCCTGGTTCGCGCCCGGGTCGGGGTGAGGGGACGGTCTAAAGTTATACTGTTACACCAGTGTAACAGTATAGCTTCCATCCCTCTCCTCGCTCCTACCTAGGCTCGAACCAGGAACACAACGACAACAGCCACCCTCGAAGCGCACCCCGCTAACTAGCTAGCCATTTCACATCGGTTACACCAGCCTAATCTCGGGAGTTGATAGGCTTGAAACACAGCGAAGAGCTTCTGGCAAAACGCAGGAAAGTGCTTACGAGCCTGCTGCTGCCTACCACCGCTCAGTCAGACTGCTCTATCAAATCATAGACTTAGTTATAACATAATAACACAGAAATACGAGCCTTAGGTCATTAATATGGTCGAATCCGGAAACTATAATCTCGAAAACAAGACGTTTATTCTTTCAGTGAAATACGGAACCGTTCCGTATTTTATGTAACGGGTGGCATCCATAAGTCTAAATATTCCTGTTACATTGCACAACCTTCAATGTTATGTCATAATTATGTAAAATTCTGGCAAATTAGGTGGCCCAAACTGTTGCATATACACTGACTCTGCGTGCAATGAACGCAAGAGAAGTGACACAATTTCACCTGGTTAATATTGCCTGCTAACCTGGATTCTTTTTAGCTAAATATGCAGTTTAAAAAATATATGCTTCTGTGTATTGATTTTAAGAAAGGCATTGATGTTTATGGTTAGGTACACATTGGAGCAACGATTATA
Source organism: Salvelinus alpinus (assembly GCF_045679555.1). Taxonomy (NCBI): domain Eukaryota; kingdom Metazoa; phylum Chordata; class Actinopteri; order Salmoniformes; family Salmonidae; genus Salvelinus; species Salvelinus alpinus. Next base: position 29,700,827 of record NC_092109.1, on the reverse strand, counting down.
TGCAACGCAGGACACGCTAGATAAACTAGTAATATCCTCAACCATGTGTAGTTAACTAGTGATTATGATTGATTGGTTGTTTTTTATAAGATAAGTTTAATGCTAGCTAGCAACTTACCTTAGCTTCTACTGCATTCGTGTAACAGGCAGGCCCCTCGTGGAGTGCAATGTAATCAGGTGGTTAGAGCGTTGGACTAGTTAACTGTAAGGTTGCAAGATTGAATCCCCCGAGCTGACAAGGTAAAAATCTGTCGTTCTGCCCCTGAACGAGGCAGTTAACCCACCGTTCCTAGGCCGTCATTGAAAATAAGAATGTGTTCTCAACTGACTTGCCTAGTTAAATAAAGATTAAATAAAGGTGTTAAAAAATATTTAAAAACCGGCCAAATCAGTGTCCAAAAATACCGATTTCCGATTGTTATGACAACTTAAAATCGTCCCTAATTAATCGGCCATTCCGATTAATCGGTCAACCTCTATATAGGAGTTGTAGTTCTTTGACTTTGTGCGATTTAATTTACCAGCTATAAAACAAAACAGTGGAAATACTTTGAAAACAGCTACTGCGGCATTTATTTTACTATAAATGTGATCATACTTGCCCATTTTTATTCACAAATGCGATTGAAATGCTTGCAATGTGGAGTCCTGACCACACCACCCGTGGCTGGTGAAATAAACATCTTACCCGGCAATGCCAAAATCTGTACATTTTTAGGCCCTGTATGCAATGACTGACATTACATCAGACATAACACCTGCCGATCTACAGTCTGCTCTAGGACATAACTTCTTCCTTCGCCACCTCACTAGGAGTTTTGTCTGAAGCTTTCCTGGCTCTCCCTGTCACAGACTCCTTCCACACCTCTCACCCCCTACAGACTAGTTTTAACACCCCATCCTCCCGTCATCCTCCACGGTGTCCCCTCATGAACTCTCTCCGTTCTCCCCATCACACGTGGCCTTTATCTGTTGTCAGTTCATTTAGAGGAGGGACTGGGAAGGACAAATGTTCTTTCATTGGAATAATGTCCACATTTCTCACCATTATGCTTCCTGCTTATATTAGAGGGAATTGAGCTGAGGGAAGACAGACCCAGGAGAAGAGAGACTGTGAATTCTCAATGTGAGACGGTGGATGCTCACTGTCTGCAAGGCATCACATTCTGCTGTATCTGCCGAGTATATGAGCCTGAAGTTCCTCTGTTTTTCCCCCTCACGGTTGCTCAGACACAGATCCACCTGTGCATCTCGGCGTCTGTGTATTAAAGGGGACTCATTGTTGGAGTACGGATTTAGCTAGTCCTAATTTTTATGTCTGAATTAGGGGGTGAGTCAGTGTCTGTGCGTACTTACCTCCATGAATATTTACCAGTATTTTAAAATAGCTCTGGTAGAAGGTAAACTGTCCCCTGGCAGGTCACCTTTTCCCTGTTTCCTAGTAGATGTAGTGCTGCCACTAGCTCAGGGGACGAGTGGTGTCCTATAGCAGAACATGGAGTAGCAGGCCAGTGACTGATGGAGCTGTCTATCCTGGTGGAGGGAGGGAGGCAGCATACTCTGGCCCAATCTTCTGGATTAAGACAGCCTCCCGCAGGGCAGGAAGAGAGAGCAGAGCCTGCAGCAGGAGGACAGGGGGAGCAGCCTCACCGTCGCTCCACCCTAAAGACCCCCAGCAGCCCTATCACTCCACCCCCACCCCTGGATCCCACTGAGAGACTAACACGGAACCCAAACCGGCTGCGTGCGTGCGCCATCGTGAGCTATCGTGCATACATTTATTTTGTCCCACTACACCAAACGCGATCACGACACGCAGGTTAAAATATCAAAACAAACTCTGAACCAATGACATTAATTTGGGGACAGGTCAAAAAGCATTAAACATGAATGGCAATTTAGCTAGTTAGCTTGCACTTGCTAGCTAATTTGTCCTATTAATCTAGCGTGCTGTTGCTAGCTAATTTGTCCTGGGATATAAACATTGAGTTGTTCTTTTACCTGAAATGCACAAGGTCTTCTACTCCGACAATTATTCCACACATAAAACGGCCAACCGAATCATTTCTAGTCATCTGTCCTCCTTCCAGGCTTTTTCATCTTTGAACTTATATGGTGATTGGCATCTACACTTTTACCACGACAAAACAAAACATTTCGTGGTAAAAGGTGTGGGGGGGGGGGGGGGGGGGGCACTGCAACCAGGGAGAAATCCTGTCCTGTCCTCTCCTGTAGTCACAGAGGGCAGAGAATGCCCCCCCCCCCCCCCACACCTTCCCCATGGTGGTAGGGCCTTAACTCTGACCATGCCACAGCTCAGTCAGACCACAGGGGAGTCGATGGGAAGAGGTTCTGGACAGGAGCAGTGCATGGCCATGGTGTGTCTCTCTCCTCTCCTGGCTGTTACCTGATTTTTCTCTCTGGGCGGTTGCTCTGCGGCTCTGCTCTGAAATATTCATCAGCAGTCTCTCCTGATCGAAGTTCAGTCTTTTCTCCTGGGATCTGTCTCTGGCCAGGACGACATGGAGGAGTTAGTCTAGTGCACCCCTCCCCACCCCACACCAACTCCCCACACCAACACCCAACACCCCACCCAACACCCCACCCCACACCAACACCCCTCCCCACACCAACACCCCTCCCCACACCAACACCCCTCCCCACACCAACACCCCTCCCCACACCAACACCCACACCCCACCCAACACCCCACACCAACACCCACACCCCACCCAACACCCCACCCCACACCAACACCCCTGCCAACACCAACACCCACACCCCTCCCCACACCAACACCCCTGCCAACACCCTTCCCCACACCAACACCCCTCCCCAGACCCACACCCATCTCCATGTATTAAACAGCAGGAGTTGATGTCTAGATTTCAAATCCCTCTAGACGCTATGAAAGTCCTGCCTACTGCCTAGATCATGTCTGATGCGGTTTTTGAATGGGATTCAAGAGTATATCATCAAATTCATGAAAATGCAGTCATTGAATACATATTTAAGCAATAAGGCCCGAGGGGGTGTGGTATATGGCTAATACCACGGCTAAGGGCTGTCTAGGCAGAGTTCCTCTGTCCAGTGTCTGTGTTCTTTTGCCCATCTTAATGTTTTCTTTTTATTGGCCAGTCTGAGATATGGCTTTTTCTTTGCAACTCTGCCTAGAAGGCCAGCATCCCGGAGTCGCCTCTTCACTGTTGACGTTGAGACTGGTGTTTGCGGGTACTATTTAATGAAGCTGCCAGTTGAGGACTTGTGAGGCATCTGTTTCTCAAACTAGACACTCTAATGTACTTGTCCTCTTGCTCAGTTGTGCACCGGGGCCTCCCACTCCTCTTTCTATTCTGGTTAGAGCCGGGGGGGGGGGGGCACTGTAACCAGGGAGAAATCCTGTCCTGTCCTCTCCTGTAGTCACAGAGGGCAGAGAATGCCCCCCCCCCCCCCACACCTTCCCCATGGTGGTAGGGCCTTAACTCTGACCATGCCACAGCTCAGTCAGACCACAGGGGAGTCGATGGGAAGAGGTTCTGGACAGGAGCAGTGCATGGCCATGGTGTGTCTCTCTCCTCTCCTGGCTGTTACCTGATTTTTCTCTCTGGGCGGTTGCTCTGCGGCTCTGCTCTGAAATATTCATCAGCAGTCTCTCCTGATCGAAGTTCAGTCTTTTCTCCTGGGATCTGTCTCTGGCCAGGACGACATGGAGGAGTTAGTCTAGTGCACCCCTCCCCACCCCACACCAACTCCCCACACCAACACCCAACACCCCACCCAACACCCCACCCCACACCAACACCCCTCCCCACACCAACACCCCTCCCCACACCAACACCCCTCCCCACACCAACACCCCTCCCCACACCAACACCCACACCCCACCCAACACCCCACACCAACACCCACACCCCACCCAACACCCCACCCCACACCAACACCCCTGCCAACACCAACACCCACACCCCTCCCCACACCAACACCCCTGCCAACACCCTTCCCCACACCAACACCCCTCCCCAGACCCACACCCATCTCCATGTATTAAACAGCAGGAGTTGATGTCTAGATTTCAAATCCCTCTAGACGCTATGAAAGTCCTGCCTACTGCCTAGATCATGTCTGATGCGGTTTTTGAATGGGATTCAAGAGTATATCATCAAATTCATGAAAATGCAGTCATTGAATACATATTTAAGCAATAAGGCCCGAGGGGGTGTGGTATATGGCTAATACCACGGCTAAGGGCTGTCTAGGCAGAGTTCCTCTGTCCAGTGTCTGTGTTCTTTTGCCCATCTTAATGTTTTCTTTTTATTGGCCAGTCTGAGATATGGCTTTTTCTTTGCAACTCTGCCTAGAAGGCCAGCATCCCGGAGTCGCCTCTTCACTGTTGACGTTGAGACTGGTGTTTGCGGGTACTATTTAATGAAGCTGCCAGTTGAGGACTTGTGAGGCATCTGTTTCTCAAACTAGACACTCTAATGTACTTGTCCTCTTGCTCAGTTGTGCACCGGGGCCTCCCACTCCTCTTTCTATTCTGGTTAGAGCCAGGGGGGGGGGGGCACTGTAACCAGGGAGAAATCCTGTCCTGTCCTCTCCTGTAGTCACAGAGGGCAGAGAATGCCCCCCCCCCCCCCACACCTTCCCCATGGTGGTAGGGCCTTAACTCTGACCATGCCACAGCTCAGTCAGACCACAGGGGAGTCGATGGGAAGAGGTTCTGGACAGGAGCAGTGCATGGCCATGGTGTGTCTCTCTCCTCTCCTGGCTGTTACCTGATTTTTCTCTCTGGGCGGTTGCTCTGCGGCTCTGCTCTGAAATATTCATCAGCAGTCTCTCCTGATCGAAGTTCAGTCTTTTCTCCTGGGATCTGTCTCTGGCCAGGACGACATGGAGGAGTTAGTCTAGTGCACCCCTCCCCACCCCACACCAACTCCCCACACCAACACCCAACACCCCACCCAACACCCCACCCCACACCAACACCCCTCCCCACACCAACACCCCTCCCCACACCAACACCCCTCCCCACACCAACACCCCTCCCCACACCAACACCCACACCCCACACCAACACCCACACCCCACCCAACACCCCACCCCACACCAACACCCCTGCCAACACCAACACCCACACCCCTCCCCACACCAACACCCCTGCCAACACCCTTCCCCACACCAACACCCCTCCCCAGACCCACACCCATCTCCATGTATTAAACAGCAGGAGTTGATGTCTAGATTTCAAATCCCTCTAGACGCTATGAAAGTCCTGCCTACTGCCTAGATCATGTCTGATGCGGTTTTTGAATGGGATTCAAGAGTATATCATCAAATTCATGAAAATGCAGTCATTGAATACATATTTAAGCAATAAGGCCCGAGGGGGTGTGGTATATGGCTAATACCACGGCTAAGGGCTGTCTAGGCAGAGTTCCTCTGTCCAGTGTCTGTGTTCTTTTGCCCATCTTAATGTTTTCTTTTTATTGGCCAGTCTGAGATATGGCTTTTTCTTTGCAACTCTGCCTAGAAGGCCAGCATCCCGGAGTCGCCTCTTCACTGTTGACGTTGAGACTGGTGTTTGCGGGTACTATTTAATGAAGCTGCCAGTTGAGGACTTGTGAGGCATCTGTTTCTCAAACTAGACACTCTAATGTACTTGTCCTCTTGCTCAGTTGTGCACCGGGGCCTCCCACTCCTCTTTCTATTCTGGTTAGAGCCAGGGGGGGGGGGGCACTGTAACCAGGGAGAAATCCTGTCCTGTCCTCTCCTGTAGTCACAGAGGGCAGAGAATGCCCCCCCCCCCCCCCCCACACCTTCCCCATGGTGGTAGGGCCTTAACTCTGACCATGCCACAGCTCAGTCAGACCACAGGGGAGTCGATGGGAAGAGGTTCTGGACAGGAGCAGTGCATGGCCATGGTGTGTCTCTCTCCTCTCCTGGCTGTTACCTGATTTTTCTCTCTGGGCGGTTGCTCTGCGGCTCTGCTCTGAAATATTCATCAGCAGTCTCTCCTGATCGAAGTTCAGTCTTTTCTCCTGGGATCTGTCTCTGGCCAGGACGACATGGAGGAGTTAGTCTAGTGCACCCCTCCCCACCCCACACCAACTCCCCACACCAACACCCAACACCCCACCCAACACCCCACCCCACACCAACACCCCTCCCCACACCAACACCCCTCCCCCACACCAACACCCCTCCCCACACCAACACCCCTCCCCACACCAACACCCACACCCCACACCAACACCCACACCCCACCCAACACCCCACCCCACACCAACACCCCTGCCAACACCAACACCCACACCCCTCCCCACACCAACACCCCTGCCAACACCCTTCCCCACACCAACACCCCTCCCCAGACCCACACCCATCTCCATGTATTAAACAGCAGGAGTTGATGTCTAGATTTCAAATCCCTCTAGACGCTATGAAAGTCCTGCCTACTGCCTAGATCATGTCTGATGCGGTTTTTGAATGGGATTCAAGAGTATATCATCAAATTCATGAAAATGCAGTCATTGAATACATATTTAAGCAATAAGGCCCGAGGGGGTGTGGTATATGGCTAATACCACGGCTAAGGGCTGTCTAGGCAGAGTTCCTCTGTCCAGTGTCTGTGTTCTTTTGCCCATCTTAATGTTTTCTTTTTATTGGCCAGTCTGAGATATGGCTTTTTCTTTGCAACTCTGCCTAGAAGGCCAGCATCCCGGAGTCGCCTCTTCACTGTTGACGTTGAGACTGGTGTTTGCGGGTACTATTTAATGAAGCTGCCAGTTGAGGACTTGTGAGGCATCTGTTTCTCAAACTAGACACTCTAATGTACTTGTCCTCTTGCTCAGTTGTGCACCGGGGCCTCCCACTCCTCTTTCTATTCTGGTTAGAGCCAGGGGGGGGGGGGCACTGTAACCAGGGAGAAATCCTGTCCTGTCCTCTCCTGTAGTCACAGAGGGCAGAGAATGCCCCCCCCCCCCCCCAATGCCCCCCCCCCCCCCCCCCCACCCCCCCCCCACACCTTCCCCATGGTGGTAGGGCCTTAACTCTGACCATGCCACAGCTCAGTCAGACCACAGGGGAGTCGATGGGAAGAGGTTCTGGACAGGAGCAGTGCATGGCCATGGTGTGTCTCTCTCCTCTCCTGGCTGTTACCTGATTTTTCTCTCTGGGCGGTTGCTCTGCGGCTCTGCTCTGAAATATTCATCAGCAGTCTCTCCTGATCGAAGTTCAGTCTTTTCTCCTGGGATCTGTCTCTGGCCAGGACGACATGGAGGAGTTAGTCTAGTGCACCCCTCCCCACCCCACACCAACTCCCCACACCAACACCCAACACCCCACCCAACACCCCACCCCACACCAACACCCCTCCCCACACCAACACCCCTCCCCACACCAACACCCCTCCCCACACCAACACCCACACCCCACCCAACACCCCACACCAACACCCACACCCCACCCAACACCCCACCCCACACCAACACCCCTGCCAACACCAACACCCACACCCCTCCCCACACCAACACCCCTGCCAACACCCTTCCCCACACCAACACCCCTCCCCAGACCCACACCCATCTCCATGTATTAAACAGCAGGAGTTGATGTCTAGATTTCAAATCCCTCTAGACGCTATGAAAGTCCTGCCTACTGCCTAGATCATGTCTGATGCGGTTTTTGAATGGGATTCAAGAGTATATCATCAAATTCATGAAAATGCAGTCATTGAATACATATTTAAGCAATAAGGCCCGAGGGGGTGTGGTATATGGCTAATACCACGGCTAAGGGCTGTCTAGGCAGAGTTCCTCTGTCCAGTGTCTGTGTTCTTTTGCCCATCTTAATGTTTTCTTTTTATTGGCCAGTCTGAGATATGGCTTTTTCTTTGCAACTCTGCCTAGAAGGCCAGCATCCCGGAGTCGCCTCTTCACTGTTGACGTTGAGACTGGTGTTTGCGGGTACTATTTAATGAAGCTGCCAGTTGAGGACTTGTGAGGCATCTGTTTCTCAAACTAGACACTCTAATGTACTTGTCCTCTTGCTCAGTTGTGCACCGGGTCCTCCCACTCCTCTTTCTATTCTGGTTAGAGCCAGTTTGCACTGTTCTGTGAAGGGAGTAGTACACAGCGTTGTATGAGATCTTCAGTTTCTTGGCAATTTCTCGCATTGAATAGCCTTCATTTCTCAAATCAAGAATAGACTGACGAGTTTCAGAAGAAAGTTCATTGTTTCTGGCTAGTTTGAGCCTGTTATCGAACCGACAAATGCTGATGCTCCAGATACTCAACGTGTCTAAAGAAGGCCAGTTTAATTGCTTCTTTAATCAGAACAACAGTTTTCAGCTGTGCTAACATAATTGCAAAATATTTTTTAAATGATTAATTAGCCTTTTAAAATGATAAACTTGGATTAGCTAACACAACGTGCCATTGGAACACAGGAATGATGGTTGCTGATAATGGGCCTCTGTACGCCTATGTAGATATTCCATAAAAAATCTGCCGTTTCCAGCTACAATAGTCATTTACAACATTAACAATGTCTACACTGTATTTCTGATCAATTTGATGTTATTTTAATGGACAAAAAGTGTGCTTTTCTTTCAAAAACAAGGACATTTCTAAGTGACCCCAAACGTTTTGAATGGTAGTGTATCTTAACTGACCACGTTTTCATGAATTTGATGATATACTCTTGAATCCCATTCAAAAACAGCACGGGACATTGGATGGTTTCCCCCCACCATGGTCACCATGATTACCATCTCTCTCTGTTCCCCTGCAGGTTGGATGGTTTTCCCCCCACCATGGTCACCATGATTACCATCTCTCTCTGTTCCCCTGCAGGTTGGATGGTTTTCCCCCAGCCCCGGTCACCATGATAACCATCTCTCTCTGTTCCCCTGCAGGTTGGATGGTTTTCCCCCAGCCCCGGTCACCATGATAACCATCTCTCTCTGTTCCCCTGCAGGTTGGATGGTTTTCCCCCAGCCCCGGTCACCATGATAACCATCTCTCTCTGTTCCCCTGCAGGTTGGATGGTTTTCCCCCAGCCCCGGTCACCATGATAACCATCTCTCTCTGTTCCCCTGCAGGTTGGATGGTTTTCCCCCAGCCCCGGTCACCATGATAACCATCTCTCTCTGTTCCTCTGCAGGTTGGATGGTTTCCCCCCAGCCCCGGTCACCATGATAACCATCTCTCTCTGTTCCCCTGCAGGTTGGATGGTTTTCTCCAGCCCCGGTCACCATGATAACCATCTCTCTCTGTTCCCCTGCAGGTTGGATGGTTTTCCCCCAGCCCCGGTCACCATGATAACCATCTCTCTCTGTTCCCCTGCAGGTTGGATGGTTTTCTCCAGCCCCGGTCACCATGATAACCATCTCTCTCTGTTCCCCTGCAGGTTGGATGGTTTTCCCCAGCCCCGGTCACCATGATAACCATCTCTCTCTGTTCCCCTGCAGGTTGGATGGTTTTCTCCAGCCCCGGTCACCATGATAACCATCTCTCTCTGTTCCCCTGCAGGTTGGATGGTTTTCTCCAGCCTCGGTCACCATGATAACCATCTCTCTCTGTTCCCCTGCAGGTTGGATGGTTTCCCCCCAGCCCCGGTCACCATGAGCACCATCTCTCCCACCGATTTCGACAGCCTGGAGATCCAGCAGCAGTACAATGACATCAACAACCGCTGGGACCTGGCCGCAGAGACCAACTGGGACAATGAGAACAGCTCGGCACGCCTCTTTGAGCGCTCACGCATCAAAGCTCTGGCAGGTGGGACAACCCAATGTGTTAGCGCATGTGTATTGTGCATACATGTGATGTGTGTCAGGGTATAGGACCAGATGTGTGTTCCTAGTACACCCTCCTGTGCTGGAACATCCAGCCATGCAGGTTGCAGTAGTGTGGAGAGCCCAGCAGAGGGAGCAACAGGCAACCAGAGGCAGCAGCATCAGGCACCTCTGTTTTGCAAAATACTGATCTCTCTGTGGTAGTCACAGTCTCAAACACACCCCACCCTTCACAGACACACCACACTGGAGGAAAAACAACTGACACCACAACTCCAGACTGTGAGTACATGATAGTACACTGATACTAGTATACTGTTAAAAGGTTAGCCTCACCATCACACATTGAAAAGCAACCACTCTCTCTGTGGTAACAGACCCGTTCAGACCCTGTCACCATCATAATGTCATGTGTATGTTAATGTATGTAGATGTTTAACCACTAACCAAATGCCTTATGGATCAGTTATGGAAAGGAGAACAGAGCTGTAATAGTGTGTTGGTTGTTTGTCATCTTCTCCGACATGACTTCACACACCTCTGCAATAGATCACACTGAACTGACTAACAAACTAGTATGACCCGAGTAGTGGAGGTGTGTGGGTGTGTGGTTAGAGGAGCTGTGTGTGTTTGTGTATTCATACAGTATTTTCCATAAGACTCCATAAGTGTGTGTGTGTGTGTGTGTGCTCTTTACTCCCTGGGAATGCTGCTGACACGTCTCCTTTTTACAAGTAGGGGCTTGATGTGCACATTCTTTGACACTTTGCAACAGCTACAGTAGCTCCCCCTCCCCCACAGCACCCTGCATTTCTTCTACACTTTTTCAGTGTTTCCCCTAGGATTTTTTTGGGCAGCGGTGCAAAGTTGGCAGGGTGGGGAGGGTGTGGCCAATGGTGCGGTTGCAAGGTTAGCTTGGGTGGGTGTGGAAAATGGCGCGGTTTTAGAGGCCTCTTGCTGTTTTAAAGCAATTTTCATGCAATTTTACACATTTTGCCATGGGGTGGAGAAAATGTTGTAGTTTTAAAACTAGTTCCCTGCAATTCTACACATTTTGTCATGGGTCTGAGAGAAAAATTGCAGTTTCAAAGCTAATTTGGTGGATTTTAATTTTACATTCCCCCTGGCTGTCTAGTTTGTATTTTGGTGCTTGTTACATCTCCAAGATGATCTTATTTAAAAAATATATAGCTCCATTATCTTTTTTACATACGTACTTTATATCTGGTTTTAGTTGTTTAAGTTTACACTAAAACCGTTTTACCACCCCCCCCCCCCCCAAAAAAAAATCCCCTATATATGTATATATATATACATATATAGGGGATGGTGGTAAAACGGTTTTAGTGTATATATATATATATTTAGCAGCCGCCACTAAATCCATATAGTGGAAACTAGGGCTGGCCCCATTTAGTCGACTGGTCGATAGGTTGTTGGTTGACCAAGATTTTTTTAGTCAAGCAGTGGCAAATAGATTATTATTTTTCGTGGCACACAAGACACCTGCCTGATTTGCACCTGTCTCAGTGGACTAATCCATTGAGGAGGCCGCGGGGGTGCCACGGTCCAAGAAAAAGTGGAGTGTGGCTAAGCTGCATAAGGCACGTCGCTCTTCAGAATGCACTCTCTCCTGCTATTTCGTGCATATTCATTGTTTCATAAGTTCATTATGTGCATTGTTTGCTGTCTATCAATTCGCTTTTACATATATCACCAGTAGTAGCCTACATTTACCATTAGTTCTCATAATTTCTAATCAACAATGTTTGTTTGGTTACGATAATTTCTGTTAATGCATTCAATATATTATTACAGTTGTTTACCGTTCTCATTGTCGGAGTGGACACGTTGTTTGCAGAACTCACAACCTATGCTACACTTGTGAGAAACAAGCTTTTAAAAATGTAATTCCATTTGAGTTTTGTCAATTTATTCATCGTCTTGTTTGAAATGCTCCTGTCAATGTTGAGTAAGGACGCGCACCTGATTACTCATATAGAAGTAGGACTAGCCTGAATGCAAATGTAGGCCTATAAATGTGCCTATTTGAGGATGTCTGATTAGTATTTCTGATTGTCTTAACTCACCACCACTAATTAGCTGTGGAGCATATCAAAGTAATTTTTTCTTCACCACAAACAGCAAGTAAACAAAGTCTGTTTTTAGAATCAATTGAGAATAACAATAGTTCCTCAAAGTATTAGAAAAATATTTCCAACTCTCTCCCTTTCTATAACCACTCGGCATGAAAGGGAAAAATGTAATGCTCTGATCCAGTGGAGACTTCATAAAATACCTGATTACTTCTTATCCCTTGCACAAATAGCCTACAGCTGTGTCTGTCCTGAGCTCACTGGCACAGATATTTTATGCAATGTTGCAAGTTAGCTAGTGTGCGTTTCAGGCCGACCCAGTTGATAGTTGATACAATGTTTCAATTTCGTTGTAGACTGGCCATGCATAGCCAATGTGATTTATAGGATATTTATTTTTATCAGGATATTTTCTACCTGCAGGCTGCAATGTTTTTATTTTTTGGCTACTGTAGGCTATTTTTACATAATTGTCAATGGCAATAAAAGTTACTTTTAGATTTGTATAATTTAAATTTAAATAGAATGATAAGCACAGACAATGATTTTGAGGTAAAGATTATTATAAATGAAACTGTTCCACGAAAATAGACTTATTTAATCAAACGGCGTGCTTAAAGCATCAGACAATTTCAGTACATATAGTTGATTTTATTAAAACACATAGGGTGTGCCTAATATATGAAAAATACATTGAGATGAATCGATTGAATGTTGTTGTTGGGGACAGTCCTAGGAGAAACAGCCTTAGCCCACAAGATCTGTGATCAGTCCATCGGTCACAGGATCTGTGATCAGTCCATCGGTCACAGGATCAATGATCAGTCCATCGGTCACAGGATCTGTGATCAGTCCATCGGTCACAGGATCTGTGATCAGTCCATCGGTCACAGGATCTGTGATCAGTCCATCGGTCACAGGATCTATGATCAGTCCATCGGTCACAGGATCTGTGATCAGTCCATCGGTCACATGATCTATGATCAGTCAATCGGTCACAGGATCTGTGATCAGTCCATCGGTCACAGGATCTATGATCAGTCCATCGGTCACAGGATCTGTGATCAGTCCATCGGTCACAGGATCTGTGATCAGTCCATCGGTCACAGGATCTATGATCAGTCCATCGGTCACAGGATCTGTGATCAGTCCATCGGTCACAGGATCTATGATCAGTCAATCGGTCACAGGATCTGTGATCAGTCCATCGGTCACAGGATCTGTGATCAGTCCATCGGTCACAGGATCTGTGATCAGTCCATCGGTCACAGGATCTATGATCAGTCCATCGCTCACAGGATCTGTGATCAGTCCATCGGTCACAGGATCTATGATCAGTCCATCGGTCACAGGATCTATGATCAGTCCATCGGTCACAGGATCTGTGATCAGTCCATCGGTCACAGGATCTATGATCAGTCCATCTGTCTCATCTCTCTTTTCATCCTCTGCTCCCCCTACACAGTGAAGGAGCTGATATCATCTCCTGGGCCCAGGCTCATTTGCATGGATTTGGCTCTCAATTTGTGGACTCCTCTATGCACAGCTAGCTCTAAATGTCCTATCTAGACTTCTGTAGTCTGAGGACAGAGCCCTATATATTATGTGTAGCCTCTAAGGTTCATTACTCTACGAGCTATTAGAACTGTGACATGGTCAGCAGCTCCCTGGTTACCTGCCTTTTTTGCTGTCATGACCTAGTAGTGCCTCCTTCCCTCAGGTGTTCATTTAAATGCTTCCGGCTTCTGTTTGTGTGTGTTGGTGTGATTCATCCAACTGTGTTCGTGGCCTAATAATATCTGACGTCCCGGGATGTCTTCACATACCTGACTGGTGTATCTTGACCATGGGGAAGATGTGGAGTGTGAAATGCCTGGAAGTAACATGGCAGGTAAGAGCCAAGGTAAAACATGACAGACTGAGAGACTCGGGCAGAGAGAGCCATCGGAGGGACGAGGAGAGGAAAACGTGGAGGGTATGAAAGTGCAGGTAATGGCCCTCAGTGTGGAGACTGAACACTGACAGCCTCAACTCGACCATGATGCCTCTTATTGACCTGCAGAGTCTGGTTGTTTCGCTCCTGTGGTGGCTGTAACAGACATCTTTATCTCTCTCTTTCTCTCCACATCTCCTCACTGACTGGAATCCCTAAGTGTTCAGTCTGTTCTGTGTTCTTGGGCTGAGAGGAATGTGCAGAAGACTAACCGAGTCGAGCCCCTAACAGCATCACAGTGTACAGTAGAGGCCTATGTGAGAGACACTATGTAGATCCTCCTCCAATATCTTCGCGCCTGGGGGTGGATCCCTCCTCTCCTCTGTTCCCCTGTCAGATGGGTCACTTCTCTCCCTTCCTGTTCTCTGCTCCACTGTCTCACTCATATCCGTAGGCCAGATCATTATCTGTAATTGCAGTGTGCTTCATACAGGAGCTCCTGCCAAATGGTTGCTTGAATACTTTTTTCCCCCTTTGTTTTCAAAAGTTGCAGAAATTTTTTGTTTCTCTGGTTGTTTATCCAGCCATCTTCACAGCAAGCAGACAAGCTGTTTATAGAGGGAGGAAGCCTCTTCATCTCAAGGCATGAGCACGCACACACACACACACACACACACACACACACACACACACACACACACACACACACACACACACACACACACACACACACACACACACACACACACACACACACACACACACACACAGAGAGACCTGCCCTCCTCATTACAGGCCTGCATGTTAACAGGGATGTTTGATATATGGTCTGGGCTGCGATGCGTCCGTCACTGAGCTCTGTGCTCTTCTCATACCCCTGGCGACTGTGACAGAACCCCTCACCCCCCAGTGAGAGCCCTGCGTCTTGTCTCTGGGACTCATTAGGCCACTTCCTTCTATAAAGTCCTGGTCACTCTGAAGCCCCTGGCCCCTAGATCTTCTGCAGTCCACATGTCCCCTGTACTCTACCGTCTTAACAGACTTAACACAAAGCAGGCCAAACACAGCCTATAAAACAACGGCTCTGAAGACCAGTGCCCCCTGGATAGGGCAGGGCAGGCTGTAGCCTATACCCTAGGGGCTCCTGTATGATTAGCACAGACACTGGGTCTGACCTCTGCGAAACAGGTTTACACAAACCTTTGCTGTAAGAAAGCTAATTTAATTTTGTCCTGTTTGTTTCTACTGAACAACACGGCTCTGGTGTGCCATATCCAGATCACTAGAGGACATTCTGCTGCTGCAGCAAAATGAGAGCAATGCACACACCTGTTATCTAGACTATTATTTCTGAGGAATGTGTTGACATTTTTATTTTAGTAGCATTAAATCATTGTTTGTGTAAAAAGACATGTTGGAAATCAATGCTGAGAGGTTTTGATTAGGTGGGTCTCAGTGGACTGTGATTACTCAGAGAAACCACACACATACGTATACAAACGCATACATTCTCTCTCTCTCCCCTGCTCGGGCAGGAAAGAGATTGTTGCTGCTGCTGACAGTTTCTCAACTACTTCCTTCCTGTCTTAACACCTTATTTTAGTCCTATGCAGTAGAGCAGAAAGAGGACTAGAGAGATCAGATGTAAAACAGAGAGAATGAGAGAACAACACAAGTATGGCTACTGTGATTCACCTCACTGGCTGACCACACCTCCTACACTACCTACTTGGCATTTAAAAGGATTGGAATGATATACCTTCTGCCTCACCCTATTGTACGTTGCAGAATGGTTTAATCCACCTCTCCACTCCTCCTGTCACCCCTCCTCCACTGATCCAGCCCTCTGCCTGCTCTTCCCTCAGGCTCCTCCCTAAAACACACCTTATGCTAATGCCCCAGCTTTCAGAGAGCAGCAGGCTCTGTTTACACAGCCTTCCGACAGCAGCCGGTTCTCCTGCTGTGCTGAAAACAAGGTGTGTGTGAGGCTGAATGCGCGCTCAAAGTTAGGAGGAACCCAAAGTTAGGAGGAACCGCAGAGCCAGTGTGTGTTAGTGTGAATGTGAAGAGAACCTGTGCTGCCCTAAAGGTTTCTACTTTGCTGAGAGGAGTGTGGCAAAGACTTCAGAACAAGAGGTGAAGAGAAGAGAACATTTTGTTCTTAGTAAATACAACTTTTCCACCCTTGCACATGTTACTGCTTTTTCAGTGAAGAAGTGAGAGGGGGAAGAAAACAAAGGAGGAATCATTTTTTGAAAGTGGAAGATAGGATGGCGTGCTCTGCCTTTACACTCTGGTAGAGAAGAAGGACTGGGATTTTAGGAGGAAAAACTGTCCATAAAAAGCTGGTTTGGGATTTTACAGAATTTTTTTCAACTGAAACCTATAGATTATTGAGTGGAATCTACGAGTAGATAGCTAGCTCCTTTCCTGGGGACAGCCCTGCTGGCCTTGTGCTATGCTGGAGAGCCTACTGGTGCAGGCACGCTGCAGAGCTCCATACCCGAGGAGGTGATTTAGGCTGAGAAAGGGAGAGCTCCAACATGGAGCTGGACCACCAGAGAGCAAAGGAGCCCTGTCTCTCCCCGGCAGCGTTTGTTAACCAGGTGCAGTACTCCAACATCCTGGAGGGGAGGTTTAAACAGCTGCAAGGTAAGAGCCAACTGCTATACCAGGCTGGATTAACACCTATTCTGGAATCTCCTAAACCTGCTTGAATAAGAAATGAAAGAAAGATGTTAAGAGCTTTTTGGCTCCTGATGTATTATATATTATATTGGGCTAGAGTGCAGAAAGTCCATCCAATATTCACCAGTTCAGAGAGATGGAGAGTGAAGAAATGTGTCCCCAATGTGTCTCCTTTATTCCTGGTGTGCGTGGTAACCACTGGCCCGCTCACGGAGAGTGTCCCTGTTTTTGTGGGCTGTGTTTCAGAGGGTAGTTCCAGGTTCCTGTCCCAGGTCTAGCGTCTTCAGGTCAGTTAGAGACACTGACTTGCTGGCGACAGATCAGCTCCACCTGATCACCAGGCCACCTGGCATTCCATATCCAATTACAGCCCTGGCCTATGTCTGTGGCCTACGCCATCACCGTGACTATAGTAACGCAGGCACACCGTCAGACGAATACAAGTCAATAGCTGACTAACATCTAGCCTTGGAGGCTAAGGTTTTGCCATATTTTGTGGCAAAGGGGTAGATTTACCCATGCACTTGGTGATTCATTTAGGGCTTATCCCCTTATGCAAATATGGTAATCCCCTTTTTCAAGATGGCCATAATAGGTTTGAGGTGCTATAGCAGACTAGCAGTAAGGAACAGTGTAGTGTAGGTGTGTGTTGTGTGTGCCTGGTGTGTGTGCCTGGTTGCTATGAGCTGCACTACTCCCTAGTCATGGGCCATTAGGCAGGTTTAGAGTGTTATGCAGTCAATCAATGAAGCAATCACTAATGATCACAACATTGTGCCAGTTTTCTCTGCCTCCTCGTTGTCGTAAAGATTTAAGAAATGTCGTCTGGAATGGAGCGTGTTCAAAGAGTTGACTTGTGGGGCAAGTCAACACACACCCTATGTTTGACATTCTTTGTGTGCTCTAATGATATTTCACCTCCTGGATTGGGCAATCAGTCCAGTGTCACTAAAGGCTCAAACACATGGCACCGAATGTGGACCTAGCGTTCTTCTGCCGATCGCTCAGCGCACTGTGTTTTAGGGACCACCCGATTTAGTCGTTATTGTTATTCATTATTTATTCCTCGTCACTATTTTGTATTTTTATTTTATATTTATCTTTAACTCTACGTTGTTGGAAAAGCACCCGTAAATCACTGTTAGTCTACACCTGTTGTTTACCAAGCATGTGACAAATAACATTTGATTGGATTTAGACGTCTGACATTTTTCACACGATTCTACATGGAAAATCTGTTCGCAAATTACGTTCAAGGTGCTAAGTACTCTCGGCCAGCAAACTCTATTGGTGTTTCTGAGCCCTAAAATAGAGTTTGGGATTGATTTACTCCTTTAAATTCCCAAAGTTGTATAACCTCCTTGACTCCCCCTCCTCTCACCACAGTTCAGTCCTGTGTGTGTGTCTGTGTGAGATCCCCCTCCTCACCACAGTTCAGTCCTGTGTGTCTGTCTGTGTGAGATCCCCCTCCTCACCACAGTTCAGTCCTGTGTGTCTGTCTGTGTGAGATCCCCCTCCCCTTTACCAGTCAGCATGAAACCCCTCACTTGAGATCCAATCTGTCACTTCCCATGTATTCAAAAGAAAGTCAACATTTGTGTGTGTGTGTGTGTGTGTGTGTGTGTGTGTGTGTGTGTGTGTGTGTGTGTGTGTGTGTGTGTGTGTGTGTGTGTGTGTGTGTGTGTGTGTGTGTGTGTGTGTGTGTGTGACACACCCATTCCATCTCCTGATAGGAGCTGATGTACCCAAGCGTAGCTGTAGTTACAGACAGGGGCTACACGATGGCTTAGGTGGAGTTAAAATGGCTATGTAATGCATGGTAAGCAAAGCAGAACGATGACCGTTTCCAAATCCTCTGTGGGACCAACAAGTATTTTAATCCCAAAGTTGTCTGTCTGACCACCCGCTCGCTCCCGCAGCATGACAAATGCAGACCACGCTGCAATAATCTCTGTTGTGACCCGCTGGTCCCTCGGGCACCCCGCGGGAATGCAGCCCTCTACCCCCAATGACTTTCTTGAGATCAATGACATGTCAATGAATGTGAAATACATTGTTCCCATTGGCAAAACATACTCAGCATGGTAAAGAATTAACCACCAACACTGGGTGAATGTGTAACGGTTGAAAGTACTGTTGATGAGTGTTTGTTGTTTCTTGGGAGAATGCTGCCCCCAGCACCACAGTACAGATCATATCAGCTGTGTGTTCATCATAATAAGATGAGCTAGGAGCCCTGGTTGTTTTACATGGGAAACACTTCTTGTTTAATATGGTAAACAAAACCATCTGATACCAGTCTGGTGACCTAGTGCCTCAACACAGACAACACACCTGCTACAGTAAGTGATACAATCATCACTTTAACCGACCCAATGTTGGTTTAATAAAGCGTTAAAGATATTGAGTGCCAAGGTGATAGGCATGGTGAATTTGGTTAGGTAGTGTGTCATGATTTAAAGGGTCACTATCCCTGGTGCCAGTCACCTCTGCATCCACCGCTGTCTGAGTAAACACTGACGTGGGCTTCAGGAGGGACAGCTCAGTAGCCGTTAGTAGTGTGGCTCTATTCAAACAGAAGGAAAGGACAGGAATAGATACACTCATTTTTAGAGAGCAAGACACAGCTGTTGTGTTCGGGAGCTTGTCAAAAGATATATTATGGCCAATTTGGTACCAACGTTTTCAGGAATGTTTTAGTCCAGGGAACAATGTTTTAGTCCAATGTCACTAAAGGCTCGCACACATCACACCAAATGTGGATCTTGCGTTCGTCTGCCGATCGTACCTTCAACACGTACAACTATAGGGTGGAGCTGGTCTACCTGATTGAAACACACATAGGACCATAAAACCATTGACTAAATCCTGCTGTTGACCAGATGAGGTCAGAGAATGTCAGTTTCTTCGACTGGGGTTAAGGGTCATTCCAAAAGTCATTACGCACCTTTTGGAATTGATTTGAAAAGAATGATCTTGCTCTGTCACATCTTACATAAGGGTGAGGTTGGAGTGTGATCTCTGTGATAACAGTAGAATGCTAGTTCCTGTAGGGTAGAATGTAATGGTTAAGATATTAGAGATATTTGACTAAGTGAAAAGAGCTGTCAAACCAAGGGTTACAGCACAGGGGCTTTTTGAATCCTCTTCAGACCAGATTGGCTGTGTTAGCGTAATTGGAGTTGTTCGAGCAGAGAGAGGCCATCATTGTGGCTAACTTTGGTCTCAGGCAACCTGATGCACTGTAGTAGTGTAGGCTACTTATGTAGATACAGATTAAGTTCTTGTCACCTAATCGCGATTGTGCCCATTTGGAGCATTTAAGCCCTGTGGAGTCTACGTAAATGTTAAGAGATTATGAGACTTGGTCCGGTCTTCCTTCCTCAGGCCATTGGCACGCTTAGGCTCCATTTTCTCAGCATTTTGTTCCTTTACTTTATTTAAGAAGTGAATAGGCACTTAAGGAGATCCATGTCCCATACTAGGGTCACATTACAGATGTAGTAGCAGGCTATCCATAGACTCTATAGTAACTCTAGATGACTAAACCTCCTAGTGAAGGCAGCTCCAGCTAGAGGCCTCCAGCTCAGAGTCACATTTCCAAGGTTAGGATATACTCTACACACACACGATACCTTATCGACAAGAACACTTTTGTTGACACAGTTGTATTTTTATTTATTGTTTCCTACTTGAGAAAGTAGAAGAATAATGACATTTTGGGGGGCTTGAGTGCATTTAGCTGCTCCCTGCCTGTTGGTTGATGCCCATTTTGTGTCCAGATGTTATTATGACTGAGGGATGCCTCTGCTCTGCCTTCATCCTACGGGACTGGCCTTGGCCGCCCTCTGCCCCTTCTCTCCCCATTTGCAGCCCCTTCTCTCTCCACTAGCAGCTCCTTCTCTCCCCACTAGCAGCCACTTCTCTCCCCACTAGCAGCCCCTTCTCTCCCCACTAGCAGCCACTTCTCTACCCACTAGCAGCCACTTCTCTCCCCACTAGCAGCCCCTTCTCTCCCCACTAGCAGCCACTTCTCTACCCACTTGCAGCCCCTTCTCTCTCCACTAGCAGCCCCTTCTCTCCCCACTAGCAGCCCCTTCTCTCCCCACTTGCAGCCCCTTCTCTCTCCACTAGCAGCTCCTTCTCTCCCCACTAGCAGCCACTTCTCTCCCCACTAGCAGCCCCTTCTCTCCCCACTAGCAGCCACTTCTCTACCCACTAGCAGCCACTTCTCTCCCCACTAGCAGCCCCTTCTCTCCCCACTAGCAGCCCCTTCTCTCCCCACTAGCAGCCCCTTCTCTCCCCACTAGCAGCCCTTCTCTCCCCACTAGCAGCCACTTCTCTCCCCACTAGCAGCCACTTATCTCCCCACTAGCAGCCCCTTCTCTCCCCACTAGCAGCCCCTTCTCTCCCCACTAGCAGCCACTTCTCTCCCCACTAGCAGCCCCTTCTCTCCCCACTAGCAGCCCCTTCTCTCCCCACTAGCAGCCCCTTCTCTCCCCACTAGCAGCCACTTCTCTCCCCACTAGCAGCCACTTCTCTCCCCACTAGCAGCCCCTTCTCTCCCCACTAGCAGCCCCTTCTCTCCCCACTAGCAGCCCCTTCTCTCCCCACTAGCAGCCCCTTCTCTCCCCACTAGCAGCCACTTCTCTTCCCACTAGCAGCCACTTCTCTCCCCACTAGCAGCCACTTCTCTCCCCACTAGCAGCCACTTCTCTCCCCACTAGCAGCCACTTCTCTCCCCACTAGCAGCCCCTTCTCTCCCCACTAGCAGCCCTTCTCTCCCCACTAGCAGCCACTTCTCTCCCCACTAGCAGCCACTTCTCTCCCCACTAGCAGCCACTTCTCTCCCCACTAGCAGCCACTTCTCTCCCCACTAGCAGCCCCTTCTCTCCCCACTAGCAGCCCCTTCTCTCCCCACTAGCAGCCCCTTCTCTCCCCACTAGCAGCCCCTTCTCTCCCCACTAGCAGCCCCTTCTCTCCCCACTAGCAGCCACTTCTCTCCCCACTAGCAGCCACTTCTCTTCCCACTAGCAGCCACTTCTCTTCCCACTAGCAGCCACTTCTCTCCCCACTAGCAGCCACTTCTCTCCCCACTAGCAGCCCCTTCTCTCCCCACTAGCAGCCCCTTCTCTCCCCACTAGCAGCCACTTCTCTCCCCACTAGCAGCCCCTTCTCTCCCCACTAGCAGCCCCTTCTCTCCCCACTAGCAGCCACTTCTCTCCCCACTAGCAGCCCCTTCTCTCCCCACTAGCAGCCCCTTCTCTCCCCACTAGCAGCCACTTCTCTCCCCACTAGCAGCCACTTCTCTCCCCACTAGCAGCCACTTCTCTCCCCACTAGCAGCCACTTCTCTCCCCACTAGCAGCCACTTCTCTCCCCACTAGCAGCCACTTCTCTCCCCACTAGCAGCCACTTCTCTCCCCACTAGCAGCCCCTTCTCTCCCCACTAGCAGCCCCTTCTCTCCCCACTAGCAGCCCCTTCTCTCCCCACTAGCAGCCCCTTCTCTCCCCACTAGCAGCCCCTTCTCTCCCCACTAGCAGCCCCTTCTCTCCCCACTAGCAGCCCCTTCTCTCCCCACTAGCAGCCCCTTCTCTCCCCACTAGCAGCCCCTTCTCTCCCCACTAGCAGCCCCTTCTCTCCCCACTAGCAGCCCCTTCTCTCCCCACTAGCAGCCCCTTCTCTCCCCACTAGCAGCCCCTTCTCTCCCCACTAGCAGCCCCTTCTCTCCCCACTAGCAGCCTCTTCTCTCCCCACTAGCAGCCCCTTCTCTCCCCACTAGCAGCCCCTTCTCTCCCCACTAGCAGCCCCTTCTCTCCCCACTAGCAGCCCCTTCTCTCCCCACTAGCAGCCCCTTCTCTCCCCACTAGCTGCCCCTTCTCTCCCCACTAGCTGCCCCTTCTCTCCCCACTAGCAGCCCCTTCTCTCCCCACTAGCAGCCCTTCTCTCCCCACTAGCTGCCCCTTCTCTCCCCACTAGCAGCCACTTCTCTCCCCACTAGCAGCCTCTTCTCTCCCCACTAGCAGCCCCTTCTCTCCCCACTAGCAGCCACTTCTCTCCCCACTAGCTGCCCCTTCTCTCCCCACTAGCTGCCCCTTCTCTCCCCACTAGCAGCCCCTTCTCTCTCCCACTAGCAGCCACTTCTCTCCCCACTAGCAGCCACTTCTCTCCCCACTAGCAGCCACTTCTCTCCCCACTAGCAGCCCCTTCTCGCCCCACTAGCAGCCACTTCTCTCCCCACTAGCAGCCACTTCTCTCCCCACTAGCAGCCACTTCTCGCCCCATTAGCAGCCACTTCTCGCCCCACTAGCAGCCACTTCTCGCCCCACTAGCAGCCACTTCTCGCCCCACTAGCAGCCACTTCTCTCCCCACTAGCAGCCACTTCTCTCCCCACTAGCAGCCACTTCTCTCCCCACTAGCAGCCACTTCTCTCCCCACTAGCAGCCACTTCTCTCCCCACTAGCAGCCACTTCTCTCCCCACTAGCTGCCCCTTCTCTCCCCACTAGCTGCCCCTTCTCTCCCCACTAGCAGCCACTTCTCTACCCACTAGCAGCCCCTTCTCTCCCCACTAGCTGCCCCTTCTCTCCCCACTATCAGGAGCAGCTGCACATGGCAGAGAGAGAAGCCTTGACCTGGGCAGAGTCCATAGCTCCACCTTCCCCAGTCACCATAAGACTGGCCTACTAAGTCAAGAAAAGTTTAACCTCTCTTACTCTAAATTGCCCTCTCTGTTTCTCGCATTCAGTGTTTTTATTGGGGATTACGTGGACAGAGCTGGCACCAGATCAGGCGACACGCTCCATTTGTTTTTATGCCTGTGCCCACAAACTGTAAAGAATTAAAAATAACCGGCGTCACACGTGGCTAGTCTGTGGTGGAGCAGCCTTACTCTCTGAAGTCTTCAGCAGTATGGGCGGTTATGTTATTGTAGAGGGGAGGAGGTGTGTTTTTGTGTCCTTCTGCGTTTGTCCTTCAGCATGATATCCTTTTGCAGACATCTTTAGTCTGCTGTCATGCTATAATGTGAATTTCAGGAGAAGTCCTTGCCCTGGCGCTAGTACAGTGAATATGACAGTAGCACACTGTGCCTGTTCAGCCAGCTATCTTGCTGTACTGTCCTTGGCTAACCCACAGAGGACAGGTGAGCCGTGGCTAACAAAGATGTAGCACTGTACTATCAGGGGACTATAAATGGTGGCTGAAGAAATATGCCATCAGTTAAATTGATCCCTGTGCCAATTCTAAGGCTTTTGGGTATGTTACAACCACAGTCGTTGCCACATTAGTCTTGCTCAGAGACTCAGTGTTTTGGTGGAGCCTGTGTGAGGAAGCTGTGTGTGTGTTTCTCTGTGTGTGTGAGTAGGAAGTGGTTGTGTGTGGTTTAGGCTGCCTTTGATCTCAGATATCTGCTTGGGTAGTGACAGTTGAAGCGGTTAGTGTTGACATGAGGGTGTGGTGGTTGCCTGCTATTCCCTCACTTCCTCTAGGTGGGTTTGTCTCCATCGATTTTTTTTATACAACCCAGGTATCATACATAGAGGGACCTGGTTGGATGCAACATTTCCTGTGATGCCTTTATTGCCTAAACTGGTTATGTGAACCAAACCGTTGCTTGACCTAACTGCATTTTCAAACGTGTTTTCCACTTCAGTCTTTTTTTCCCTTTTTTTCCCTTCCCATGTTTACTTTCCATGTTTTTATAGGTGTATCATTATAATGACAAAAAAAGCATTTGTTAAGTCCTCTGTTATATAAGGTAGTGAAAGACAAAATAAAATTCCTCCCAGAACCTAGACACCTGTGTGTTGGTGCCATCAGACATGACTGATTTCTATATGTGTATCTGTTTTATGTTTGATCATATCTTCTCCTGTGTGTGTGTGTGTGTGTGTGTGTGTGTGTGTGTGTGTGTGTGTGTGTGTGTGTGTGTGTGTGTGTGTGTGTGTGTGTGTGTGTGTGTGTGTGTGTGTGTGTGTGTGTGTGTGTGTGTGTGTGTGTGTGTGTGTGTGTGTGTGTGTTTAATGAGTACCCTGGCTCTAGCCTCTAATCACAGGCTGCATGACAGCAGCTGGAGGGAGCTGGCTGAAAATGGATCCTTCAGCCCAGTTCAGGGTTCAATTACGGAGCTGGAGGATCAGCATTTGACTGCACTAATTCTGCTCTTCTGATGGGGGGGTACCTACACAGACATGCATTTCGCTAAATATGTGTATTTGACACTAATAAACAAATGATCATACAGTAGGTCTATCAGCACGCTGCATGTTCCTCTAGCACATACATACTTCTAGCCCAGCATCCATCATGCCCTATTTAAATTTACCAAGGATTACAAGTCAAGGCACCCTTTTTCCAGAACTGAACATTCACATGAATACAGAATAACAAGCAAACACATCAGAAAGCTAAATGTCACTACACAGAACAGAATTACAATGAACAGAATTGAAATAATTTATTAGAATTCAAATGAGTGCCGCCAGAATAAAGCCTCTAGTAAACAGATGTCTTCAGTCTAACGTCATGATGTGGTCTTACCTGTCTCCATAAATAATAGCCAGATTCTTTCTCTCCAGGCACCAGAGAGGAATTTATAAGGCCAGGGTCAGCGAGGGCTGTCAGACTGGGGCTGGTGGCGAGGGCCTCCGTAGTGCCCTTGGGCCTTAGGCAGGATCCCCATAATATCAGTGTGGAGTGTGTGACAGATGGCCGTAAAAGCTGACTGACTGACTGATGCTGGTAGTTTCCTTTTGACCAGAGGTGCTGGTACTGGTTAAACAAGCAGGCAGCCTAGTAGTAGTAATACGAGGGAGGTAGGGCAGGGTAGCCAACTAGATTCAACCACGGTCCAATTTCTGTCTGAGCGGAGGGAGGCCGGAAACATACTTATACAAATTTGTACCTATCAAATTGACCACAAATGAACCCAACGAGATTGTATTTGAAAATAACAATAATTTCATACCTTGATTACATTGAGACACGATCACATATGTATCTCTCTTTATTTGTAGGAATACTTGGGAACAGATTTCCAGAATTAATTTTTCTAACCAAAAACTCCAATCTTTAAAAATATACAATAAGAATAAGAATAATAATCACTTGCGTGCCAGTTTTGGCAGTAGGGATTGAGTACTGGGTAGGAAGGAACACTGAAGGGTGATGGAGAGAGATGAAAGGAGAAGGAGAGGATACAGGAGATTAATGATTAGCAGAGAGCCAATACCAGGCAGTCTGGCTAGATGCTTGTTTTGATTATGTGTGCTGGGTAATGTTGTGAACCAATTCACTGGTCAGTGGTAGTAGGAAAACAGTACTAAGGAAACACACACACAGGACGTGTTGAGTTCTAATCAATTGCTCCTAATATCAATGGTACCTAGATATCTATTGCACTGCCGTAGTAATCTTACCCCTCCCTCAGTCCTAAGTCCACTGTGTGCTCTGTCCTCAAGGCAGCCCTGTGGAGCCATTGGACTGGTGAGAGGTGCCAGGCCTGGAGCACTGAGGGATGCCCTCCTGCTTGTTTAGATCAGTCAGCAGAGACACCTGGCACAGGACTGGAGGGTTACAGCACCAGCACCACTATATGTTCTGACGGGCTGGACAGAATACAACTGATAAGCCATGACAAGGAGCTGACTAGAATACTGTAGAAGCTGTAAGAAGTGGCAAAGATGTAAATGTTCAATTAGAGGCACTAGACTTTCTGACTGTTGGAGGGAATAAAACCCATCAATCATCTCTCTCTGTGTCTGGTAGACATGATGTACTCATCAGTACTGGCACATGGCTGAAGGACTGTTTTGACATATTGTGTTGGGCCACAGAGAGCGTGTTGTCTGTACAGCGCATCAATAAGTTGGTTGTCAATATGGTGTAAAGAAGACCATTTCAAAATGACACCATTCGTCTTAGAACGTCATGAGAATAACAGACACTAAAGGGCTCTAGACACTACGCAAACAGAGTGACGGAGCGTAGTTCTACGTATACTGATCAAAAATATAAACGCAACATGTAAAGTGTTGGTCCCATGTTTCATGAGCTAAAATAAAAGATCCCAGAAATGTTCCATACACACAAAAAGCGTATTTCTCTCAAATGTTGTAAACAAATTTGTTTACATCCCTATTAGTCAGCATTTCTGCTTTGCCAAGATAATCCATCCACCTAACAGGTGTAGCATGATTAAACAGCATGATCATTACACAGGTGCACCTTGTGGTGGGGACAATAACAGGCCACTCTAAAATGTGCAGTTGTCACACAACACAATGCCACAGTTTGCAAATGGCATGCCGACTGCAGGAATGTCCATCAGAGCTGTTGCCAGAGAATTTAATGTTAATTTCTCTACCATAAGCCGCCTCCAATGGTAGTACGTCCAACCGCCCTCACAACCAAAGACCACGTGTAACCACACCAGCGCTGGACCTCCACATCCGGCTTCTTTACCTGCGGGATCGTCTGAGACGAGCCACCCGGACAGCTGATATAACTGTTGCTTTGCACAACCAAAGAATTTCTGCATAAACTGTCAGAAACCATCTCAGGGAACCTCATCTGAGTGCTCGTCGTCCTCATCAGGGTCTTGACCTGACTGCAGTTCGACATCGTAACCGACTTCAGTGGGCAAATGCTCGCTTTCGATGGCCACTGGCACGCTGGAGAATTGTGCTCTTCATGGATGAATCCCAGTTTCAATTGTACCGGGCAGATGGCAGACAGCGTGTATGGCGTTGTGTGGGTGAGTGGTTTGCTGATGTCAACGTTGTGAACAGAGTGCCCCATGGTGGGGTTATGGTGTGGGCAGGCATAAGCTACGGACAACAAACACAATTGCGTTTTATCAATGGCAATTTGAACAGATACTGTGACGAGATCCTGATGCCCATTGTCATGCCATTCATCCGCTGCCATCACCTCGTTTCATCATGCATACTCACCAGACATGTCACCCATTGAGCATGTTTGGGATGCTATGGATTGACGTGTACCACAGCGTGTTCCAGTTCCCGCCAATGTCCATCAACTTCACACAGCCATTGAAGAGGAGTGGGACAATATTCAAGATGGCGTAGCAGTAGGATGTGTGTTTGTCTTTGTCTTATCCCATGTAAAATAGCCATTCTTTTTCGTATGTATCTTAATCTCACTTTCTATCTACGAACTAAATACACTTTCCTGCAACCCGCCTCACCCAATGTGTTAGGGATCTGCTATTTTTATTCCTTATAACTTGAACTTCCATCAATGGCCCGGGTATCCTGGAAGGATATTGACCTCATTCCGTCAGTAGAGGATACCTGGTTATTCTTTAAAAGTGCTTTCCTCACCATCTTAAGTAAGCATTCCCCATTCAAAAAATGTTGAACTAAGAACATATATAGCCCTTGGTTCACTCCAGACTTGACTGCCCTTGACCAGCACAAAAACATCCTGTGGCATACTGCATTAGCATCGAATAGCCCAGCTTTTCAGGGAAATTAGGAACCAATATACACAGGCAGTTAGGAAAGGCTATCTTTTTCATCCTGTAGCATCCTGTAGCACAAACTCCAAAATGTTCTGGGACACTGTAAAGTCCATGGAGAACTGTGAAGTCCTTCTCCAAGCTGGCCACTGCACTGAGGCTAGGAAATACTGTCACCACCGATAAATCCACAATAATTGAGAATTTCAATAAGCATTTTTCTACATATGGCATGCTTTTCACCTGGCTACCCCTACCCCGGTCAACAGCTCTGCACCCCCCACAGCAACATGCCCAAGCCTACCCCATTTCTCCTTCACCCAAATCCAGATAGCTGATGTTCTGAAAGAGCTGCACAATCTTGACCCCTACAAATCATCTGGGCTAGACAATCTGGACCCTCTCTTTCTAAAATTATCCGCCGCAATTGTTGCAACCCCTATTACTAGCCTGTTCAACCTCTCGTATCGTCTGAGATCCCTAAAGAATGGAAAGCTGATGCGGTCATCCCCCTCTTCAAAGCGGGAGACACTAGACCCAAACTGTTACAGACCTATGTCTATCCTACCCTGCCTTTTCTAAAGTCTTCGAAAGCCAAGTTAACAAACAGATCTCCGACCATTTCAAATCCCACCGTACCTTCTCCGCTATGCAATCTGGTTTCCGAGCTGGTCATGGGTGCACCTCAGCCACGCTCAAGGTCCTAAACGATATCATAACCGCCATCGATAAAAGACAATACTGTGCAGCTGTCTTCATTGACCTGGCCAAGGCTTTCGACTCTGTCAATCACCGCATTCTTGTCGGCAGACTCAACAGCCTTGGTTTCTCTAATGACTGCCTCGCGTGGTTCACCAACTACTTCTCAGATAGTGTTCAGTGTGTCAAATCGGCGGGCCTGTTGTCTGCACCTCTGGCAGTCTCTATGGGGGTGCCACAGGGTTCAATTCTCAGGCCGACTTTTCTCTGTATACATCAATGATGTCGCTCATGCTGCTGGTAATTCTCTGATCCACCTCTACGCAAACGACACCATTCTGTATACTTCTGGCCCTTCTTTGGAGACTGTGTTAACAAACATCCGGACGAGCTTCAATGCCATACAACACTCCTTCCAACTGCTCTTCAATGCAATTAAAACTAAATGCATGCTCTTCAACCGATCGCTGCCCGCACCCGCCCGCCCGTCTAGCATCACTTCTCTGGACGGTTCTGACTTAGAATATGTGGACAACTACAAATACCTAGGTTTCTGGTTAGACTGTAAACTCTGCTTCCAGACTCCAATCCAAAATTAAATCTAGAATCGGCTTCCTATTTCACAACAAAGCATCCTTCACTCATGCTGCCAAACATACCCTTGTAAAACTGACTATCCTACCGATCCTTGCCTTCGGCGATGTCATTTACAAAATAAATGGCTGGCCCTCGCTTCATATTCGTCGCCAAACCCACTGGCTCCAGGTCATCTATAAGTCTTTGCTAGGTAAAGCCCCGCCTTATCTCAGCTCACTGGTCACCATAGCAGCACCCACCCGTAGCACGCGCTCCATGTGTATTTCACTGGTCATCCCCAAAGCCAACTCCTCCTTGGGCCGCCTTTCCTTCCAGTTCTCTGCTGCCAATGACTGGAACGAATTGCAAAAATCACTGAAGCTGCAGTCTTATATCTCCCTCTCTAGCTTTAAGAATTAGCTGTCAGAGCAGCTTACTGATCATTGCACCTGTACACAGCCCATCTGTAAATAGCCCACCTAACTACGTCATCCCCATATTGTTATTATTATTTTTTGCTCCTTTGCACCCCAGTGTTTCTACTTGCACATTCATCTTCTGCACATCTATCACTCCAGTGTTTAGTTGCTCAATTGTAATTATTTCGCCACTATGGCCTATTAGGGAGGTATTGCCTTACCTCCCTAATCTTACTACATTTGCACACACTGTATATAGATCTTTCTATTGTGTTATTGACTGTACATTTGTTTATCCCATGTGTAACTCTGTGTTGTTTGTGTCACACTGCTTTGCGTTATCTTGGCCAGGTTGCAGTTGTAAATGAGAACTTGTTCTCAACTGGCCTATCTGGTTAAATAAAGGTGAAATTAAAAAAAAATCCACAGGCCTCAATCAACAGCCTGATCAACTCTATCCGAAGGAGTTGTCGCGCTGCATGAGGCAAATGGTGGTCACACCACATACTGACTGGTTTTCTGATCCATATCCTCTGTGACCAACAAATGCATATCTGTATTCCCAGTCATGTGAAATCCATAGACTAGGACCGAATGAATTTATTTAAATCGACTGATTTCCTTATATGAACTGTAACAAAAATCTTAGAAATTGTTGCATGTTGCATTTATATTTTTGTTCTGTGTACTTTTGTGGCGCTGAATTTTTGGAACTGACCGTATACGACGGTGTAGCAGGCTTTAAGGTTATGAAGATTCTAGAGATGAGTTAGTTACTAAAGCTGCTGTCAAGCAGCGAGATCTAACATGTCAGGCTCCATGAAGCCAAATGGAGGCGTTCCTAAAGACAGACAACTTTATGTTCTGAACAAGTAATACCCTGTTGAGACCATGCCAAGGAACCAGGTAGCAGAGGGCTTATTAAGGAAGGGATCTCTGAAATTATAAACCATATCAGGGCAGTCAAGCATCATGATGTTTTCAAGTGGACTCACTTCCTAAACTTCAGATGATGAAGGTCCCCTTTGCCCTCATCTATAATCGTCCACACGGTTGATAGAGGCTGACAATGGCCGTGACTCCACTCTCCAAGGGTTTCTCGGGGAGTTGGGATACACAGAAACTAATTTCCATTTGAAACAGGACAAATATAAGCACCGAACAAATTATTATTTATTATTATTTTACGGCTTGTCATTATTCTTCCACCATTGCTCTGACAGTAGATGGCATACAGTAGTGAGATTTCAGGGTATAGTCAAAGGGGTCAAACTGTGTTATGTGAACTACATGTTACAATGTACTACTGTAGCTAGCTACCTACCTACTAGGGAGGTTCATTATCTGCCCATCTGAACTGAAGGCTCCAGCCTAGGCTCCAGGCTCAGCCTGTATGGGCCTCACAGACACAGGATTAATATTAGCGGCATTTCTGCCTGGATTATCTCCTGATCACCATTATTATTATCAGCAATACAGATACCATCAGGTTTTTGGGGGGTTAAATTATGAGGGTAGCAAGTCTGACTCAGGCAGTATTGCTATGCAGTGGACACCACACAAGGTACCATTGTGTAACATTTATAGCCTGGAGCAAGGGCAAATACTTATAGCTGCCTGCCTGACACAAACACCACCAAGGTGCCTATACTAGAGGTCGACCGATTAGTCGGAATGGGGGCCGATTTCAAGTTTTCATAACAATCGGTAATCGTCATTTTTGGACACCGATTGTGGACGATTACATTGCACTCCACGGGGAGACTCCGTGGCAGGCTGACTACCTGTTACGCGAGTGCAGCAAGAAGCCATGGTAAGTTGCTTATCTTATAAAAAACAATCAATCTTAACATAATCACTAGTTAACTACACATGGTTGATGATATTACTCGTTTATCTAGCTTGTCCTGCGTTGCATATAATCGATACGGTGCCTGTTAATTTCTCATCAAATCACAGCCTACTATGATTTAACAAGAGCATTTGCGAAAAAAGCACTGTCGTTGCACCAATGTGTACCTAACCATATACATCAATTCCTTTCTTTAAAATCAATATACAAGTATATATTTTTAAACCTGCATATTTAGTTAATATTGCCTGCTAACATGAATTTATTTTAACTAGGGAAATTGTGTCACTTCTCTTGCGTTCCGTGCAAGCAGTCAGGGTATATGCAGCAGTTTGGGCCGCCTGGCTCGTTGTGAACTGTGTGAAGACCATTTATTCCTAACAAAGACCGTAATTAATTTGCCAGAATTGTACACAATTATGACACAACATTGAAGGTTGTGCAATATAACAGCAATATTTAGACTTAGGGATGCCACCCGTTAGATAAAATACGG
The DNA here is from genome assembly GCF_045679555.1 of Salvelinus alpinus. Lineage (NCBI taxonomy): Eukaryota > Metazoa > Chordata > Actinopteri > Salmoniformes > Salmonidae > Salvelinus > Salvelinus alpinus. The sequence goes on along the minus strand of NC_092109.1, from coordinate 29,668,791 downwards.
AACGGTTCCGTATTTCACTGAAAGAATAAATGTTTTGTTTTCGAAATGATACTTTCCGGATTTGACCATATTAATGACCTAAGGCTCGTGTTATAATTAAGTCTATTATTTGATAGAGCAGTCTGACTGAGCGGTGGTAGGCAGCAGCAGGCCCGTAAGCATTCATTCAAACAGCACTTTCGTGTGTTTCCCAGCAGCTCTTCGCTGTGCTTCAAGCATTGAGCTGTTTATGACTTCAAGCCTATCAACTCCCGAGATTAGGCTGGTGTAACCGATGTGAAATGGTTAGTTAGCGTGGTGCGCGCTAATAGCGTTTCAGTCGGTGACGTCACTCGCTCTGAGACCTTGAAGTAGTTGTTCCCCTTGCTCTGCAAGGGCCGTGGCTTTTGTGGAGCGATGGGTAACGATGCTTCGAGGGTGGCTATTGTCGATGTGTTCCTGGTTCGAGCCCAGCTAGGGGCGAGGAGAGGGATGGAAGCTATACTGTTACACTGGCAATACTATGGTGCCTATAAGAACATCCTATAGTCGAAGGTATATGAAATACAAATGGTATAGAGAGAAATATTCCTATAATAACTACAACCTAAAACTTCTTACCTGGGAATATTGAAGACTCATGTTAAAAGGAACCACCAGCTTTCATATGTTCTCATGTTCTGAGCAAGGAACTTAACCGTTAGCTTTCTTACAAGGCACATATTGCACTTTTATTTTCTTCTCCAACACTTTGTTTTTGCATTTAAACCAAATTGAACATGTTTCGTTATTTATTTGAGGCTAAATTGATTTTATTGATGTATTATATTAAGTTAAAATAAGTGTTCATTCAGTATTGTTGTAATTGTCATTATTACAAATAAATAAATTCATTAAAAAAAATCGGCCGATTAATCGGTTTCGGATTTTTTTGGTCCTCCAATAATCGGTATCGGCGTTGAAAAATCATAATCGGTCGACCTCTAGCCTATACATACACACCCTAGAATGCATGTGAATACCACACACACAAATACACTTTGAAAACAGGTGATTTTGAGTCATTATGACATGACAGTGGTACAGTTTGTTCTAAAACACAGCTATTGATGGGTTTGTGTGTTCTTAGTGACATGAGGCAGCAGGTCGACTAGTGGTTAGAGCTTTGGACTAGTAAACGAAAGGTTGCAAGATTGAATCCCCGAGGTAAAAATCTGTTGTTCTGCCCCTGAACAAGGCAGTTAACCCAGTGTTCCTAGGCTGTCATTGAAAATAAGAATTTGTTCTTAATTGACCGGCCTAGTTCAATAAAGGTAAAAATAATAAATAAATAGAAAACGCAACGGAGATGTGTGGTATGCGTGTATCCTCTATGACCGGTCCTGTTATTAGAAGTGGAGCAGCTAGACAATTGGCCTGGTTTCTGTTAGCCCCCTGATACTACCGCCACCACCTCCTCTGGGTGCTGTCACAACATGACCGGTGTCTGGAGAAATGTGCCCACCTCCACCCCACAGCCTCTCAGCAGCAGTGTAATCCACCTCCACCCCACAGCCTCTCAGCAGCAGTGTAATCCACCTCCACCCCACAGCCTCTCAGCAGCAGTGTAATCCACCTCCACCCCACAGCCTCTCAGCAGCAGTGTAATCCACCTCCACCCCACAGCCTCTCAGCAGCAGTGTAATCCCCCTCCACCCCACAGCCTCTCAGCAGCAGTGTAATCCCCCTCCACCCCACAGCCTCCCAGCAGCAGTGTAATCCCCCTCCACCCCACAGCCTCCCAGCAGCAGTGTAATCCCCCTCCACCCCACAGCCTCCCAGCAGCAGTGTAATCGTCCTCCACCCCACAGCCTCCCAGCAGCAGTGTAATCGTCCTCCACCCCACAGCCTCCCAGCAGCAGTGTAATCCACCTCCACCCCACAGCCTCTCAGCAGCAGTGTAATCCACCTCCACCCCACAGCCTCTCAGCAGCAGTGTAATCCACCTCCACCCCACAGCCTCTCAGCAGCAGTGTAATCCACCTCCACCCCACAGCCTCTCAGCAGCAGTGTAATCCACCTCCACCCCACAGCCTCTCAGCAGCAGTGTAATCCACCTCCACCCCACAGCCTCCCAGCAGCAGTGTAATCCACCTCCACCCCACAGCCTCTCAGCAGCAGTGTAATCCCCCTCCACCCCACAGCCTCCCAGCAGCAGTGTAATCCACCTCCACCCCACAGCCTCCCAGCAGCAGTGTAATCCCCCTCCACCCCACAGCCTCCCAGCAGCAGTGTAATCCACCTCCACCCCACAGCCTCCCAGCAGCAGTGTAATCCACCTCCACCCCACAGCCTCTCAGCAGCAGTGTAATCCCCCTCCACCCCACAGTCTCCCAGCAGCAGTGTAATCCACCTCCACCCCACAGCCTCTCAGCAGCAGTGTAATCCACCTACACCCCACAGCCTCTCAGCAGCAGTGTAATCCCCCTCCACCCCACAGCCTCCCAGCAGCAGTGTAATCCACCTCCACCCCACAGCCTCTCAGCAGCAGTGTAATCCACCTCCACCCCACAGCCTCTCAGCAGCAGTGTAATCCCCCTCCACCCCACAGCCTCTCAGCAGCAGTGTAATCCCCCTCCACCCCACAGCCTCTCAGCAGCAGTGTAATCCCCCTCCACCCCACAGCCTCTCGGCAGCAGTGTAATCCCCCTCCACCCCACAGCCTCTCAGCAGCAGTGTAATCCCCCTCCACCCCACAGCCTCTCAGCAGCAGTGTAATCCCCCTCCACCCCACAGCCTCCCAGCAGCAGTGTAATCCACCTCCACCCCACAGCCTCTCAGCAGCAGTGTAATCCACCTCCACCCCACAGCCTCCCAGCAGCAGTGTAATCCCCCTCCACCCCACAGCCTCCCAGCAGCAGTGTAATCCACCTCCAGTGGCTCATTGACAAGGTTGCACCTACAGCTCCCCACCCTACCTCTGAAAAGGTAACCGCAAGCTTGGCTCAGCTCAGAGGGAAACCCACATGCTATTGTGTGGCGCTTATTGTGTGAGAGAGAAGAAGCTATTATTACCAATCTTGTTTTTGGGAGCGCCAGGGCAGGTATGATGCCGAGGGGAGGGGGTAGGTGTGTGTAGAGTTGCAAAATTCTGGGAACGTTCAATAAATTCCCTCGTCTCCCAGAACTCCTAGGTGTGTGACTAGGGTTGCACATTTTGGGGAATATTCAGAGGTGGAAACTTTCTGTGGGAATTAATGGGAATATATGCAAACTAATATTGATACTGACATTGATAATGTTTTTTGCATTGGCTATATTTACCATATCATATGGAGACAAAAACATATACCTTTTACCTTATCATAAGTAACGTAATTGCAAATGATTAAATCCTTCCAATAGAATTGTTAAAAACTATTTAGTTACGAATTGAACTTTAATTAAGTGAGTTGACTCTTCTCATTGAACAACAAAAATAAAGGGAATATTGAATGATCCCCAATGATCCATCGCATCTTCCAAAAACGTTTTCAACATACATCTGTAAAATGATTAGTCTAGAAACTAAAGCTTTGGTTGTCTTCCTCTCAGGCTTCCATGTCTTCTCCCTGGACCTCCTCAATGTCCACTTCTTGAACATCAGACTCTGAGGCATCATCTTAAATGTCACTTTCCAACCTTGTTGAGGATGGCTCGTTGTCAGACACAAAAAGCATAATTTGCCCGGATGGCCACCAATTTTTCAACCCATGTATTGGTCAGCCTGTTGCGTGCTTTGTTGTGTGTGTGTTCCCGAACAAGGACCAGTTGCGCTCTGAGGCGGCTGATGTTGGTGGGATTTGGAGGATGATGGAGGCAACAGGGGAAAGAGCCTCAGATCCACAAAGTCCCTTCCACCAGGTGGCTGATGAGATATGATGGCACGACTGCCATATTGCATATTGCCCTTGCTTGGAAGTGTACTTCTCCAGACTGCCAAGAAACTTGCCCTCATCCAGGCCAAAGTGGCGAGACACGGTAGTGTTGACACCATAGGCCTTGTTGATCTCTGCACCAGACAGGATGCTCTTGCCAGCATACTTGGGGTCCAACATGTACACTGGGGCGTGTATGGGCTTCAGGCAGAAGTCTTCGCTTTTTGATGTATTTCAGAACTGCAATTTCCTCTGCTTGGAGCATCAGTGAAGTGAGCAGGGCAGTATGGATTTCTTCTCTTACATCTGCAAGCAGAGTCTGAACATCAGACAGGATGGCATTGTCTCCCTCAATCCATGCAATGGCTACTGCTATAGGTTTCAGGCTGCTTACCACTCTCTCCCAAAATACATCATCCATGAGGATCCTCTTGATGGGGCTGTCCATATCGGCAGATATGGCCATTTCTTGGAGATACTCCTTCCCCTCCGGGAGACTGTCAAACATGATGACACCACCCCAACGGGTGTTGCTGGGCAGCTTCAATGTGGTGCTCTTAATTTTCTCACTTTGCTTGATGAGGTAGATTGCTGCTATAACTTGATGACCCTTCACATACCTAAAGCATTTCCTTGGCTCTTGTAGAGTGTATCCATTGTTTTCAGTGCCATGATGTCCTTGAGGAGCAGATTCAATGTATGAGCAGCACAGCCAATGGGTGTGATGTGAGGGTAGGACTGCTCCACTGTAGACCAAGCAGCCGTCATGTTCACAGCATTGTCTGTCACCAGTGCAAATTCCTTCTGTGGTCCAAGGTCATTGATGACTGCCTTCAGCTCATCTGCAATGTAGAGACTGGTGTGTCTGTTGTCCCTTGTGTCTGCTCTTGTAGAATACTGGTTGAGGTATGGAGATGATGTAGTTAATTATTCCTTGCCCACGAACATTCAACCCCCATCAGAGATGGACCTGCTTGACCTTCACTTGAACTCTGTTGAACTCTGCATCCAGCAAATGAATAGATAAAACATGTCTGGTTGGAGGGGTGTATGCTGGGTGAAGAACATTGAGAAATCTCTTCCAATGCCTGTGAGCATCAGAGGTGAACCAGTTGCACACACAGCTCGAGCAAGACATTCATCAGAATTTCTCTGACACGTTCCTCCATTGAGTCCAAAAAGACTTCTGATTCCAGGAGGACCATGAGTTGTTGCTATCGATAAGGTGTCTGATTCATTATTTTCACCTCGAATAGAAGTAGAGGGACTTTTGTCAGAGGTTGCTTTTTGTGAGCGCTGAGGGGACTTTATGCACTTGGCCAGATGATTCTGCATCTTTGTTGCATTCTTCACATATGATTTGGGACAGTATTTGCAAATGTACACAGCTTTTCCTTCTACATTAGCTGCAGTGAAATGTCTCCACACATCAGATAGTGCTCGTGTCACTTTCCTGTCAAGGATTTTTTTTTTAAACAACAAACACAATTCCATGTACAGATAAATAGTTAAGCAGTTAGATTAAACAACTCCTTTGTAAGACAAATGTTTTAAAATGAAACATGTATGGAAACAGGTGAATTAACACTCCTCAGTTAGCATGCTCTAGCAAGCTAAAACCCACATGGTAGCAAAAACTAACGAGCAGAAATTAACAATTTAGAAATGATTTAAACACACTTTGCTGTAGGCTACTATTTACTAGTTAACAAAAAGTAATGTATGTCATATAAAATATATTCACCCCACCCAGTATTGTAATCAAAACTTACCAGAAAACATGTAGTCCTTGGCTCAGACAGTGTAGTAGTGTGGCCTCAATAGCATCTCATTAGTGTGCAAGATCTTGAGAATCAGCTGTACATGTGATCAAAGAGTGCACTGCACATGTGATGGAAGAATGCACTGTGCATGCAGAGGGTTGCGATTCCATTGAATTGAGGATAGTTTAACCAAAATATGCCACAAGACCTAGAATTGCCTTATGTGTATCCCACAAAAAAGGTTCACTGTTATAAGCTAACTTTTTTGATGAATTTGAGCAAAATTCCCCAAATTTCGGGGCTTAACTTCCCATGGAAAATTTCCGGGAAAATTCTGGAAGTTTACTGGAAAGTTTCCGACCCTTTGCAACCCTATTTGTGACATGGCAGATGTTCTCACAAAGACTCAGGAAAAACAACAATAGTGCCCTCTGCCTTGTGTGCGGTACACACAACCTCCCTGGCCTCTGCATCCATTATTGTATCTCAGTAGCATATTATTCCATCCTATCACAGTGTTTACCTTGAGAGCAGGACAGGCAAGAGTAAGTCTGTGTCTCTATGACAACGGTGGCGGCTACGAACCTTGTGGCAGGGCCTTGAGAAAGACTTCACTATTCCTGACTCCTGTGCTCTGATACCAGGCCCCACAGCTTTCTGTCCCAAGTCTCCAAGTACGGCTAGTATCTAATCAACCTTATCTGTTTCCTTGAGTTTGACCCTAGCTGTCTGTGGTCAGAGAACAGTGAGATAAAGTACATGGGTGGGTCTTTGAGTGTTTCTCTATTCAATTCAAGTTCCGTGTTTGTGTGTATTTTTGTGTCAAGTCAGGTCATAGCAGTCATTGGCTTCATGCCTCATCAGATTTGTCCTGTAAAAAAAAGATAATAATAATAATAGGTTTAACATTTCTCAACCTCATAACTAGCTACCAAGAAGTCATTTCAGGCTATCAATCAAGTTAGAGTAGCTAGCTTGTCTAACTAACTTAGCAGGCATGCCTGCTGGCAAGGTTGGTAGACAAAAAAGAAAAAGCAATTACTAAATGTACTGAATAAGACTCACATTCCTTTCAATCTTTTATCCAGAGATGCAGAGAAGCATATTTAGTTTATTTTAAGAAAATAACCTCCAGTCAGTGGGATACAGACGGCTCAAGAGGTAAGCTTTGATATCCAGAAAAATAAACGTTTTTTTTTTTACATAGAATTAAGCATAATGATTATGGCTCTAGATTGCAGAAAAAGCTGTTTCGGGTGTTTTAAAAATGAAAATTCTCCAACTTATGGACAAGGGGACATAGCCCCCATCCGGACCACCCGCCCAGCCATCCTCACATACTTTGTGCCCCCCTCAGATTTTGGGGGTGCATGACGCCCCTGATAACATCTGTGTTTTGATGTACTGCTGCTGTGTGCCTACCTGTCCTACTCCTCTCTGGCCAAGCCTTGAGGCAAACGCACAAATAAGAGGGGGAGGGAGGAACTTAAGGGTTAAAAAAAGGAAAGACATGCTTTTGCTGCTTGAAAAGGTTACCTCGAAATGTCATGATTCACACTTGAATTACAGTGAGGTACAGCCGCCGCTGTCTGCGTGCCTGCTGTCTGCCTGTCTGTCTGCCTGCCTGTCGTTCCTGTCTTTTCCTCTGCTTCGTGTGCCCGGGGAGATAGGGAGGCTTGGGATGTGATGACCAGTATTAAATAAAGCTTTTCATCTAGACTCCTGTTACTCATCGTAGTTGTTCTGTCTGGAGACTAGTCATTTAAAGTGTAGAGATGCATTCACCACCAAATATTTTTTTAGGGGGGGATGTGCTCAACGCCGTGAAACACCTATAATAGGCTTGTCACTAGTTACCACAGCCGCAAAGTCCACATTGGCTATATGGTAAAAATTCATGAAGACAAAAATGTAAGGTTAGCAGTGTGTTTAGGATTAGGTTTCATATCGGAATTTAAAATGAGAAATAGTAGAAATAGCCGTGGTTTACACATAATGGTGCATAAAGATGGAGGAATTCAGATATAACATCTTCCTTTTGAGCACTATCCAGACTTTTTAAACTACGGTGCACAACATGTTCCAATATGCCTACAGTATAAATCAGCACAATTGACTTTTTCTTTTTTTCAAATTGACGCTGTCTTGGAGCTTGAATTTGGATCCTGTTTACTGTGCTAATGCCAATCCCCAGAGCACTGCACAATTTGGCAAACTTAGCAGATGAGGCGTTTGTGGTAAATACATGGAGGCTGCCATCTTTATGCACCTTCGCCATTATGACTTTGTGACGGTGGTAACTAGTGACGACCGGGTTATAGACTACCGTGTAGCCGTGGACTTGTCTTCGTGCCTGTGCCTGCCTGCATGCCTGCCTGTCTGTCTGCCTGCTGTCTGCGTGCCTGCATGTCGTTCCTCTGTCTTTTCCTCTGCTTCGTGTGTCCGGGGAGATAGGGAGGCTTGGGATGTGATGACCAGTATTAAAAAAAGCTTTTCATCTAGACTCCTGTTACTCATCGTAGTTGTTCTGTCTGGAGACTGTAGAATAGTCATTTAAAGTGTAGAGATGCATTCACCACCAAATATTTTTTTAGGGGGGGATGTGTTCAACGCCGTGAAACACCTATAATTTTTCACTGCAATCTAGACTAAAGGGTGTGGCTGTCACTGAAGCGACAGAGTCCCTTATTTGCATGTTTGTTTATGCACTGTACTGTCTGGCTATTTATTTTAAGTGTCTGTATTGTGTAAACTGGAGGAAACTACTGTTTATTGGGAGATGATGATGACACATGATTTCTGTCGTTGTCCCTTTTTTAATGCAAAGTCTGTAACGCAAGAAGAGGTGCAATTTCCTCTGCAACAATAACGGTTTCTGCTGCTGACGATGGTTCATTCAGCACAGAGCCTTGTGAAGAACCTAATTGGTGACAGCAAGAGGTCACTTTAAGGTTAGGAACGAGAATAGGGCTGCATCTAGTAATCCCTAGGGTCATGACATAGATGTAGCTGTATGACCACAAATGTTTGTATACAGGTGTGTCTCTAGGTATGTTTGCTGTGTAATTAATAATAGGCCTGCAGTGTACTGAAGGCCAGATGGAGTGACCGTCCTTTGTGTTGTGTTGCCTGTTATTCAGACAGTCATTGTCCCTGACACCGCCCCCCCCATCCATCCCCCTGAGCAGAGCTGGAATTCTGTGGGGCAGAATGTGGTGTCCCCCCCCCCCCCCCCCCCCCCCCCGCTGTGGTCAGAATGTTCTAGAACACTTTAGAAAATTCAGTTACCCCCTCACTTCACTGTAGCACACCTCAGCACAGCACATTTAGTTTTTTAACACGTTTGAATAGGTAATTTATTACAGTTAGACAGTAGTATATTACCTACCCTGACCATGGAACATATTAACTTACGATGACCATTCTACTGGAAAACTCCTGTGAATAACTGATTAAACTGTGGAAAATCTCTCTTCCGTGCTTTGTTTGGAGGTTATTGGCAAATGAGGACCATTTCTTTTGACTGATTGGTCCGTCTGACTGTGAGTAGTACTGTCCCAGTTTCTAGCTGCTGACAGTCACACACCATTTGCATGGCAAAGCAGCCCTGTCCTGATGAAATGGGTCACCACTGCACCGCACACTTGGCCCTTCTCTCTCTCTGTGCTCTGACTCTAGACTGTTTTCTGTGGCCCATCTGACCGTTGCATTTCACAGTGACCTGTTTCTGTCTAGATCTCTCTGCAGAGTGCATTTGTTTTCTCCAGCCAAGTTTTCAACTGCTGAGCTGTGGATTGTTGGCGCTATCAAAACATATCATGGAGACTAATAGGAATGGCACTTGGAACAGCTGATGATGTACAGAGGTGAAGTTCAGGCCACTGCTTGTCTGTCTGTCTGTCTGCTCCACTCCAACAGTTAAGGTTGCCAGATCCAGGCCTAGACTCTGTCCAGGAGGGGTGAGGTTATGATGGCACACACACAAGAACACACACACACACACACACACACCCACAAGAACACACTCAAGCCCACCACCTCTCTAAGACCTCCATGAATCCCAGATAACCGTGGCAAGTGTTCTGTTGCTAAAACCCATGCATGAGCAGCCAGATTCACAGCCATTGAATTCCATTTATTTGTTCATTGCTATCTTTATTTCATGTTTAAGAATTTATATGGACGTCAAACATCCCATTATAATCCCAGCCTGCCAAATAGTGACCAACTGCAGTGTATCCCTTGTACCCCTTAGCACTGTTTCTAGAGGGAGAAATAACATTCCAGTCCTCCCAGTCAGGGGTAGTAGTAGTGGGGTATAGGAGGTGTCAGAGCTGCTTCAAAGGGTCAAGCACAGTTTGGGGGAATTTAATTGGGATGGGCTGAAGCAGATTTTCTCACCAACAACCAACGAGCAGAGTGGTCACGCTGGTGGTTTCTGATTATCCAGAATGAGTACATTTTTATTTGGTATCTGGGTTAAAGTTGTTCATGGGACAGCAGACGTTTCAGTCATTTGGGTTGCCATCCGAGCTTGACTACAGGGCAACAACTCACTGAACTAGTTTCTGTCTGAGCTATCAGATAAGACATTTAGCATGTCGTCATGGGACGTGCTCAGTAAATAGGGGTTCAGTTAGATTTAATGGTCCTCCATTAACTTCTGTGCATTTCTGTATCTGGTCTGATAACAACTAACCTCAGTCCATCTCATTCGAAGTAATCCTGCTTTACAACAATAGTTTGCGAAGGCCTGCAAGGAGCTTATGCTCCACAATAGAGCCTTCGGGCATCATACACAATAACTATATAGCGCTACTGTAACATGGTTTAAAATAAATTTGGGATGTGTGGACTTTTCTGGTGTGAGTTTGTGTGTTGTCTGTTCTGGTCTAGCAGTAGAGGCCCTGTAACAAAAAAATGTGTATAGAGTTAACATAGTTAGCCGAGCCTAACTCATTATGAAAGGCTCCTCCCAGACCACACACTTCAAATAAAACACCTGCCACAGCCAGTCTCTGAGTTGGTCTTTGATGAATACATATACAGTGCCTTGGGAAAGTATTCAGACCCCTTCACCTTTTCCACATTTTGTTACATTACAGCCTTATTCTAAAATTGATAAAATAATTTTTTCATGCACAATTTGTGATGGGATAAGATGACACTTATGAGAAGTTTTTACATGCTATGAGTACTTGTTCCATGCTATGAGTAGTTATTACACGCTATGTGTAGTTCCATGCTATGAGGTTGTTCCACGCTATGAGTAGTTGTTCCATGCTATAAGTAGTTGTTCCATCCATTCTGAGTATATACTATTATACAATGCATTCGAAAAGTATTCAGACCCCTTGACTTTTTCCACATTATTACGTTACAGGCTTATTCTAAAATAGATTTTTTTTCTCTCTCTTTAATCTACACACAATACCCAATAATGACAAAGCAACAACTTAACAAATATATTCAAAATAAAACAGAAATACCTTATTTACATAAGTATTCAGACCCTTTGCTATGAGACTCGAAATTGAGCTCAGGTGCATCTTGTTTCCATTGATCATACTTGAGATGTTTCTACAACTTGATTGGAGTCCACCTGTGGTAAATTCAATTGATTGGACATGATTTGGAAAGGCACACACCTGTCTATATTGTTGTCTACCTTATTACCCTTTGTGCTGTTGTCTGTGCCCAATAATGTTTGTACCATGTTTTGTGCTCCTACCATGTTGTGCTGCTGTTGTTTGCTACCATGTTGTTGTCATGTTGTGTTGCTACCATGCTGTGTTGTCATGTGTTGCCGCCATGAAATGCTGTTGTCTTAGGTCTCTCTTTATGTAGTGTTGTGGTGTCTCTTGTCGTGATGTGTGTTTTGTCCTATACAGTTGATGTCGGAAGTTTACATATACCTTAGCCAAATACATTTAAACTCAGTTTTTCACATTTCCTGACATTTAATCCTAGTACAAATTCCCTGTTTTATTTCAGTTAGGATCACCACTTTATTTTAAGAATGTGAAATGTCAGAATAATTGTAGAGAGAATTATTTATTTCAACTTTCATTTCTTTCATCACATTCCCAGTGGGTCAGAAGCTTACATACACTCAATTAGTATTTGGTAGCATTGCCTTTAAATTGTTTAACTTGGGTCAAACATTTCAGGTAGCCTTCCACAAGCTTCCCACAATAAGTTGGGTGAATTTTGGCCCATTCCTCCTGACAGAGCTGTTGTAACTGAGTCAAGTTTGTAGGCCTCCTTGCTCGCACACGCTTTTTCAGTTCTGCCCACAAATTTTCTATGGGATTGAGGACTTTGTGATGGCCACTCCAATACCTTGACTTTGTTGTCCTTAAGCCATTTTGCCACAACTTTCGAAGTATGGTTGGGGTCATTGTCCATTTGGAAGACCCATTTGCAACCAAGCTTTAACTTCTTGACTGATGTCTTGAGATGTTGCTTCAATATATCCACATCATGTTCTTCCCTCATGATGCCATCTATTTTGTGAAGTACACCAGTCCCTCCTGCAGCAAAGCACCCCCACAACATGATGCTGCCACCCCCGCGCTTCACGGTTGGGATGGTGTTCTTCGGCTTGCAAGCCCCCCCTTTTTCCTACAAACATAACGATGGTCTTTATGGCCAAACAGTTCTATTTTTTTTCTCATCAGACCAGAGGACATTTCTCCAAAAAGTATGATCTTTGTCCCCATGTGCAGTTGCGAACTGTAGTCTGACTTTTTTTCTGGCAGTTTTGGAGCAGTGGCTTCTTCCTTGCTGAGCGGCCTTTCAGGTTATGTCGATATCAAACTCGTTTTACTGTGGATATAGATACTTTTGTACCTGTTTCCCCCAGCATCTTCACATGGTCCTTTGCTGTTGTTCTGGGATTGATTTGCACTTTTCGCACCAAAGTACTTTCATCTCTAGGAGACAGAACGCGTCTCCTTCCTGAGTGGTATGACGGCTGCGTGGTACCATGGTGTTTTTACTTGCGTACTATTGTTTGTACAGATGAACGTGGTACATTCAGATGTTTGGAAATTGCTCCCAAGGATGAACCAGACTTGTGACGGTCTACAATTGTTTTCTGAGGTCTTGGCTGATTTCTTTTGATTTTCCCATGATGTCAATCAAAGAGGCACTGAGTTTGAAGGTAGGCCTTGAAATAGATCCACAGGTACACCTCCAATTGACTCAAAATGATGTCAATTAGCCTATGAGAAGCTTCTAAAGCCATGACATAATTTTCTGGAATATTCCAAGCTGTTTAAAGGCAGAGTGTTACGGCTCTCGTCGAAAGGAGTGGACCAAAGCGCAGCGTGGAAATTGTTCATGATTATTATTTATTTTTTTAACACTCAAACAAAATAACCAAAGTGAAACGAAAGCGCACAGTTATGTCAGGTACAGACATGAAACAGAAAACATAGACTGCCCACCCAAATCACACCCTGACCTAACCAAATAGAGAAATAAAAAGGCTCTCTAAGGTCAGGACAGTCAACTTAGTGTATGTAAACTTCTGACCCCTGGAATTGTGATACAGTGAATTATAAGTGAAATAATCCGTCTGTAAACAATTGTTGGAAAAATGTATTGTGTCATGCACAAAGTAGATGTCCTAACCGACTTGCCAAGACTGTAGTTTGTTAACAAGACATTTGTGGAGTGGTTGAAAAATGAGTTTTAATGACTACAACCTAAGTGTATGTAAACTTCCGACTTCCGCTGTATTTAATTTTTTATTTCCCAGACCCCATCCCCACAGGGGACCATTTGCCTTCTGGTAGGCCGTCATTTGTAAATAAGAATTAGTTCTGATTTGACTTGCCTAGTTAAATAAATAAAATGTCTATATAAAGGTCCCACAGTTGACAGTGCATGTCAGAGCTAAAACCAAGTCATGAGGGCAAATGAATTTTCCGCAGAGCTCCGAGACAGGATTGTGTTGAGGCACAGATCTGGGGAAGGGTATCCAAAAATGTCTGCAGCATTTAGGGTCCCAGAGAACAGTGGCCTCTATCATTCTTAAATGGAAGAAGTTTCTAACCACCAAGACGATTCCTAGAGCTGTCCTCCTGGACAAACTGAGCAATCAAGGGCGAAGGGCATTGGAGGTGACCAAGAACCGGATGGTCACTCTAACAGAGCTTCAGAGTTCCTCTGTGGAGATGGGAGAACCTTCCCAGAAGGACAACCATCTCTGCAGCACTCCTTCAATCAGGCCTTTATGGTACAGTGGCCAGACAGAAGCCACTCCTCAGTAAAAGGCACATGACAGCCTGCTTGGAGTTTGCCAAAAGGTACCCAAAGACTATCAGACAATGAGAAACAAGATTCTCTGGTCTGATAAAACCAAGTTTGAACTCTTTGGCAAATCTGGAGGAAACCTGGCTCCATCCCTACAGTGAAGCATGGTGGTGGCAGCATCATGCTGTGGGGATGTTTTTCAGCGGCATTGACTGGGAGACTAGTCAGGATCGAGGGAAAGATGAACGGAGCAAAGTACAGAGAGATCCTTGATGAAAATCTGCCAAGGACATCAGACTGGAAGGTTCACCCTCCAACAGGACAATGACCAGCAACCTTACAGAGCTTGAGAGAATCTGCAGAGAAGAATGGGAGAAACTCCCCAAATACAGGTGTGCCCAGCTTGTAGCGTCATACCCAAGAAGACTCGAGGCTGTAATCACTGCCAAAGGTGCTTCAACAAAGTACTGAGTAAAGTGTCTGAATACTTATGTATATTTAATATGACAGTTTATTTTTTATAAATATGCACAAATTTCTAAACACCTGTTTTTGCTTCGTCATTATGGGGTATTGTGTGTAGATTGACGATTTAAAAAAACAATTTAATCCATTTTTGAATAAGGCTGTAACGTAACAAAATTTGAAAAAATTGAAGGGGTCTGAATACTTTTGGAATGCACTGTGGAGTGTTTGAAGTTGAAAACCCTCCTCCTTCCCTGATACGTTACACCCATGTTAAAGCAAGGGATGTACACCAATACTATGCCTCCACATGCCTCACTCCATCCTAGTGTCACCCAAAGAGAGCTGGAAAGTCTGCAGGCGGAGTGAGCTGCTGCGGGCCCTCTCCAGACCTCTGAGACCTCTCTGCCTGACCGCCTTGACCTGGCTGCCTGCACGTCACTGTCCCTCCCCCCTCTACCTCTCTCCCCTCCTGAACAAACCCATTAGTGTTTGATTGAAAGGATCCTCAGCATGGAGAATGGGCTTCTTTAAACCTTGTAAAGTGGCCCCCTAATCCTTCAAGTACTGCCATAAATCACCACAGGATTACCACCGCTCTGCCACCCAGCCAGCTGCTCCCCGGCCCTGTCATTGGGCAGGGCACTGGGTGGGGTGGGGTGCCGCCTGTCTCTGTCCCCTGCCCCAGCATGGGAGCTGTTAGCTAGGGCTGGGAATTGCCAGGGACGTCACGATACAATATTATCACTATACTTAGGTGCCGATATGTATTGTGATTCTCACGATTCTACATGTATTGTGATTCGATACTGTGATTTTGTGTTTCTATATATATAATATATTATATAATATTGTTCCCCATATGTCTGCTGCAGAGTGAGCCATGAGAGTTTTGATCAGCCATGGAAATAGAAGTGCTGAAAACTAATTGGCTCCATTATTAAAATTGAGTTTTAGTGCAGGTACAGCCAACTAGTGCAAAACTAATATTGTGATTTTGTCAAAACGATACAATATGATACAACATATTGTCAAAGATAATATCCCGATATGTAACTATTGATCCCCCCCCCTATCACTACTGTTAACCTGGACACAGGTGGGGCACGGCTCTGCCTAATTGACCTCTTGCTCGAGGCCTGAGAAAGCAGGGTAGCGTCAGTCCAGATGGGACTGGTCCTGGTCATTTATCCTAAGTCACTGTGTGACACGACTTTGCCCTGGGGAGAGAGATTCTGTCAGACATAGCCTATACCTCGATCACAAGTAACATAGGCTACAGTCCTCATGCTGAAGGCTACAGTTGAAGTCGGAAGTTTACATACACTTAGGTTGGAGTGGCGTTCTGTCTCCTAGAGATGGATGTACTTTGGTGCGAAAATAACAACATTCCAGAACAACAGCAAAAGACCTTGTGAAGATGCTGGAGGAAACAGGTACAAAGTATCTTTATCCACAGTAAAACAAGTCCTATATCGACATAACCTGAAAGGCCTCTCAGCAAGGAAGAAGCCACTGCTTCAAAACTGTCAGAAAAAAGTCAGACTACGGTTTGCAACTGCACATGGGGACAAAGATCGTACTTTTTGGAGAAATGTCCTCTGGTCTGACAGAACAAAAATACTGTTTGGCTATAATGACCATTGTTATGTTTTAGAGGGAAAAAGCGGAGGCTTGCAAGCCGAAGAACACCATCCCAACCGTGAAGCACGGGGGTGGCAGCATCATGTTGTGGGGGTGCTTTGCTGCAGGAGGGACTGGTGTACTTCGCAAAATAGATGGCATCATGAGGTTGGAAAATTATGTGGATATATTAAAGCAACATCTCAAGACATCAGTCAGGAAGTTAAAGCTTTTTCGCAAATGGGTCTACCAAATGGACAATGACCCCAAGCATACTTCGAAAGTTGTGGCAAAATGGCTTAAGGACAACAAAGTCAAGGTATTGGACTGGCCATCACAAAGCCCTGACCTCAATCCCATAGAAGATGTGTGGGCAGAATTGAAAAAGCATGTGCGAGCAAGGAGCCCTACAAACTTGACTCAGTTACACCAACTCTGTCAGGAGGAATGGGCCAAAATTCATCCAACTTATTGTGGGAAGCTTGTGGAAGGCTACCTGAAACGTTTGACCCAAGTTAAACAATTTAAAGGCAATGCTACCAAATACTAATTGAGTGTATGTAAGCTTCTGACCCACTGGGAATGTGATGAAATAAATGAAAGCTGAAATAAATAATACTATTATTCTGACATTTCACATTCTTAAAATAAAGTGGTGATCCTAACTGACCTAAGACAGGGAATTTTTACTAGGATTAAATGTCAGGAATTGTGAATAACTGAGTTTAAATGTATTTGGCTAAGGTGTATGTAAACTTCCGACTTCAACTGTATTTCACAGTACAGCTACTAAATAGCGGTGTTTCTTTCAAACAGATTGCGCTATTGCGCCTGTCCATCACAGAGGCCTGTCTGTGTCACATGGCACATCTCACCAGGAGTTCCATGTATCTCACACACACTAATTCTCTCTCACATGGAGAACCATTTCACTGTGTCTTAGAGATAGCGGGAAGCTTTCTTTAACACAATGAAACCCACCAGGAATTTTACGATTGTGAAGCCATGACCTTTTTCTGATAGGATTTGGAGATGCTCTAATCTTTACTACAGTTAACATCACACAGTTTCACAAATTATCTGCTCTTTTACCTCACTGCTTTCTTACCTCATAGCTCATCTGATTCTTAATTCCATTGTATTACAATTGTAGTTTATTTTCACAGTTAATTTCTTATGTGTGGGCCTCTAGCTACTAGACTGTAATGCTATATTTTGCCCTAGATCTAACTCACACAGACCAAGACCATGTGACCTAGAATTGAGGTCACCTTGTTTGGAGGCATGTTTAGCATCTTACTCTGCTGCATATGTCTGTGCTGCCTCTGCTACTGTTTAATTCATTGTGTCCCCTTTATCTTCCTGTAACATTATAGGGATCTATTCTCTTCAGACCCCAACACAATTCTGTGCTCGTTCCTGCAATATTGCATCATTGATTTTCTCGGTCTTTCACTTATGTGTTGGTTAGCGTCATTGTGAACCGTTAGCTTGGCTATTCAAGACTGGTCTTTTATTCAGATGGTGCAGTCTCAGGCGAATGGCGGACGCCCCGTCAGCAGCCCAGTCACTTAGGTTCAGTTAGAGGCCTAAAGAACCCTCTACTTCGCTGTCTGTCAACGCAGTAATCCCAACGACCTAATGGCGTAGCTCATCTGTGAAATGAAGTGCTGCGTAGCGAAGCTCAGGTCCCCATGATTCACTGGCATCAGTCTGTCTGAGTGGGGATTCAGGCATTTTAATGGCTGTATAAGACTACATAAGTGTTTTTCCCCAACATAATTGCATCCCCACAAAATATTTATTTTGCTGACAGTATTGGAGTATTGGACATGGAATAGGTTATTACAAAGCAATGAATGACTTCACACTTGCGTGCCAGTCCCTATGAGCTGGTTTCTGACTGGTTTACCCTCACATCAACCCGCCCTCCTCTGCTCTCCAGATGATTGGTTTAACATCAACCTGCCCCCCTCTCCTCTCCAGATGAGCGTGAAGCAGTGCAGAAGAAGACCTTTACTAAGTGGGTGAACTCTCACCTGGGCCGTGTGACGTGCCGCATCGGGGACCTGTACACTGACCTGAGAGATGGACGCATGCTCATCCGCCTGCTGGAGGTGCTGTCAGGAGAACAGCTGGTCAGTAACTCACAATCCCTCTTTATCTGTCCTCCTAACCCTGACCCTAACCTTAACCCTGACCAATCACTCATGGCTCAACTTGTTTGTCCTGAACTAACCCTCTCATTCCTGTATTCTCTTGTCCTCTCTCGTTGTTTTTCTCTCGCTGTGCTCCATTCTGCTTAACATGAAATCTATTTTCATTCTTATACCCTCTTCCTCTCCCTCTCTGTTTTCCATGTCACTTTCCATCACTCTCTCACACCATCCTGAATTTCCCCCTTCTCTTGTCTCTGTCCAGCCGAAGCCCACTAAGGGGCGTATGCGTATCCACTGCCTGGAGAACGTGGACAAGGCCCTGCAGTTCCTCAAGGAGCAAAAGGTCCACCTGGAGAACATGGGCTCCCACGACATCGTGGACGGGAACCACCGCCTCACCCTGGGTCTCATCTGGACCATCATCCTTCGCTTCCAGGTACCGTGTGACTCCTTGTAATGTTCTGTACAATGCCTTTCTATGGGCCTTCCTAGAGAGTAGAGGGCGCAAGTGAATATTACACATCCCAGCCCACTTGTGTTCCATTCACCACCCTCACCTGGGTCAACCCAACCCCACCCTGCCTAGTTCAAAACTAATGGGAATGGAAGCAATTACCTCTGTTCTGTGGTTTTCTGGGGCCATTTTGGTTTCAGAGAATGTTAATATTCTAATGAGATTTCAGTGTTCTTTTTTCCCCTCATCTTCTTTTCATGACAATTACATGTTTTTATGACAAGCAAAGCTCTCCTGTTAGACGGATGTTCTTCATCATCAAACTTAACAAAGAGCTGTATGTAAGACCGATGATTTCAGTGAGGTCTTAATGAGAGAGAGAGAGAATGTAGGTAGTGTGTCTGACTGAGAGGGTGCTCTGCTTAACAGATCCAGGACATCAGTGTGGAGACTGAGGATAACAAGGAGAAGAAGTCAGCCAAAGAGGCTCTGCTGCTCTGGTGCCAGATGAAGACCGCTGGGTGAGAAGAGGGAGAGATTCTAGGATGTGTCCAGTAATGTGAATGTATGATGAAGATATGTGAAATGATGAGTTCTTTTATTTTAATAATTTCCCGTGTTTGTCAACACCAAAAGAGCCTGGGTACTGAGTTGATGATTAATGAGCTGTTACCTTGACTCTGCAGGTACCCCAACGTCAACGTTCACAACTTTACCACCAGCTGGAGAGATGGCCTGGCGTTCAACGCCATCGTGCACAAACACAGGTCAATTACCTTCCCCTTTGTCCATGTTGCCTGTCACACTATGAAATGCGTTAGTCACTCATGTTAACTGTAGGCCCTGACATTGTCCTTCACCTGGCACTCTGTCCGTATGAAGTGATATATTCATTCTGTCCGTGACTAGATGTCCAGTACCTTGGCCTGTTGTCCTTGCAGTGTCGTTGAGGAATAGGCCTGTATCCCCATAAATTGATGAAAATAAAATAGGAGTTAGTTGACCTAGATAACGAATAAAACCAACTCGTTTTGCATCCAAGGCCATGCCTGGTGACTCACCATTGCCCTCTGCTGGTGACTCCTACTGCATTACGGTGGGACTCAGACCCCTAGAGTGTCTGATTTTTAACATGACAAGAACTGTAACAAATGGAAGCCCATGGATGATGCTCATCAGTCAAATACTGGCACATTTGAATGTATGCCTGCAGCTAGTGTATATTGCTCACTTGAGACTCAAAGTACGAGTAGTTTGAAATGTGGACTGAATGAGCTACAAGGCAATCGTGTACATTCTGTCACTGCCATTTTCCTTATCTGATTAGAATGGGGTCGCTCTGAATAAGTGGAACAATGTTGAAGTTGACTTTGCCTACACATCTTAGAATGTACAAAATCATGGTGACGTGTTGATGAACTCAACCTGTAGTGGTAAGGATGCTGTCTTTACGCATTATACATGAGATTCCTTTCATTAAAAGCAACACTTGTTTTCCCCTCCCTGTCCAGACCGGACGTGATTGAGTTTGACACCCTGAAGCGGTCCAATGCCCACTATAACCTCCAGAATGCCTTCAACACAGCAGAGAATAAGCTAGGCCTCACCAAACTCCTCGACCCAGAAGGTGAGTCAGGGAGGTCAGAGCTCAGACTGGACAAGTGTCGGATCGTATGTGGCCTCTGCCCTTGCCCTCTGGCTAGTTGTCACCAACACAGTGCTCCTGTCATGTACCAGGCGAGCTGGATGAGCTGGATTGGGTGTGGGAGGAGGATTACTGGAATGAATTACAACTTAAGTGAGAATAGGGTCTATGTGGCCAGGCTGGCCATGGGGCAGGGCTTAATGATGCCCTCTGACATCACAGAGGAAGTCCATACATGGTGAGGGTTTGGCAACGCTCTGGGGCCATCAATCAGGGCACATTTAGAGACGAGCACCATGTGTGTTTAAGTTGAATTGACTGGGTTAAGATGGGAGACCGTTTCTGTGGGCGTGTGTGTTCGACTGTGTGGAAGTGTGTGTGTGCGACTGGATTGGAAGTTTGTGCATGTTTGTGTCAGTGTGTGTCTGACTGTGTGGGTATGTGTCTCAGTATGTGTGTGATTGTGTGTGGAGAGGAGATGAGGATCAACTGTCTCTCTTTCCAGATGTCAACGTTGACCAGCCAGATGAGAAGTCCATCATCACCTATGTGGCCACCTACTACCACTACTTCTCCAAGATGAAGGCCCTAGCTGTGGAGGGCAAGAGGGTTGGCAAGGTGGGGTGCAACGACTGTTTAACTATTTATGTGTGTGTGTGTGTGTGCGTGCATGTCTTCCTGTCACTGTCTTTGGAGCTTGTCTAACCCCTCTCTTTCTCCCTCCCTTCCACCCAGGTGCTGGACTATGCCATTGAGGCTGACCAGCTGGTAGGGAACTATGAGAGCCTGGCTTCAGAGCTGCTGCAGTGGATTGAGCAGACCATCCTCACTCTGAATGACCGGCAGCTGGCCAACTCCCTAAACGGTGTGCAGAACCAGCTGCAGGCCTTCAACACCTACCGCACAGTGGAGAAACCCCCAAAGTAAGACGGGGAGACACGCTGGGGGGAAATTTAGAATTTAAGAACAGGAGTGATGTTCTAGCAGGTTGGAATCATAACTGCACATATTCCATGTTAGGTGTCTTACCTGGCTGTGTTGGTGTTCCTCAGGTTCACAGAGAAAGGCAACCTGGAGGTGCTGCTGTTCACCATTCAGAGCAAGATGAGAGCCAACAACCAGAAGGTGTACATTCCCAGGGAGGGAAAGCTCATCTCTGACATCAACAAGGTGTCACCCACAGGGCTCCAGTTACTCGCTGTTTAAATGCATTACTTGTCCTGAGTAGAGCTTCAATAAACAACAGTTAACCCTGCAGGTGTTTAAGATCGTGAATAACACCCCTGGTTTAATTAAGGGACCTCTCTGACTAGCTGTGTTCTGATTGGCTCTGCAGGCGTGGGAGCGTCTGGAGAAGGCAGAGCACGAGCGGGAGCTGGCGCTGAGGAACGAGCTGATTCGACAGGAGAAGCTGGAGATGCTTGCTGCTCGCTTCGACCGCAAGGCCGCCATGAGGGAAACCTGGCTGAGCGAGAACCAGCGGCTCGTCTCTCAGGTAACACCCCTGGCCGAGACCTGGTAATGTATTCACAATGAGGAGGAGGGCGGTTATATTTGTCTCCCAGGTGTCCACAGACCAGAGATAACAGTAATCATAAGTGATGGTTGTGAT